>NC_134358.1:291846410-292198285 GCF_048569485.1 Anomaloglossus baeobatrachus | reverse complement strand
GAGAAGTTTGACACTATCAGACACTGCTGATTGACGTGTATTATTCAGTAGACTTGTGCGTTATATACTAGTTTGTGCAAAACGCACACAAGTGTACCTGTACGCTGCCACCGACAGGCACACACATGCGGTTTTTAAATGCAAGCACGAAAGCACTAAGAACCTAACAGGTTTTTAGGAGCGACAATTACTGAGAAGTCTGACACTATCAGGACTGTTTTAGACTGTGTACACCAGCCCCAGATATGGTGATGAAGGCTGGTATACGGTCACCACTAGGAATGGCTATATACCCTGCCTGCCTGCCTGTATACAGCTACAATAGTCCTGAGAAAGACTCTTCTGGTCACTAGCCTGTATTCCGACCTGGCTATACCCTGCCTGCCCTGCCTGTATACAGCAACAATAGTCCTGAGAAGGACTCTGCTCCTGTACTCCGACCTGGCTATACCCTGCCTGCCTGTATACAACTACAATAGTCCTGAGAAGGACTTCTGGTCACACTGTTTGCAGCCCTGCTACGGAAATAACTATAAAGGGCCGCAAACCTTTCCCTGAAGCAGCAACACTCTCCCTGCACTGACTGTCTGGATGGCTGTGTGCAGAGCACAGCGCCCACCGGTATAAAGGCTCGGTCACGCTGTGCAGGCCGGCCAATCACTGCAATTCCACAACTAACAGGGCTGTGGCATTGCAGTGGTCTGCCAGCCAATCCCTGCATGAGTGATGGCTCTCAAAAGAGCGCCAACATGCTGGGTTGAAGACCACGAGTACAGCACGAGTATCGCGAGATTACTCGGTCCCCGCCGAGTAGCCCGAGTACAGTGATACTCGTGCGAGTACCGAGTAGTAACAAGCATACTCGCTCATCACTAATGCTTTATATATAATTGAATGTTTAGCGTAGTAGTGCATTGAAACTATTACTTATTTTGATCTTTTGGAGATATTCACACATTATCCCCTGCCTACTAGCGGCTTCATTCTTATATATCCTAAAAATATTTTTAAAAAACATAACTATTTCGCCTAATATTAAGGTTTTTTATCTCAGTGCCAGTGACATATCTCTATTCCTTTGTATTTATATTTACACTAATCTACAGTGACCCACAAACAGGATCTGCGATTGCAAGCAGTGAGACACGCTGTCACACAGGCTGGGGGTGCTGTCTGAGTGGGTAAGGGAAGCAGTAAATATGTATTAGGCTAATGAACGGCCCCGTAAGTAGAATGAGTGGCTCGGAAGCAGTTACCGTTGTGCAGGAGACTTAGTAAATATATCGAGCTCGCTCCTATCCCCCTATCCCTTCTACCACCATTTTTAAGAGCCGGATTCTAGTCCCCATAGACTTATGTGGGGACTGGAGTCCGGACAGATATTTGGGATCAATTCTGGGCCAGAAACTTTTTTATTTTTGTTTTTTTTTAAAAAAAAATCCGGTTAAACCCGCCCATCCTGTTGCGAGTCCGTCCATCACTAGAGAGGACAAAAGGGGGATATGGTATCATAGTATCATAGTATCATAGTGTAGTGGGTGCTCATAACCCCTACAAAAGAAACATCATCCGGAAATGTTAAAAGTTGTTTTAATAAAAGTGTATTGTATAATATTGTATTGCAGTGATAGGGCACCCCCTAGTGGCCGGGTGGGACGGCTGTTGCCACCGGGGAAGGAGGAGTCGGCTGAATGTCTAGGGAAGGTCTGTGTGTGTGGAAGGGAGTCGGATCCGGGACAGCAGTGTGTGTACATCGGTGGCAGTGTGTATGAGCGGAACATCAGGGGACGCCGGAGTTACGGAGGAGAACGCAACCTCAAAGTCTGAATCCGCTGGTGTGGGTCCGGTGTGTGCTTGACTTAGGAGTGGGAGCCCGGAGAAGCAGAGTACCCAGGGCATATCCCCACCAGAGGGCGCGTTTGGGCAGGTTGTCCCCAGCTCCACAGAAAATGCCGAATTCTGCTGACCGGATTGTATTGTGCCAATAAATGTCGTCTTTTATTTTCACCAACTTTTGCCTGCGGACTGTTTGTGCACTATCCGACGAAGACACAGTCACACACTGTCCCACCAAGCTAGTCCCCAAGATTGAAGGAGTGACGGAGTCAGGGGTGTGCTCTGAATTCTCTGGAGCCACGACTACACAGCCAGAGGCGCCCCTGGGCCATCACTTCATGTGGCGTAGTCGGCAGGATTCGAGTCCCCTGCCAGAGACCCAAGAAGCTGGGGATCAGGTCGTGCCTGGAGCACAGGATCCCGACTACGGGAGAAGATTTCCAGTCCCCTGGTGGGAAGAGAACACAGTGCCCGCAGCGTTGGACCGGGCACAAGATGGCAGCAAGAGGGCCGTTATCTGTGAAGTGGAAGAAAAGGCGCGAAAAGTTGGCGCCGAAAGAAGAGCCTGGGGCTGGCCGGTGCCGAAGAAGAGGTACAGAGTACTCCGCCCAAAGAGGGGAGGCGCCAGCTCCAGGGCATTGAGGAAGACATACGAAGTGGGCGGTGTTCGGAAGAAAAAGAAGTACCGCCGCGGAGGAGTCAAGATGATGCGTGAGGCTGGGGGAGGGATCTGTTTAAGAGCGGGAAACGAAGGCCCGCCTCCTCTTCCCTCAGTCATAGCTTTGACGCCGCCGCTATTAGTAGTACAGCAGTCGGAGATGGAGACTTCAGGACAACCCAAAGAGCTTGCCACCACCATGGCTCTGGTCAGCCTAGGCCGGGGCCGTCCTAAGTTCGCTGCCGCAAGCGAGGCATCGCTAGCGGATCTTCCGATTGGACCGGGAGGTTCCACGCGTCCCGAGAAGGTGACTTGGAAGACCACGTGGGACGCGAAGACCGGAGGTACCGTTACGGAAGTGCGGGCCACGTATGCTACCCAGCCTCCAGTGAGAGACCGGATTCCGGGGATTACATATTCCCCTTGGGAGACACCGCAGCCTGGTGCCACCGCCGCCATACCCCCTGCTCCATCTGGGGAGCCGGCCGAAGTGTTTGCCGAGCGGCTGGAGGAAGACCACCTCGGGTTCGTGTGGGATCCGGTGATCGTCCCGTCCACCGTACCGTACCCCAGAGCTCCGTCCCCGGTGCCCGACCCTGTACAAGAACGCCTACTGGCTGAAACCATCGTCCGGGAAATGTTGTCCGGTCCCGGCGGTGAGGAGCTGGCCCTGCAGTTCACCACTGGCATAGTGGTGAAATTTAACCAGCAGGAGGGTTACGGGTTCATCCGCGAGGCCAACACGGGGGACGACTATTTCTATAATAGGGTCCACCTGGATGTGGAGGGCCTACCCAAGAGGCTCCATACCTTGTACCCGGGCGAGAAGGTCCAATTTCTCCCGGATGCGGGAAGTCGCGGCTTGTTTGCCGTTGGTGTCACGCGGATGCCGACCGCCCGGGAAGCGGCCCAGTGGCAGCAAGAGCTGGAGTGGGAGGAGCAGCAGGAACGGCGCCGGAGCCACCCAAAGCCGGTACCGACCGCGCCCTCTCATTCCAAGCGCACCGTGGCTGTTGCTCCGGAAGCACCATCTGTCCCGGAGAAGGTTACCCCGGTGGTAGCTGTGAACCAGAGCGTGACCAATAGACCGGTCATCGTCCTAGACGTGCCGCCGCCCGCACCACAACCACCCCGGGCAGCGACGTCATCACCACCGCCGGGAGCGGAAGAAGCTGGGCCAGCAGAGCCACCTTTTGCACCCGTGACATTCCGGAGGCTACGCCGCCAACCGGGGCAATCCCTGGGCGCCTACATACAGGCACAGGCGGAGGAGTGGAAGCGGTCCTGGCCTACAGAGTAAACCTCTCCAGTCAACCTGTTTGAAGTCCGGTAGTGTTGTTTAACCGGCAGAAGTTTTTGTTGCAAGTTCTTATACCTGTTGCGTCTCCGGGCGCCATCGAAAGACCGGGAGCGCTGTTGAGCCTCCGGGCGCCACCTAAAGACCGGGAGCGCTGTTGAGCCTCCGGGCGCCACCTAAAGACCGGGAGCGCTGTTGAGCCTCCGGGCGCCATCTAAGACCGGGAGCGCTGTTGAGCCTCCGGGCGCCATTTAAGACCGGGAGCGCTGCTGCGTCTCCGGGCGCCACCTAAAGACCGGGAGCGCCGCTGAACTGGTGCCTCTGTGTTGTGAAGGGGACTCAAGGTTTTTTTATGTATGTTATGTGTGTTTTAAAGAAGAGCCATGCCGGGAGGCTCGGGTTTTAAGAGGGGAGGCATGTAGTGGGTGCTCATAACCCCTACAAAAGAAACATCATCCGGAAATGTTAAAAGTTGTTTTAATAAAAGTGTATTATATAATATTGTATTGCAGTGATAGGGCACCCCCTAGTGGCCGGGTGGGACGGCTGTTGCCACCGGGGAAGGAGGAGTCGGCTGAATGTCTAGGGAAGGTCTGTGTGTGTGGAAGAGAGTCGGATCCGGGACAGCAGTGTGTGTACATCGGTGGCAGTGTGTATGAGCGGAACATCAGGGGACGCCGGAGTTACGGAGGAGAACGCAACCTCAAAGTCTGAATCCGCTGGTGTGGGTCCGGTGTGTGCTTGACTTAGGAGTGGGAGCCCGGAGAAGCGGAGTACCCAGGGCATATCCCCACCAGAGGGCGCGTTTGGGCAGGTTGTCCCCAGCTCCACAGAAAATGCCGAATTCTGCTGACCGGATTGTATTGTGCCAATAAATGTCGTCTTTTATTTTCACCAACTTTTGCCTGCGGACTGTTTGTGCACTATCCGACGAAGACACAGTCACACACTGTCCCACCAAGCTAGTCCCCAAGATTGAAGGAGTGACGGAGTCAGGGGTGTGCTCTGAATTCTCTGGAGCCACGACTACACAGCCAGAGGCGCCCCTGGGCCATCACTTCAATAGTATCATAGTTTTTAAGGTTGAAGGGAGACTCTAAGTCCATCTAGTTCAACCCGTAGCCTAACATGTTGATCCAGAGGAAGGCAAAAAAAACCCCAATGTGGCAAACAAGTTCCAATGGGGAAAAAATTTCCTTCCTGCCTCCACATCCGGCAATCAGACTAGTTCCCTGGATCAATACCCTGTCATAAAATCTAATATACATAACTGGTAATATTAAATTTTTCAAGAAAGGCGTCCAGGCTCTGCTTAAATGTTAGTAGTGAATCACTCATTACAACATCATGCGGCAGAGAGTTCCATAGTCTCACTGCTCGTACAGTAAAAAATCCTCGTCTGTGATTATGATTAAACCTTCTTTCCTCAAGACGTAGCGGATGCCCCCGTGTTCCAGTCGCAGGCCTAGGTGTAAAAAGATCTTTGGAAAGGTCTCTGTACTGTCCTCTCATATATTTATACATTGTGATTAGATCCCCCCTAAGCCTTCGTTTTTCCAAACTAAATAACTCCAAGTTTAATAACCTGTCTTGGTATTGGAGCCCACCCATTCCTCTAATAATCTTGGTCGCTCTTCTCTGCACCCTCTCCAGTTCAGCTATGTCCTTCTTATATATCGGTGACCAGAATTGTACACAGTATTCTAAGTGCGGTCGCACTAGTGACTTGTACAGAGGTAGAACTATATTTTTTTCATGAACACTTATACCTCTTTTAATACATCCCATTATTTTATTAGCCCTGGCAGCAGTTTCCTGACACTGTCCACTAAAGTGAAGTTTACCATCCACCCATACACCCAAGTCTTTTTCTGTGTCTGTTTTACCCAGTATTCTACAATTAAGTACATAATCATAAATGTTATTTCCTCTACCCAAGTGCATGACCTTACATTTATCTACATTAAACTTCAATTGCCACTTCTCAGCCCAATCCTCCAATTTACATAAATCTCCCTGTAATATAAAATTATCCTCCTCTGTATTGATTACCCTGCAGAGTTTAGTATCATCTGCAAATATTGAAATTCTACTCCGCATGCCCCCAACAAGGTCATTTATATATATGTTGAAAAGAAGCGGGCCCAATACTGACCCCTGTGGTACCCCACTATGAACTGAGACCCAGTCCGAGTACGTACCATTAATAACCACCCTTTGTTTCCTATCACTGAGCCAGTTTTTAACCCAGTTACACATATTTTCCCCTATCCCCATTATTCTCATTTTATGTACCAACCTTTTGTGTGGCACCGTATCAAAAGCTTTTGAAAAGTCCATATATACAACATCCACTGCATTTCCCTGGTCCAGGCTTGAACTTACCTCTTCATAGAAGCTGATCAAATTAGTTTGACAGGATCGATCCCTCATAAATCCATGTTGATACTCTGTCATAAGGTTATTTTTCTTGAGATACTCCAGTATAGCATCTCTCAAGAAACCCTCAAGGATTTTACCAACCGTAGAGGTTAAACTTACCGGCCTATAATTTCCCGGCTCAGTTTTTGTCCCCTTTTTGAATATTGGCACCACATTTGCTATGCGCCAGTCCTGCGGTACCGACCCTGTTATTAAGGAATCTGAGAAGATTAAAAATAATGGTCTATCTATCTATCACAGAACTCAATTCCTGTAGTACTCTGGGGTGTATGCCATCCGGGCCCGGAGATTTGTCAACCTTAGTGATTTTGAGGCGGCGGTGTACTTCCTGCTGGGTTAAGCAGGTAATATTCAAGGGTGAATTTATGGTATCACTGGTCATGTCATCTGCCATGGCATTTTCTTGTATAAAAACCGTAGAAAAAAAGTCATTCAGCAGGTTGGCTTTACCCTCATCTCCTTCCACCATTTCACCAAGACTATTTTTAAGGGGGCCAACACTATCGCTTTTCAGTTTTTTACTGTTTATGTAGTTAAAGAATATTTTAGGATTATTTTTACTTTCTTGTACACGTAGATTGACGTGGTTAACTTGTACACGTAGATGAATGGCTCATACAAAACAATATGTTCAAAAGCTGTTCCATGTAAAACCACAAAAAGACACTCTCCCTCAGGAAATAAAAAATGATTAAATCTCTATAGCATGAAAACTTTCTTTAGTATCAGAACTATTTATTTGCAGAAAAGCCAAGTACAGTAGCCTGTTACAGTGGTAACTGATGATAGTTTGTGATCGGATCACATTTGCGGAGAAGAGGGAGGCAATACTTTTTCCCTTTTCTCCGTGGCCTGTCTCTGCGTATATCGCACTGCGGTCGGATGACATGCGGATGCAGTGTGATGTTTCACACGCACCCATAGGCTCATATGGGTCACGTGTGAGCCGAGAATTTTTGCCAAATGCAGCATGCTGCGATTAATTTCTTACGGATTGAGAAACCTATGACGAACGTTCTGAGAATGAACCAAACAAGCTGGAACAGCAGCCACTGCCATGTCTCACGCTGTGGTCTGTGAGAACTACCAGCATCCTGAGGTCCCTGCAGTTCATAGCAGTCAGGTCACACAGAAAGTATCACAAGAGCTAGCTGCAGTGAACTACAGTAACCTTATAACATCACTGCTCGTCACTATCACCGGCTGATCTCAGGCTACCTTCTGTATGAAACGGCTGCTATGAAATGTGGTGACTTCATGATGTCACAGTTCGACGCTGCCACCAGTGGTTCTCACAGAGTGCAGTGTGATACCCGGCAGTAGCTAATGTTCCAGACTATGGGGCTCATTCTTTGATTGTTCTTCATAGGCTGGTCCACTGAGTTGGAGAACGTTGTAAGACCTCCTTGTTGTAGCGCCGTCATCCCTGAAGATATGCTGACTTACCGCCCCGACTGGGTTGTGACCTCCCCGGCTGCCGTTTAGCCATCTATGTTTGCTCCTGCTCTCTACTCCCCTTGGGGATTGTGCATTCCACACAGGCTCCCTGTTAATGCGCTTAGGGTACACACATGCACCGGCCCTCCCCTTAAAGAGACTGCACACCATTTCCTGGAAATGTCTCTTAGCCTATGGCAGCCATCCAGTCTACACATTCCACTGGCCATGTCTTCAACCACCATCTCTGAAGATAGGTTGCTGTACAAGTGACCTTCTTCATGTCTGGTGAATCAATGGCATAAGGGGGCATTGTAGCATCGGCATCCCTGCAGGGACACTGACTTACTCACAGCTCCAGCCAGGTTGGATCCTTCTAAGCAGCCCTGCAGCTGTCCACGTGTGCTTTTATTCTCTCCACCCCCCCAGAGCCTGTACATGCTGCACAGACTCCTCTGATATGTCCTTAGGGAGGGCAGATGTGCCCTAAGCTGCCAGCTACCGGCTCATAAGGAGGGTACCATGAGAAACACTAGAAGTGCCACAAGGTGAACATAGTGTTGGACTGTCTGACATTGTGTCATGGTGGCAGTGCAGTCCAACAGCCTGGAACAGAGTTCATCTGAGGTCACAGCTGGTAAATCACACAGAGAGTACCATGAGAACCATCGTGAGAACCACCAGAAGAACCATCAGATGAAGACAGTGCCGGACTGCCTGACTTCTTGTCATGGCGGCAGTGCAGTTTGACAGTCCGGCACAGAGTTCACCTGAGGTCAAAGCTCACAAAAAGGGTAGCATGAATACAACCAGAAGTAACCTCAGGTGAACTCAGTGCTGGACTGTCGGACTGCGTTGCCGCCGTGACAGTTGCTGCCGTGAAAGTCTGGCACTTTGTTCACCTGATGTCACTTCTGGCAGCTCCCATGCTATTCTCAGTGTGTCCCGAAGGCTGCGGTGAGTCATCATGTGCACTAATGTCATCGCTCACCATGGCCTATGAATGTTGCAGAGCAAGGATCTTCGTGTGGATTACATAGAACCTGAGGGAGTGTTTTGGGGGTTAATAAATTGGTGAAAGACACTGTGTTTTTGTTGTGTTTTTTTTTTTTTTTAAATAAAGGATTTTTATATGTTTGTGTTCTTTTTCTTTTTACTTGCAGGACTGGTAATTGAGGGGTCTTATAGACACCTCTTCATTACCAACCAAGGGCTTGATGTAAGCTGTGATTTTTCACAAATCACAGCTGTCATCAACCCCATTAATTACCCCTATTACCACCATACCAGGGCAATTGGGATAAGACGAGTAAAGCGCTACAATTGCCGCATCTAATGAATACGCTATTTTTGGGAGTGGTGGCTTGTGAGGGCCCAATAACCATTGACCTTCCCAGCTTGAGAATACCAGTCCCCAGCTGTCTTCTTTATATACAATGGTTATCAAAAATGGGCAGGGGCCCACGTGTTTTTTTTAATTTATTTATTTATTTAACTTATTTAAAAAAAAAACGCCATGGGAGCCTCTATGCAAGATAATGCACACAGCTGGGGGCTGCAGCTCACAGCTTTCTACTTTACTTGCTCTGGTTAAAATAGGCGAGGGACCATAAGTCAAAGTGGCGTTATACTCTGACAACATTGTTCCCAGAAGCGAACTATGTTTCAGAGATGCATCCTAGCATCTTCTTCATGCTGTTCCCACTCAATTACAGTACTTTTCCATCCATTTCAGCCTTTTGTTAGCACCGACAGACATCGGAGGAGTTCCCGCTTGACAATTATTCAAGTTTCCCATTCACTTGCATTAGATTTGCTATTTGTGATGATTCATATGTGCCAAATCAATCGAGTTCGGCAAGCAAACTTGACCCAGAACAACGATTCCCCATACAAGTCATTAATGAGAAGTTCGAGACTGTAAAATGGCCGCAGTAAGCACTTGGGAGCTGCAAATGAAAGTTAAATGGTAGTAAGAGAAGGATAGTTATACACACCGTGTTTCCCAGAGAATAACGCTGCAGTCAGACTCTTTTTCTGGTCCGCTTATTAAGGTTCATCAATATTCACTGCTTCCTCCAACCACCATCTTTGCCAGTGTCTGTGATTGGTTGCAGACGGCTATACAAGTACCGCACCTTGTGTCCGCATCTGTGACTGGTTTCAGTCAGTTTGCTGTATAGTAGTATAGAAAGAAATAAATACTTAAAATAAAATTACGTATGCTCCATACCTATTTTGATATCCAGCGCTGGTAAAACAACAGGTGCAGGCTGCAGCCCCATCTGTCAGCTTTTCCATGGCTGGATAACAAACTAGAGGTGAAAAAAAGATGTAGGGTCCCCCCATTTTTGATATCCAGTCATTGTGAAGCAGACAGGTTGGGGCTGGTATTAGGATGGCAGGAGCCATAGATATTGTCCCACAGCCTAAAAATACCAGCCTGCAGCTGCCCAGAATTGTTTCAACCATTAGATGCAACAATTCTGATGCTTTACCAAGCTCATCCCAATTGCCCTAGTGTGGTGGAAATCGGAGTAATATAAGGTGTTAAATACAGCTATGGTTTGTCAGCTACCATCCAGCCCTGGATAGTAATGGGGAGGGGTATGAGACCTCCCCATTAATAATCCTGTAAGTCAAAAGAAATAAAACACAAACACCAAAAAAATCCTTTATTTGAAATGAAGTACACACACCCTCTTTCACCTCTTTTTTAACCCTCAAAACACCCTTGCAGATCTGACATAATCCATACGAAGTCCCACAATGATCTTGGCTCTGCTGCATGCTGAAGTCACAGCACATGGGCACATTAGAGAACGTGACCGCCCGCAGTGGCTTCAGGGAGACACTGATTGAGCCACAACGGTGATGTCTGTGAATTCACCTGTGGTTACAACTGCAGGGTCCATTGGTACCCCACCTGTGACCACAAGTAAGCTCAACTCGGGTGAACTCATTGAACTCAGTGAGACCTGCATCTCCTGGCAGAAAATCATGGGGGTTTTTTTGCCAAGAGATGCAGATTTAGTGCTAGAATTTACACACCAGCTTCCTGCATCTTCTGGCAAAAAAAATCACATCTAAATGCGATGCAGTTTTGTTGTGATTATGATGCATTTTTTACCAGGCAGTGCAGATTTGGTGCACAGATTTGGTATTTAAATTCCAGCACTAAAACTGCATCTCCTGGCAGAAAATCGTACAACTGCTGTTTTGACGCCATTTTAGTGTAGTTTTCTGCCAGAAGATGCAAATTTGGTGCAGAAATGCAAATCTGCATTTCCTAATAGAAAATCACATGTAAACTGTGTTTCTTTGTCAGGAGATGCAGATTTGGTGCTGAAATGTATATACCAAATTCCTGCACCAAATCTGCAGCTTCTGGCAAAAAATTGCATCTAAACATGATGCGGTTTTGATGCGGTATTTTGACAGGAGATGCAGATTTTGTGCAGGAATGTCTGCAACCAAATATTCACACATTGCCTAATCCAGTAATCCGGCATTGATTTAAATTACTTCAACTGAGGTGAGGTCACTGAGTTCAATGAGTTCACCTCAGGGCAGTTCACAGCTGTTGTACCGTGTGAACCTCCAGCTGTAACCTCAGGTGAACTCAGTGACATCACCGCTAACAGCTGCGGCTCAGTCAGTGTGTTCCTGACAGTTGCAGTGAGTGGTCATGTTTTCTATTGTGACCACACACTGAAACCTCAAATGTAGCAGAGCTGAGAACATTGTGGGACCTTGTGTGGATCATGTCAGACCTGATGGGTGTTTTGGGGGTTAAAAAATTGGTGAAAGAAGGTGGCGTTTTGTTTTCTTTAAATAAAGGATTTTCTCTATGTTTTTGGTTTTTTCTTTTGACTTACAGGATTAGTAATGGGGTCTCAGTTTCCTACCCATTACAAATCCATGTCTTGATGACAGCTGACAAATCACAGCTGTCATTAACCCCTAAGATTACTCAGATTGCCACCACAAACCAGGACAATCGGGATGAGCCGGGTAAAGTGCCGGTATCATTGCATCTAATGGATGTGTTACCGGCATTGTGTAAAAACAGGCATTCTATAGAATACCTAGGCAATGTATACAATGCTGGAAATGGGTCGTCAAAGTATGAAATGCATCAGATGTTCATACATTTCCTAGTCTTTCTATAGAATACCTAAATGATAAACAGTCAGAGTGTAGAATACTACAGGGGTGGTCCGTCCAAAAGTAGGTGGACAGAGCAGGCAGCAGCAGATCTGTGAAACTGGCTCAGCAGCAGATCTGTAAAACTGGCTCAGTTGCCCTTAGCATTAGCAACCAATCAGATTCCACCTTTCATTTTCTAAAGAGTCTGTGAGGAATGAAAAGTGGAATCTGATTGGATGCTAAGGGCTGAAAAGTAAACTCTGATTGGTTGCTACGGGCAACTTTCTGGAATGAAGTAGTGTGCTTGCTGTGCCATAGCAGCAGACTTCCAGTTACTGTTTTGGGTGAATTGCTGTGCTGTATCCTGTTGTTCATTTAGGATTTCTTCTTTCATTAGTTTTTTGACTGTTTGTTTTTAAAGACTTTTCCGGGCATTATATCACACTTTGCCTGAGAAGTTCTTGTCATTCTTTATAACACCTAGACATTTTATGTAATGGCTAACTTTTCAATCTGGGCATTATATCACACTTTGCCTGAGCAGTTCTTGTCATTATTTATAATACCTAGACATTTTATGTAATGCCTAGGAAAAGTATAGAACAATGCAGATATTTCATACCTTGCCTGAAAACAACAGGGATTCTATGCATTGCCTAGGTATTCTATAGAATGACGGGTTTTCATACATTGTCTGTAACAGATGCAACAACTTTGGGCTGCTGGTATTTGTAGGCTGGGGAGGGGCCAATAACCATGGTCTAGCTAGGCTCAGAATACTAGCCCCCAGCTGTTAGCTGTATCTTAGCTGGGTATCAATAATGGGGGTGACCACACGCCGGGTTTTTAATTATCTATTTCAATAATTTAAAAAAGTTCCATGGGGTCCTGTTACGTCACCACCGGAGTCCACTCCAACGACTTCTACTCCGATCGCCAGATGACGCCGTGTTCCTGCCGTGGATTTTACTGGTGATGGGAGAGGAGTCGATGCCAGCAGCGCCGGTGGGCGCAGGCTCCGCTCATCCACTGGGCTGGGTTTCCTTGGGATCTGCAATACCACTGGCTGACTTTAGGTGGCGTGTGTCTTTCAGGTGAAGTTACCATCATTCAGCTATAGCCAATGGGAAGACACCACACCCTTCTTAATTCCCCTCCTGTCTGCTGACCACTTCCAGAGATAGTTCTGATATTCTGGCTCCTGTTCTGTTTTGTGATTCTGGTGTTCTGACTTCTGCTTGTTTCCTAACTACCTCTCCTGCCTGCTGTTTATGTACCTCGCTGCCCGATCCGGATTTGACCTCTGCTACATTTTCTGATTACGTCCTTGCTTACCGATTCTGTCCCTGTTCTGCAGTTCCTGGCTGCCTGATGACTACTCTTTCAGACTGCTGCCTTCCACAGGTAGTGATCTCCAGGGCCCTGTGTAATTCCAAATCCATGTATAGGGGTTAAAGGGTTTCAGGGTTCTGGGGGTCCTGCTTGGTGAAGTGGTTTCCCACTAGCCTGTCCATTACAGCCTGTGGATCCAGGCAGGAGTTACAGGTCTTTCGTATATTGATACAGAGCCAAAATATCATGCACAGTGAACAGTGCAATAAAGCTTATTATTGATAGACATAATACGGATTTTATTAATCGCTTGCACATTCCTGTTTCTGTGGAAACAAAACAACTGTTAACTAGAGATTAGTGACCAGTAAAATGCTCGGGTGCTTGATGCACGGGTCGAGCACTGAGCCCAATGTTAGCCTATGGGAAACTCAAGCATTTTTCTGGCGGCACCCCCGATCCGTCTGTAAAAAGCTCAAAAATGTCACAAATGTATAACAACAGTGCTCAATTGGCATGGGAGCAGCATGGGGAAGGCCCCTGTAAGCGTTTCTGACTCCCAGGTCACTGCTGTGAGCAATGTTGTCTTTGTATTAGGGGTAGGAAGAATCCTGTGTTCCTTCTCCCATGTGACATGCACTTTCGCTTAGTAGCGTATGTGCGGCACCTTCTCTCTGCCTGTACATCCGCTGCTAAGCAAAACCAAAAGTGATCAGTGGGAAAAGAAAAAAAATAATTTCATATTCACCTGTCTGCAGACTTCTGGGACACGTCAAATCGCTACAGGACCTGCAGTTAATCAGCTGATGTGGTCACCTGATGGCATCAGCTGATCGTATAAGTCTAGCGGTGAGGCCAGCTTTTTACCGCCCAGCCGGTTTAAACGATCAGCTGATGCCATCAGGTGACCGTATCAGCTGATTACTGGCAGATCCTGCAGCGATCGGACAGGAGTCTGCACAGAGGAGTATAGTTTTTTTTTTCTACTGATGCATCAGCTGATTGTTTAAAATCCGTTTACACAATCAGCTGATGTGTCATGTGATTCAGATCCTTGAACCTGATACATCTGATTGCTTTGCCTTCTTTCCGGAAAACCGATCAGATGATACTGGATCCGGATTGGACATCGCGGGACCCTCGACCCAGGACTACAGCGGAGGGGGAGTTCTTTAGTTCAATAAAGATGGAGTCACTAATTGTGTTGTGTTTTATTTTTAAAAAAAATATTTTTCTCTGTGTTGTTTTTTTTTATCTTTACTATAAATTGATGGTGGCCATGCCTAATATTGGCGTGACACCATGAATTTCGGGCTTAGGGACAGCTGATAATACACAGCTGGCCCTAACCCCTTTATTACCAAGCGAGCCATCCGGCACCAGGGCCACTGAAGGAGTTGGATACAGTGCCAGAAGATGGAGCTTCTATGAATGCGCCATTTTCGGGGTGGCTGTGGACTGCAATTCGCAGCAGGGGGAGGCCAGAAAGCTTGGGCCAACCTGTGCTGCGAATTCCAATCCCCAGCTGTCTAGTTGTACCTGGCTGGACACAAAATTTGGGCAATGCTCATATCGTTTTTTTTTTTAATTAATTAATGAAATTCATGAAATAATTAAAAAAAAAGAGCTTCCCTATATTTTTGGTTCCCAGCTGGGCACAAATAGGCAGCTGGGGCTTGGGAGCAGACTGTACGTGCCTGCTGTACCTGGCTGGCATGCAAAAATATGGCAAAGCCCATCTCGATTTTTTATTTTTTTTTTTAAAACATTAAAAAATAAAAGAAAAAACAAACATAACCCTAACCCAAGGGTTAGGGGTAAAAAAAATGCGTGGGCTACTGCTGCATTTTCTATTGCTAGCTAAGAGTAACCCAAGCAACTGACTGCTAACACCAAGCAGTGGGGGTTATCTTCACTGGCAATGGGAGATCCAGGAAGCACTTTTTTTATTTTTTTTTCCAAAAGACTAAAAAAAAAAAGATGACGTGGGCTTTGCCATATTTTTGTATGTTAGCCAGGTACATCAGGCAGGAACGGCCTGCCCCATACCCTCAGCTGCTTATTTGTACCCAGCTGAAAACCAAAACTATAGGGAAGCCCTTTTTTTAATTATTTCATAAATTTCATCAAAAATTTTTAAAAAAATGACATGAGCTTCGCCCAATTTTTGTGTTCAGTCAGGTCCAACTAGGCAGCTGGGGATTGGAATCCACAGAGCAGGTTGGCCTAATCTTTCTGGGCCTCCACGCTGCGAATTGCAGTCCGCAACCGTCCCAGAAATTGGCGCTTTCATAGAAGCGCCATCTTTTGGATCTGTATCCAACTCTTCTAGCGGCCCTGATGTCGGGTGGCACGCTGGGTAATAAGGGGTTAATACTAGCTTTGTTTTAGCAACTGGTATTAAGCCTGAGATTCTTAATGTCAGGCCAAGTTTTACCTGGCCATTAGGAATCTCCAATAAAGGGTTAAAAAAGACACCACACAGAGAAAAAAATATTTTATTGTAAATAAATACACAAACACACTTAGAGACTGCATCTTTATTACTCCCTCTTACCCCTACATGATCCTGGTCTTCTGTTTTCTTCAACCCATGCATCTCTGCTATATCACACAGCACAGGGAGGGAGAATGCTGCTCCTCCCTGTGCAGTGTAATCTACCAGAGGCTGCGTCAGATTGGTGGACGTCGTCGTCTACACTGCCACCGTTGCCATAATAACCTACTGAGTGGGTTACTACAGCAACGATGATCTCCAATCAGCTGATTCCCGGCACCGCTATTCAACGGCTCCTGCATAAGCCGCTGAATAGCGGCGCTCGTAAACAGGGAGTTAACTCCTGCGGCTCCTGCAGGAGCCAGTGCATAGCGGCCCCCAATAATCGGGTGATCGGAGATCACCGATGCTATAGTTACCCACTCGGTAGGTTACTAAGGCAACGGTGGCAGCGGTGACGTTACTTCTCCTAGTACCGACACTACCTAAGACCCACACTAAAGTCTGTCCCTAGCTCAGCAGCACCTACCCCTACACTAGCTGACCGTGGATCACAGTGCCGAGCACAGCGCTGTCAGGTGTCATATAGAGCTGGTAATCACTGTAATGCCACAGCCATTTTGGTTGTGGCATTACAGTGTGTGACAGCCAATCCCTGCATGTGGGCTGACTCTGTAAATACCACCCACATTCAGTGAGGGGGAGCAGAGCATCTGCCCGAGCATCTCACCGGTACTCGGAGCTCACCTATACTGAGATGCTTGGGCGAGAACCGAGTAGCGGCGAGCATGCTCGTTCATCCCTATTGTTAACATATCAGAAAATATTATATTATCAAAATAATAAAAATATAGAAGATAGATAAAAATAATTATGAAAAAGTAAGTCTCTGTTCTGTTTATGTTTTCCGTTGCTTTCTGAAATCAAATAGAAGCATAGAGGACCCATTGATTTATATAAAGTCCATCTGATTTCTGTTCGTTGTTAATTTTTAGAAGTACAAATTTCCTGAAGGTGGAACTCATAGGATACTATTGCATCTGTTAAATATATACATTTTTTTTACAGTATAGCATAGAGTAGTCTATTACTCTGTTTCTCACTTTTTTGCAGTATACTGTCAGATACAATCCAGATGGATGACAGAAGGACAGTTTTTTTGTCCTCCTTCCATCAATAGAAAGCTGTCAGCATATATAATATATATAGTAGGAGCTTTAATGACGTACACAATAAACATAGATGAAAAATGTCATGTGAACATATCCTAACCCTTTCTACGTGCACATAAACTGTCTGTGAATAAAGAAGTTGATTTTTTATTTAAATGGTATACTTCTCTAAAAGATGAATGTTTCCTTTGGTGCAGATAGGTTCTCTTCTGTACGTATATGTATAAGTATATGTATAGGGACTAACATGTAATCTCAACCCTATTTTAAAATGTGCAATTTTTATTAATATTCATTAAAATGTACCCACAAACAGACACACAAACATAAATGAGAATGGATCACGTTATCCTTGTAAATAACCAAGGAGCTTTATAAACACACTCACTTTAGGAAAGGGAAGGAAAACTAATATAGCCCTATAAGGGTAGTGTATCCCTACCTAACAACGGAGGGTATGACACCATAAGTTACCGGGCGCCCCCATTCCACGTCGGCTCTCCCTCTCCCTGACCCTGATATAGGGATGGGATGGAAAGCCCTATAGTGGTGCTTGCACAGTACAATATATATGAGTTCCCAAATGGTAATACAACTCCCTATATTGTTTTTCTTAGATCAAGAAGGTATCAATTTACTGATCTATAATCAGGAATTCCTATTCATGATACTAGCACTGTACAAGACGTATAGACTTCTATTCCTAATAAATTATCTTTATGCAAGGTAGTGATCCATAAGAGTTATTTACAACCACACATGTTACAGGGTGGTATACCCCAAAAGTATATTACAGTCACCTAGAGTCATATCACAAGGGGCTCAGATAATTTCCCCATTATACCCCAGGAGCTGAAAGAGAAATGGGATACAAACACCCCTGCAAATTACTGCAAAATAGAAAAGGTTGCTCAAATCATATTGTCGCGGGCGGGGAGGACGCCGCTGCGCTGCGCTCGCTAACGCTCGGGTCCGGTGCTGCTGCGATGGCTTCTTGGTGGCTCGAGCGGTAGACCGGATCAGGGGGCTCGAGCGGCGCTACTCGCCCGTGAGTGAAAGGGGGTAGTTTGGTTTGGGGATTTGGTCCGTGACGCCACCCACGGGTTGTGGTGAGGTTGGACACCACTGCTGCTGGTGACGGGGATCCCGGGAGCGATGGTAGGGAGCAGCTGGGATGTTGTTCCCCCCTCCGTGGGTAGGGGTTAGTGGTCCCGGGGCCCGGTGAGGCGACGGGGAGGCAGGGTTGGCAAGGTGCAGCGTCGCCTGGACTGCGCAGTGCGGTGCCGGACGGCACAGTTGTACTCACTCAGCCACAAATGTACGCCAAGTTTCTGGTAAACCAAACGGCTGGATGGACCGGTCCCGCAGCCGGCTGCTGTGACTTCTCCTGGACGGTTGGTGGTGGCTGCCTTTCACTGCACCTTTGTGTATGTTTGGTCCCGATGGATTCCCACCGGTAACCCGCTCCCCAGCATGTATATGTGCCGGAGGAGCCCTTTTGCCCGCAGGCTCTGGCCCTTGGAACTCTAGCTGTGGCGGTAGCTGTATTTCCTTTTGCTGGTCGGACGGTTGCCTTCAATCGGGTCTTGGCTGTTAGGAAACCCCTGGGGTTCCTGTCACTGACGGATTTGACCTCCTTACGGTGACTCCAAGCCTGGTCGGGGTCCGTAGTCCCTGCCTGTGTGTACTGGCTTCACTTCGCTCCCCGGTTCGGTACCGGCGGGCCACCGCCCATCCCCAGTCCTACGGTTCCGCTTTGATCTGCCTCTCCTGCAGACGGCCACCACCGTCTGCCAACCTTGCTCTAAGTGCCCGGGCCACACACCCGGACACGGTCAGTTCGCTCCTCCACGTCCACTTCACTCCTCACTCCTTCTCTTCCCTAACTGTTCTCTACTCTCACTGAACTGAACTGACTTCCTTCTCCGCCTCCAGGACTGTGAACTCCTCGGTGGGTGGGGCCAACCGCCTGGCTCCACCCCACCTGGTGTGGACATCAGCCCCTGGAGGGAGGCAACAAGGATTTTGTGTCTGGCTGATGTGCATGTCTCAGGGTGGGGGTGTGTGTTGTAGTACCTGTGACGACCTGGCTAGTCCAGGGCGCCACAATATTCTATATAATATAGTATAACAGGGAGAAAAGATGAATTACTTCCCTGAGAAGCAGGAATCCAGGCAGTACTATTTTGCAGTAATTTGCAGGGGTGTTTGTATCCCAATTTTCTTTCAGCTCCTGGGGTATAAAGGGGAAATTATCTGAGCCCCTTGTGATATGACTCTAGGTGACTGTAATATACTTTTGGGGTATCATATGTGTACATATGTAACATATATGGTTGTAAATAACTCTTATGGATCACTACCTTGCATAAAGATAATTTATTAGGAATAGAAGTCTATACGTCTTGTACAGTGCTAGTATCATGAATAGGAATTCCTGGTTATAGATCAGTAAATTGATACCTTCTTGATCTAAGAAAAACAATATAGGGAGGAGTATTACCATTTGGGAACTCATATATATTGTACTGTGCAAGCACCACTATAGGGCTTTCCATCCCATCCCTATATCAGGGTCAGGAACAGGGAGAGCCGACGTGGAACGGGGGCGCCCGGTAACTTATTGTGTCATACCCTCCGTTGTTAGGTAGGGATACACTACCCTTATAGGGCTATATTAGTTTTCCTTCCCTTTCCTAAAGTGAGTGTGTATATAAAGCTCCTTGGTTATTTACAAGGATAACGTGATCCATTATCATTTATGTTTGTGTGTCTGTTTGTGGGTACATTTTAACCCCTTAACGACCCATGACGTACTAGATACGTCATGGATCGTGTGCCGGTAAGCCCCGCCCTCTGCCGCCGGTCGGCGGCGGCGAGACGCGCACATATCAGCTGTTATCAACAGCTGATATGTGTGCCTGCTAGCCGCGGGTGGAATCGCTTCCACCCGCGGCCATTAACCCCTTACATTTCGCTGCCAAAGTCTTGGCAGCGATATGTATATGGGCGCCGCCATGACAGTGACTTACCCCGCCCCCGCCGGAAGTCACGTGACATGATCACGTGACTTTCGGCGGTTGCCATGGTAGCACAGGGTCATGTGATGACGCCTGTGGCTGACATGAGTCACTTCCTCTCAATGCCGGAATACAGCCGGCATTGAAAGTGAAGCAGCAAATCTGCAGTTCTCAGCTCTGTAGCTGAGATCTGCAGATAGTGCAGAGCGATCGGATTGCTGATCGCAATAGCCCCCTAGGGGGACTAGTAAAATAAAAAAAAAAAGTAAAGAAAAAAGTTTTAAAAAATTAAAAAAAAATAAAAAAACCTAAAAGTTCAAATCACCCCCCTTTCACCCCATTGAAAATTAAAGGGTTAAAAAAATAAAAAATACACACATATTTGGTATCGCCACGTTCAGAAATGCCAAAATATCAAAATATAAAATCAATGAATCTGATCAGTAAACGGCGTAGCGGCAAAAAAATTCCAAACGCCAAAATTACGTTTTTTGGTCGCCGCAAATTTTGCGCAAAATGCAATAACAGGCGATAAAAACGTAGCATCTGTGCAAAAATGGTACCGTTAAGAACGTCAGGTCGAGACGCAAAAAATAAGCCATCACTGAGCCTCAGATCCTGAAAAATGAGAACGCTACGGGTTTTGGAAAATGGCGCAAAACGTGCGCCACGTTTTTCGGACACGCTTGTGAATTTTTTTTGACCTCTTAGATACAAGTAAACCTATACATGTTTGGTGTCTATAAACTCGCACCGACCTGAGGCATCATACCCACACATCAGTTTTACCATATAGTGAACACGGTGAATAAAATATCCCAAAAACTATTGTACAATCCCACTTTTTTTGCAATTTTTCCGCACTTGGAATTTTTTTGCCGTTTTCCAGTACACTATATGGTAAAACTTATGGTTTCATTTAAAAGTACAACTCGTCCAGCAAAAAACAAGCCCTCATATGGCAAGATTGATGGAAAAATAAAAAAGTTACGCCTCTCGGAAGAAGGGGAGCAAAAAACAAAAACGCAAAAACGGAAAGTGCCCGGGGGCTGAAGGGGTTAATGAATATTAATAAAAATTGCACATTTTAAAATAGGGTTGAGATTACATGATAGTCCCTTTTTGAGCACTCTACCCATCTATTTAACTCTGTTAGTTCTAAGTATATGTATAAGAAGAAACACAATACAAAAATATACATATTTGTTGGTGGTAACCTACAAGTCATTTTTACTTAATTTAATTATAAATCTTGTGGAAGAACTAAAAAACATGATGTAAATGTTAAAATTCTCTGTTACTGACCTCTGAATCTCACTCTGTACATCATATTATTTATAGCAGAATGATAACAATGTTTGTACTTTCTTCCCTCCGTGTTTACTGTATTACTTGAATGTCCTTGAAATTCCTTTTTTTAAGGAACATTTTACAAAGTTAAAATGTTTCAAGTAAAATAAAGCCTGGAATTCTGCAAATGTCAGTCTTAGGTAAACATAGAAAATACTTTGGGCCAGTTTACAATAGTATATGTATTTTTCCGTTTCCTAATATGGTTTTTTTTCTCCAATTAAATCAATTTTTACTTTTAAGACTATTGTATATACTGGTGAGTATTCTTAATTGACATTGCATTTGCTTAAAACTGTGAATATTATTCATTGTGCTCATTAGTGTATTCAGTGCTATTTAATAAGTTGCTAAAATTCAATGGGATTGTCTACTTTGAATAAAGGCACTAGCAATAAACTGATTGCAGGTTTTCGCAGCTCAGATGCTGATGGATCAGCTCTGTATTACGTATAATGGGCGATTTCCAAATTATTGCATTTTTGTTTGTCTACATTTTACCAAGCATCTCAACTTTTCGGGAATTGGGATTATAGTAACAGTCAAAGAAAAGGTAATTTATTGCCTCCATGATATTAAAAGAAAAGTTAAATATATTATTATTATTATAGTCAGTAGTGTATACATTCAAATATGATATCACTTAATACAGTTTTTATCTAAATATACATACATTTTCACAGTTCTGTAATTACAAATATTGTATTATTCCTCCAGACAGAATTTTATTGAGAGAGAAAGAGAAATTCATAACAGGGCAAAGTGGAGAAGTGAGAAACGGGATGAAATTGGACAAAGGAGAAGTAGATGGACCGGGAAAGTGAGAGATGGACACCAGACATGTCTTCAACTACTGGCTTACCACTGGTATATTTAGAGCTGTAGGAAATTTGTCAACAATTGGGAATACTTAACATAGGTTCAATCCCACTAATGATAGTAAAATATTTCCCATCTGTTTTGATCAAGGTCAAGTCCTCCAGTTTGCACACAAATTTCACCTCAGTAATGCCTATTCCTGTAATGATAGAGGAATTGCAGAATGATAGTGTTGATGGACAATCAGAATGACTGCTGAAAAGAAATGTTTTAGAAGACTTATTTTTGCAGCCCAATTAGAACATAGAAAGTAAGGATACTTGTTGGGCATAAGAAACAGAATTACCAGTAATCTGTGCAGAAATTTCAAATATTTTGTCAGAAAGGTGATTTATAGCAGGACAGGCCCACCAAACATGAATTGTCACAACTACCTCATTATAACACATATAACATTTCTCAGAA
Source organism: Anomaloglossus baeobatrachus (assembly GCF_048569485.1). Classification (NCBI taxonomy): domain Eukaryota; kingdom Metazoa; phylum Chordata; class Amphibia; order Anura; family Aromobatidae; genus Anomaloglossus; species Anomaloglossus baeobatrachus. Next base: position 292,175,811 of record NC_134358.1, on the reverse strand, counting down.
ACAAGGGGGTCCATTAACTAGGCATCTGAAGTAATCATAGAGTATCTTAGTTTTTGAGTAGGCTTTGCACACCATAGAATGTTAGTGGGCAAACAAAAATGCTTTTTCCCATTGTTCTGCCAAGAACTGCCTTTCAATCTCACTATCCAAAAACTTTGTGATCCAGAGAATAACATTCTAAAGACTTTCATAAGATTTTGTATATTTGTGAAATAACGCTAGGCTTCCCCTCTTGCTATATGAAAGACACCATGGACCTCACAGATGTGTTTACTTGATGAGATGAGGGACTGCAGTTGTGAATATAAGAACCAATGGGGAAACAACCCATTACAGGTGACCCCTTCACCTCTGGGCGATTTTCCGTTTTTCTTTTGCTACCCTTCTTCCGAGATTCATAACTTTTTCTTTTTCCTTCAATCTTGTGTGACGCCTTGGCATAACCAGGTAGTCACAGAAAGAGTTAATTCTCCCTGGCAGCTACACAATCCCCACACAGATGTACACCAGCCAATCAGGCCCTACTTACCCCCTCCCCAGGAAAAAGGGAGGGGGCGAGAGGAGCTAAGAAAGGAGAGAGAGGAGTCAGGTTTCAGTTTGTGCTTAGGCAGTGGAAAGCTGAAAGGGGAAGCTTGGAGCTCCCTGGAGAGAAGGTGTTAGTCGGGCTTGGGGCCCTGGACTACCGGACTGGGTGGCAGTGAGGGCCACAGGCGATGGAGATCCGGATTCTAGTTTCCTGAGGCGACCGGGACAGGGTTGTAGCCCGCTGGTGCTGGGAGAGGGACTCGATCCGGAGGCCGTTCAAATGGACTAGTCCAGAAAAGAAAGAGGCAGACAAAGAGTGTAGAAGGAAGGGCCCCTGGCTATACATCTGGGTGGGGGACCCGAAGACATCCGCCAAAGGTGACCGGCCATTTGGCAAGTTGGTTTACAAAAGAGTCTGTGTTTACTGACCCTCCACATCAATACAGCCTCATCCAGCACCAGGACAACCGAACTGTAAGTGTGCTGATCCCTGCAATATCTGCCACCACCACAACTCCAAACTGGGCCCTGGGACTACAACACCCCTACCCGTGGAGGGGATCGCACCTTGCTGCCCCACACCATCAGTCCCAGGCACGGTCCCCAGAGGCAGCAGCAGTGCCACCATCTCATCATCGCAACACACGGGTGGCATCACAGACAATCTCCCTTGTAAATATCGCTATTTCACTTGTGGGCGGCGGACCGCTGATCGAGCCCGGATCCGGTTCCCACTCAAGCCGCAGTAAAGCCCCGGATCCGAGCATCCACGAGCAGCCCCCTAGCTACGGTCTGGCCCCCGCCCACAACATTTTGGCGTCACGAACAAGATTCTTACCTCATCCGTGACCTGGATGACGTGCGTCTTGTAATCTGTGAACTGTGTAAAAGTTTTGACCTGCCCCATTTTGCCTGCCATTTTTGGTGCCAAAACAACAGCACCATCTTCTTCTTCCCCGAAAATGGCGCGAAGTTGAAGCCCTGCCCCCTGGGAACACGGCCGGAAGGAGTGCTCGCAAAAGACCAAGGGGGGCCGGGCAGAGAAGCGGTGGCATGTAACCAGAACTGTAAAGTGCAGGTATGCTAGGACTCTGCAAAATTCCGTTCCTGGACACAAGAGCGGCACGATGTCACAGCAGGCTGCAACCCCGACGACATCATTCCCGGCAGTCTGCCCGGCCACAACAGAGATGACGTCGGCTCCGGCAGTCCGCCCGGCCGCAACGGTGATGACATCGGCTCCGGCAGTCCGCCCGGCTGCAGTGGAGGCGAGACTCGACCGGAAGTCTGCACCAGATGTGGCGCCAGCCGCTCCTAGCTACCCCGTCCCAGCTGTGGAACAGCGGGAGTGCACCTGCCAAGAGGAGGAGCAGGCCACTGAGCGTTGGGGCCCTTGGCAGTTAGCAAGGCCGGTTGTAGCCGGCGCCGAGGGCATCCGAGTGAGCCTGGCTCCTGAGCAGGAGGTGGAGCACGGAACCCGTGCCCTGAACTGGGAGCGGCAGCAGCAGCAGTGGTAGCGGAACTTGGATGGCTACCCGCAGATTTAAAGAATGACTGTTTTATGGATTGTCACCCCTGTTGAACGTTCTCAAGTTCCCGGAGGAGGCCATCTGCACCGCAGGTGGGGGGTGGCAGGACAGTTAAAGGTTAAGCAAACGTACCTCCCGATGTGGGAGGTACCTTGCTGTCCCACACCATCAGTCCCGGGCACGGTCCCCCGAGGCAGCGACAGTGCCACCATCTCATCATCGCAACCCACGGGTGGCATCACAGACAATCTCCCTTGTAAATATCCCTTTTTCACTTGTGGGCGGCGGACCGCTGCTCGAGCCCGGATCCGGTTCCCACTCGAGCCGCAGTAAAGCCCCGAATCCGAGCATCCATGAGCAACCCCCTAGCTACGGTCTGGCCCCCGTCTGCAACACTTGCCATGTGAAGGGCTTTTTGTTGTGGGATGAGCTGTACTTTTAATTGAAACCATAATTTTTACCATATAGTATACTGAAAAACGGCAAAAAAAATCCAAGTGCGAAAAATTGCAAAAAAACTGTGATTACATGATTGTTTTTGGGATATTTTATTCACCGTGTTCACTATATGGTAAAACTGATATGTCGGTGTGATGTCTCAGGTCAGTACACGTTCGTAGAAATCAAACATGTATAGGTTTACTTTTATCTAAGGTTACATTTTTTTTAAAAGTTTGTCCAAAAAAAGTGGCACACTATTTGTGCTATTTTTTGTGAGCTGAAGGGATTTCATTTTTCGGAATCTGGGGCTCACTGATGGCTTATTTTTTGCTTCTCGAGCTGACATTTTTAATGTTACTATTCTTGTGCATGTTTTGATCGCCTGTTATTGCATTTTGCTCAAACTTTGCAATGACCAAAAATTGTAATTTTGGCGTTTGGAATTTTTTCACCACTACACCGCTAGATCGGGTGTTCCTGAATGTGGCGATACCAAATGTGTGTATATTTTTTAACCCTTTAACTTTGGAGCAAATGGGGGGTGATTTGAACGTTTAGGTTTATTATTTTTTTTAATTTCTTAAAACTTTATTTTTACCTTTTTATTATTTTACTAGTTCCCTTTAGGGGACTATAAGGATCAGCTGTCTGATCACTCATTAATTTCTCTTGATTAGAGCTGCACAGCTCAGAACAGGAGAAATGCACATCTCTTGTAACAGCCAGCGCTCTGCCGGCTGAAACAGGAAGTGAGTTATAATAGCGCAGGAGTCATCACATGAGTGTGTACTACCATGGCAACCTTCATCTCCCCATGATCATGTTACGGGGCTTCTGATGACAGCACGTAATTGCACTTTACCCTTTAAATTTACCCGCATTTAAATTGGGCTGCCACAATTTGACAGCGCGATTTAAGGTATTACCAGAGGCGTATGGATCGCAGATCCACCTGCACCTGTGCAGCACACATGTCAGCTGTTCAAATCAGCAGATATGTGTGGCGATTGCCACAGACTCACTGCAGTAGCTGACGGTGATTAACTCATGATTTGGGACATATAGGTACATCCTCGGTCGTGAAGGGGTTAATGAAGGAAAGCATGGTTTGAGAGTCTATTAAAATAGTCCACTTTCTCAATGTTGGATTACAAGACCATACCAAAAATTATTGTTTCCACTTGAAGGGAAAGGAGGGTGATCAAAAAGAGGAACCAACTGTTAGGAAAAATCTTTGGAAGTGGTTAACCCCTTAAGGACGAAGCCAGTTTTGTCCTTAATGCCCAGGCCATTTTTTGCAATTCTGACCAGTGTCACTTTATGAGGTCATAACTCTGGAACGCTTCAACGGATCCCGGTGATTCTGACATTGTTTTTTCGTGACATATTGTACTTCATGATAGTTATAAATTTAGAACGATATTTTTTGCTTTTATTTGTGAAAAAATCGGAAATTTGATGAAAATTTTGAAAATTTTGCAATTTTCAAACTTTTAATTTTTATGCCCTTAACCCAGAGAGTTATGTCACACAAAACAGTTAATAAATAACATTTCCCACATGTCTACTTTACATTAGCGCAATTTCTGAAACAAAATGTTTTGGGGTTAGGAAGTTAGAAGGGGTCAAAGTTCATCAGCAATTTCCCATTTTTTCAACAAAATTCACAAAACCATTTTTTTAGGGACCACATCACATTTGAAGTGACTTTGAGAGGCCTAAGTGACAGAAAATACCTAAAAGTGACACCATTCTCAAAACAGCACCCCTCAAAGTACTCAAAACCACATCCAAGAAGTTTATTAACCCTTCAGGTGCTTCACAGGAACTAAAGCAAAGTGGAATGAAAAAAAGCAAAAAATAAAATTTTACCTAAAATGTTGCTCTACCCCAAATTTATTCACTTTTAGAAGAAATAACACAACAAAATGAACCCCAAAACTTGTTACCCACTTTCTTATGAACGCGCCAATACCCCACATGTGGTCAGAAACCTTTGTTTGGACAAATGGGAGGGCTCGGAACAGAAGGAGCAATATTTGAATTTTGGAAAGCAAATTTGGCTGAAATAGATTGCGGGCACCATGTTGCATTTACATGTCCGCTAAGGTACCTAAACAGCAGAAACCCCTCACAAGTGACACCATTTTGGAAACTAGACCCCTTAAGGCTTCTATCTAGGGGTATAGTGAGCATTTTGGATCCACAAGTACTTCACAGATTTTGATAACGTTACGTTGTCACATTGAAAATTTTCATTTTTTTCTCAAAAATGTTGCTTTAGCATCAATTTTTTCACTTTTTCAAGAGGTAATTCCAAAAATTTGACCCCAACGTTTGTTACCCACTTTTTTATGAGCGCGGTGATACCTCACTTGTGGTCTGAAACCTTTGTTTGGAGAAATGGGAGGGCTTGGAACGGAAGGAGCAATATTTGAATTTTGGAAAGGAAATTTGGCTGAAAAAGATTCCAGGCACCATGTCGCATTTGGAGGACCCCTAAGGTACGTAAACAGCAAAAAAACACCACAAGTGACCCCATATTGGAAACTAGGCCCCTCAAGGAATTTATCTTGATGTTTGGTGAGTACCCTGAACCTCCAGGTGCTTTACAGAAGTTTATAACGTTGAGCCATGAAAATAAAAAAATAAAATTTTACCACAAAATTGTTACTTCAACCAGGTAGCTTTTTTTTTCACAAGGGTAACAGGAAATAAATCACCATGAAATTTATTGCGCAATTTCTCCTGAGTTTGTTGATATCTTGTATGTGGTGGAAATCAACTGTTTGGGCACACTACAGGGCTCAGAAGAGAAGGAGTGCAGTTTGACTGCAAAATTGGCTGGAATCAATAGCGGACGCCATGTTGCATTAGGAGAGCCCCTGAGGTGCCTAAGCAGTGGAGGTCCCCCACAAGTGACCCCATTCTGGAAATAAGACCCCTCAAGGCTTTAATCTAGGTGTATATTGAGCATTTTGAATCCACGAATACTTCACAGAATTTGATAAGCTTAGGTTGCCATATTGAAATTTTCATTTTTTTCACAAAAATGTTGATTTAGCGACACATTTTTCACTTTTTCAAGAGGCAACAACAAAACGTGTACCCCACAGGTTGTTATCTAATTTCTTGTGAGCGCAGGGATACCCCACATGTGGCCAAAAACCTTTGTTTGGATAAATGGGAGGGCTTGGAATGGAAGGAGCACCATTTGAATTTTGGAAAAGTTGAAGTAAATTGCGCGCACCATGTCACATTAGCAGGGCCCCTTGGGTACCTATACATCAGAAACCCCCCACAAGTGACCTCATTTTGGAAACTGGACCCCTCAAGGATTTTATTCAGGAGTATAGTAAGCATTTTGAATCCACAGGTACTTCACAAAAATGTTGCTGTAGCAACAAATTTCTCACTGTTAAGGGGGCTTTACACGCTGCGACATCGCTAATGCGGAGTCGTTAGGGTCACGGAATTGGTGACGCACATCCGGCCGCATTAGCGATGTTGCTGCGTGTGACACCGATGAGCGATTTTGCATCGTTGCAAAAACGTGCAAAATCGCTCATCGGTGACATGGGGGTCCATTCTCGATTATCGTTACTGCAGCAGTAACGATGTAGTTCGTCGCTCCTGCGGCAGCACACATCGCTATGTGTGACGCCGCAGGAACGAGGAACCTCTCCTTACCTGCCTCCCGGCCGCTATGAGGAAGGAAGAAGGTGGGCGGGATGTTCCGGCCACTCATCTCCGCCCCTCCGCTTCTATTGGGCGGCCGCTCAGTGACGTCACTGTGACGCCACACGGACCGCCCCCTTAGAAAGGAGGCGGTTCGCCGGTCACAGCGACGTCGCCGGGCAGGTAAGTATGTGTGATGCGTCTGCGCGATGTTGTGCGGCACGGGCAGCGATTTGCCCGTGTCGCACAACAGATGGGGGCGGGTACCCACACTAGCGATATCGGGACCGATATCGCAGCGTGTAAAGTAGCCTTTAGGCTATGTGGCCATGATCCAGCGACACGGCGTCTAGTACACAGTGTCAGCCTCCTGCAGAAATGTGAGTGTTGTCCACGGGAGAATGCAGCTGCCCATGCCCACGATTTGGGTTCAGGCTGCTGTGGACTTTAGTTTTATTCTACCTGCAAAGAACACTCATCTCCGCAGCATAAATTGACATGCTGAGGCTCGGGAAGCTGCGCCACAGGTCGGTTTATGCTGCGGAGAAAAGAAACACAGTGGGCACGGGATTTCTAAAAATCCTGCCACTGTGCTTCTACTGCACAACGCAGCGTTATGGACGCAGGGAAAACACTCTGCGCCCAAAACGCTGCAAACCCTGATTGTGGGCACACAGCGTAAAATGCTACAATGGATGAATGGATAGATGTCAAACATATATAACGTCCCACCCCCCTGCATATTCTAAGCTGGCGCCCTTTAGTGCCTTTCATGTGACACTAAAGGATGCCTAGCCTTGTATTTAGCCCAAAAAAAAAAAAAAAAATTAAAATAAATGACGTGGGGTCCCCCCTATTTTTGATAGCCAGCTAGGGTAAAGCAGACAGCTGTAGCCTGCAAACCACAGCTGACAGCTTCATCTTGTCTGGTGATCAATTTGGAGGGCTCCCCAAGCTGTTTTTTTTTTTTTTAATTATTTATAAATAAATAATTAAAAAAAAAACAAACGTGGGGTCCCCCCAAATTAGATCACCAGCCAAGGTGAAGCTGACAGCTGGGGTCTGGTATTTTCAGGATGGGAAGAGCCATGGTTATTGGACTCTTCCCAGCCTAAAAATAGCAGGCCGCAGCCGCCCCAGAAGTGGCGCATCCATTAGATGCGCCAATTCTGGCGCTTCGCCCCAGCTCATCCCGCGCCCTGGTGCGTTGGCTAACGGGGTAATGAATGGGGTTGATACCAGGTGTGTAATGTCACCTGGCATCAAGCCCAGCAATTAGTTATGTCACGGCGTCTATCAGATACCCGACATAACTAATTGACAGTAATAAGAAAAAAAATTGACAACAAAAAAAAATTTATTTGAAAAAACACTCCCCAAAACATTCCCTGATTGACCAATTTATTGAAAAGAAAAAAAAAAATCCACTATAATCCATTTGGACGTCCACGTCGCCTCTGGACCTTCTAGAATATGGGGGACACGTTCAGGGAACGTATCCCCCATTTTCTAGGAGGGCAGACCCTCCATTTGAGGAGAGTGGGTGCAAAAAGCTGCACCCACCCTCCCCGGGTCACAGCTGCACAGTGCTGAGCAGCATCAGCAGCCAGCGTCCTGAACACAGGAAGCTGTCATCTGCTCGGCACATGTGACCGGCGTCTGCAGAGAAGGAGGAGGGGGCCGCGGGGGATCAGCGCTCCGGTATGTATGACACCGGGGGACACCGGGGGACACCAGGGGGGGGGTAGGGGGGGACCCGGCAGGGCCCGGGGAGCAGGTTTCTGTCGTATGTGTTATGGCACATACGACAGAAACCATAGGAACACTGTAAATGCGGCCGGCGCGCTGCTGTGCTCTCCGATGCGCGCGGCCATCTTGGATTTTCGGGAGGGGGTTGGGGGTCGGGGGGGGCACTTTGGGGATACCGAGGGGACCGGAGGGAACCGGGAAAAAGATTTATCTCCCATCTGGCATGTTTGATCATGCCAGATGGGAGATAAATGATTTTTTACCGGCGCGGTCATTTACTATAACTTGATGATCGGTATACGGTGTATACCGGTCATCAGGTGAGCGGGGACCGGAAAAACCGGCCCGAATCATGATCTCCAGGGTCTCAGCTACCCCCGGCAGCTGAGACCCCGGAAATTTTCTGACTCTGGGGGGCGCTAGACCCTTTTTTCCGACCGCCGTTTTAAAACGGCAGAAAGGAATAAGTACCCTTTTTTAGTGCCGTTTTAAAACGTAACGCGGTCGTAATGGGGTTAAGCTATAAGCACTAGAGTTGAGCGCGGTTCGTGGTTCATGGTTCTCCAGTTCGCGGTTCGAGTGATTTTGGGGGGTGTTCTAGATAGAACTAGAACTCGAGCTTTTTGCTAAAAGTTCGTTAGCTCGAGTTACGTTCGAGAACGGTTCTATCAGCCAAAAGCCAAGCTAATTACTAGCTGGCTTTTTGCTGTAATAGTGTAAGTCACTGTGTGACTCACACTATTATGAAATTTCAGCGTATAGTGTGCGGGGACTGCGCATTCAGATCACTGCTGCTGGGATAATGGCGATCACCATTTTTTTTTCTTTTCTTCCTTCCCTAAGCGCGCGTGTAGTGGGGCAGGCCAGCATGTCAGCCAATCCCAGACACACACACAGCTAAGTGGACTTTTTGACAGACAAGCAAGGGCATGTATCATAGGATGTCCATGTCACATGTCCCTGCACTATAAAAACGGGTATCTGCCCGTCTGGACGCCATTATCTGCCTTCTGCATCTGGGTGTCAGTCACCGCTGGCGCAGCTCCTGTCGCCGATCCTGCTATGTACGCTCTACACACAGCGCTATACAGAATAGGGATAGAAGTTTCTTTCAGCCCTTTTAAGGGCTAATTACAGCAGGCTCAGAGCCATAGGTGACAGTCAGGTCCATGTAAACAGTTTTTAACAGCTACAGATAACAGCGTCTGTGTAGCTAAGCTCAGGGACTTCCTTGCAGCATTTCACCATTAGGAGGGATAGAAAGTAAGGCTTCCTTTCCTCTACACTGACCCACAACCTGACCACTGTTCCTTCCTGCCTTTTTTAGCAAAGCCATTTTAATTGCAGAGTGCTGCCAGTTAGTGCCATCCAAAGAGTGGCTGCTGTCCTCCATTATTGTAGCACTTGTGCCAAGCAAGTCCACCACCTCTGCATTCTCCCCTCCTGCACATTTTTGAAAAGCCATTTTAATTGAAAAGAGTGTTGCCAGTTAGTGGCATTCAAAAAGTGGCTGTTGGACTTCATTAGTGTCCCACTGGTGCCAAGCAATTTGCAGCACCTCTGCATTGCACCATCAGGCTCATTGTTACTAAGCCATTATAATAGCAAACACTGAGGAAACTTAGTGGCATCCAAAAAGTGGCTGTTGGACTTCATTAGTGTACCACTGGTGCCAAGCAATTTGCAGCACCTCTGCATTGCACCATCAGGCTCATTGTTACTACAACATTATTATAGCAAACACTGAGGAAACTTAGTGGCATCCAAAAAGTGGCTGTTGGACTTCAATAGTGTCCCACTGGTGCCAAGCAATTTGCAGCACCTCTGCATTGCACCATCAGGCTCATTGTTACTAAGCCATTATAATAGCAAACACTGAGGAAACTTAGCGGCATCCAAAAAGTGGCTGTTGGACTTCATTAGTGTCCTATTGGTGCCAAGCAATTTGCAGCACCTCTGCTTTGCACCATCAAGCTCATTGTTACAAAGCCATTATAATAGCAAACACTGAGGAAACTTAGTGGCATCCAAAAAGTGGCTGTTGGACTTCATTAGTGTCCTATTGGTGCCAAGCAATTTGCAGCACCTCTGCTTTGCACCATCAAGCTCATTGTTACAAAGCCATTATAATAGCAAACACTGAGGAAACTTAGTGGCATCCAAAAATTGGCTGTTGGACTTCATTAGTGTCCCACTGGTGCCAAGCTATTTCCAGCACATCTGCATTGCACCGTCAAACTCATTTTTACTAAGCTATTAGAATAGCAAACTGTGCTGCCAGTTTAAGGGCCATAGTTGCATTGTCAGGGAGTTATTGTTGTTTATTCTGCTGTCAATAAAGGTAGACCACCGCTGCAATCTACACCACCTCTCAATTTTTACTACCACATTTTAAGTGCACAATCTTGTCGCAATCAAAATGAGTGGCAAAATGACAGATGCTGGTGGAAAGGGGAACAGGTGTGTTGGAAAAGGAAAAAAAGTGTTTGTCCGTGGGGAAGGTGGCAAAGCTCCATTAACATCTGCTGAAGATAGGCCATCTTCCTCTGAGTTGTCATCCCAATCACACTTGCTTTATCCCAGCTCTCAAGTCTCCATCCGCCCTGCACAATATGGTGGAACAGAGATGGCTGAGTCTGCAGAGCTGTTTAGTCACACTATAGCCTGGGAATCAGAGATCTGCTCCCAAGCTACAGTGAGTACAGACCAGGAACTGGTCTGCAGTGATGCCCAGAACCTTTGTGACTCAGATTCAGGCCATGATGACCAAGTTTCTGAGCATAATGTTGACCCTTATTCACAAACTGTAACACCTGTTGTAATAGACAATGAGGAACATACTGATGACGATGAGATACAGATACCAGATTGGGATGACAACTTAAATATTCATTCAGGGCAGGAAGAGGCTCGGTCTGAGGGTGAGGGAACTGCAAACACAATGCTTGATGAGGAAGTTTTAGATTCCACCTACTGTCAACCCACAGCCAGGCACTCGAGGAGGTCAACAAAGGCGGTGGAGGAGGATGCAACTGACGACGAAGTTAACTTGCGCCTTCCTGGACAGAGGAGGAGTACTGGTAGCACGTCTACAACTGCATCCTCAGCCACCACTCTGCCTCTGAGCACTAGTCGGGGGGGCTCAGCAGGTTGCATGTCCTCTAAGCCTTGCCTAGCCTGGTCCTTTTTTGACCTTGCAAAGGATCGCCCAAATCATGTGATCTGTAAAATTTGTCGTGATTCTGTTAGTAGAGGCAAAAACCTCAGCAGTTTGACAACTTCTTCCATGAATCATCACATGAATAAATATATGTCCCAGTGGGAAGCTCACCGTGCTGCAATGCAGCCTAGCGGAGCGGACCATCCACCGACTGCCCCTTCCAGTGCATCCGCGCGCTCTTCATCTTCTAGGACTGTGGGGATAGCTGTCATACCTTGTTTTCCACGCACAACTTCCACCACTGTAACCGCAACAGGCAGTTTGCTTGGTAGGTCGTCAGTTGGTTTGGAAGGGGAAACAAGTGCGTGTGTACACCTCTCTCAGACATCGATGGCATCAACGTTGGATGAAGGCAACATCATGTCTACGCCTGCACTTTCCTCACAAACCTGCATTTTTTCAGGGACACCCTACTCAACACCGTCTACACACAGCAGCCAGATCTCTGTCCCTCAGATGTGGACAAATAAAACGCCATTTCCTGCGACCCATGACAAAGCTAAGAGGTTGACTTTATCCCTCTGTAAGCTCTTGGCTACCGAAATGCTGCCTTTCCGCCTGGTGGACACACAGGATTTTAGAGACCTTATGTCTGTCGCTGTGCCCCAGTACCAGATGCCCAGTCGCCACTACTTCTCTAAGAAAGGTGTGCCTGCGCTACACCAGCATGTCGCACACAACATCACCGCTTCCTTGAGAAACTCTGTGTGTGAACGGGTGCATTTCACCACCGATACTTGGACCAGTAAGCATGGACAGGGACGTTACATGTCGCTGACTGTGCACTGGGTTAGGCCTGTTTCACACGTCAGTGATTCTGGTACGTTTGTGCTTTTTTTTAAACGTACCAGAATCACTGACATACACAGACCCATTATAATGAATGGGTCTGCTCACACATCAGTGATTTTGCACTGCACGTGTCTCCGTGCGGCGTACCCGCGTGTCCGTGATTGCCTCACGGAGACATGTCCAATTTTTTCTGGCATCACTGATGTCCCACGGACCACGCAGTGGTGTGGTCCATGAAACACGTGCCAGAAAAAAACGTGCTTTTAAAATAAAAATCATTTTTACTCACCCGGCTCCAGTGATGTCCTCTGCGGCCCGTGCAGCTTGCTGCTTCTGAGCCGGCTCATTACTGTCGCGAATATTCATGATGCACGACACAGCCGACCCGGAAGCAGCTGCTGCGGGGGTCAGCGCCGGCCGGATGCTGCACCGCGGGAGCGATCAGCGCCATGGAGAGTGGGAACGCACACAGGTGAGTTAATCTCTAAGTGTAATCACGGGCCACGGAGAACGCAGCACGGATTGCATTTAGACAACCCACATGTGCCGTAATTCACGGCACACGGAGGGACATGTGCGTGTTTTACACGCCAGTGAAAAACCTCAGTGTTTTTCACTGACGTGTGAAACGGGCCTAACTATGGTGCTAGATGGTGAAAGGTCTGCTGCACACGTCTTGCCATCCCCACGACTTGTGTGTCAATCCTCTGTCTGTCCAAGTTCCTCCACTGCTTCTGTATCCTCAACCTCGTCTGGGTCCTCCACCTCCGCCCCAAGCCTGCCTGGTCAGGCCACCAGCGTTGTAACTGCGCAGAAGGAATCACGCACCCCTCATTATTATGCTGGCAGCAGAGCACAACGTCATCAGGCGGTCTTTAGCTTGATATGTCTTGGAAGTAAGAGTCACACAGCGGCTGAGTTGTGGGCAGCTCTGGAGACTGAGTTTGGTAAATGGTTGTCTCCACTCAACCTGCAGCCTGGTAAGGCTGTGTGCGACAATGCTGCAAACCTGGGTGCGGCCCTTCGCCTGGGCAAGGTGACACACGTGCCTTGTATGGCTCACGTGTTGTACCTTGTTGTCCAGCAATTTTTAAAACCCTACCCGGCCTAGATGGCCTTCTGAACAGGGCACGAAAACTGTCTGCTCACTTCCGCCGTTCAACCGTCGCAGCTGAGCGACTTGCATCGCTCCAGAAGTCTTTCGGCCTGCCGGTTCATCGCCTGAAATGCGATGTGCCGACACGCTGGAATTCGACTCTCCACATGTTACAGCGACTGTGGCAGCACCTCCAAGCCCTGGTGCAATACGTCATGACGTATAGCCTGGACCAACGAGATGCAGAGGTGGGGCAGATCACCCTGATGGAGTGGTCTGAGATCAAGGACCTATGCACCCTTCTGCACAGTTTCGACATGGCGACGAATATGTTTAGCGCTGACAATGCCATTATCAGCATGACAATTCCAGTCATTTACATGCTGGAGCACACGCTGAACACTATTCGGAGTCAGGGGGTGGGACAACAGGAAGGGGAGGAAGTACAGGAGGATTCATATGCGCAAGGGACAACAACATCACCAAGGTCCAGACGTTAATTATCACCAAGGCGGCAGGCATGGGACCATGGGGGACAGGGATCAACAAGGGCGCATGGTAGCAGGCAAAATGTTGAGGAAGGTGCAGGAGAACATGAAGAAATGGAGGACGAACGTTCCATGGACATGGAAGACTCAGCGGATGAGGGAGACCTTGGTCAAATTTCAGTTGAAAGAGGTTGGGGGGAGATGTCAGAGGAAGAAAGAACGGTTAGCACCTCTATGCCACAGACACAGCGTGGACTTGGTCCGCATGGCTGCGCAAGACACATGAGCACCTTTTGCTGCACTACCTCCAACATGACCCTCGTATTGTCAAAATTAGAAGTGATGATGAGTACTGGCTTGCCACAATATTAGATCCCCGGTACAAGTCCAAATTTTGTAACATAATTCCAGCCATAGAAAGGGACGCACGTATGCAGGAGTATCAGCAAAAGCTGTTACTCGGTCTTAACTCGGTTTTTCCACCAAACAACCGTGCAGGTGCAGGAAGTGAATCTCCTAGTTGTAACTTGACAAACATGGGACAGTCTCGTCATCTTCAACAGTCTACCCGTACCAGCAGCACCGTATCTGGTGCTGTTAACAGCAATTTTATTGAATCTTTTAATAACTTTTTTAGACCATCCTTTGCAAGGCCACCAGAGACAACAAGTCTGACACATAGTCAACGGCTGGAGAGGATATTACAGGAGTATCTCCAAATGAACATTGATGCCATGACTTTGCAAATGGAGCCTTGCTCATTTTGGGCTTCAAATCTTGAAAAATGGCCAGAGCTCTCCACTTACGCCTTGGAGATCTTGTCGTGTTCAGCTGCCAGCGTTGTCTCTGAACGTGTCTTCAGTGCTGCTGGGTGTGTGCTGACAGATAAGCGCACGCGTCTGTCCAGTGACAATGTGGACAGATTAACGTTCATCAAAATGTACAAGTCATGGATCCACAAGGATTTTACTACCCCTGTGTCATCCTGGGGAGAGTAAATGCTTGTGGATTTGGAATGTGCTTGATGCAAATCAAAACATCCTGTTTGCAACTAGGGCACAAGTGCTGCCACTGAAGGGGTGTCTGTGTGGCCCAATTTTTGGAAAAAAAGGGATACTCTACTTGGAGTAACCCTTGCTGTGTTTTTTAAAAGGAGCCAAGATGAACAAGTCATGGTTCAGCAAAGACTTTGCTACCTACCCCGGTGCCATCCTGGGGACGGTTAAGGATGGCGTATTTTAGAATGTGCTTGATGCAAATCTACCTGTGAAGTGTACAACTGGGGCACAAGTGGTGCCACTGAAGGGGTGTCTGTGTGGCCCAATTTTTGGAAAAAAAGGGAGACTCCGCTTGGAGTAACCCTTGCTTGCAGTGTTTCTAAAAATGATCCAAGATGAACAGATCTGGGATCAGCAAAGACTTTGCTACCTACCCCGGTGTCATCCTGGGGACGGTTAAGGATGGCGTATTTTTGAATATGCTTGATACAAATCTAACTGTGAAGTGTACAACTGGGGCACAAGTGCTGCCACTGAAGGGGTGTGTTACGGGGGGCTGTCTGATAATAACTGAAAGGAGTATCAGACAGTCAGGGTCCACCGTGCAAAGACTTTGCTGCAGACTATGGCAGAGTGCAATACCTCTGTTAACTCACAGAAGAATATAATAAGTAAGTAAAGCAATTCCTCCCTTACTTGGAGGGTGTGTGGAATGATCTCTGTTAACAATCACAGAGACAAAGGCAATGTGTGCGAAATGGCACCTACCTAGGTCCGCTCTTCTAGTGGTGCAAAAGAGACGAACAGCAGCGTAAGCCGCACAAAGCTCCTACCTGCGTTCGCTCCACTAGTGTGCGAGGACACGAACCACTAGATATGGCACCTGCCTAGGTCCGCTCTTCTAGTGGTGCAAAAGAGACGAACAGCAGCGTAAGCCGCACAAAGCTCCTACCTCTGTTCGCTCCCCTAGTGTGCGAGGATACGAACAACTGCCAGACGCAGTATAAGGAACGTTACCCTAGCGGCAACGTCCACCTACGAGTAGAATCACAAGGCCCAGCCAGACCATGTGCCTCAGGCACCTGCCTATGTCCGCTCCCCTAAGAGGTAAGGATACGGACAGCAGCCGAAGCTGTAAGGTATAAGAACGCTACCCTGTCGGTAGCGCTCACCTAGCATAGACAGAGGAATGCCTAGAGGAACGCGCACAGAGCGTCTACTCATATGCATGAACCAAGAGGACTGAGCACCATGCGGCGTGTGTCAGGGTCTTATATAGACTCTGTGCCTCATCCAAGATGGAGGACACCAGAGCCAATCCGCTGCCAGAACGACAGGAGTGACGTCATGCTGGCCTATCACCGAGCAAGACGTCACAAGCACATGACCAGCGACCAATCGGCATAGAAGGTGTCAGAGACATGTGACCTCGTGTCAGCGATGATGTCACCCGCACATGTGCAATGGCTCCAAGATTGGACTTAGTCTCCAGCGCTCGCACATGTGCAGTAGCAAGAAATCTGGACTTAGTCTCCAGCGCTCGCACATGTGCAGTAGCAAGAAATCTAGACATAGTCTCCAGTGCTCGCAGCAACCGTAACAGTACCTCCCCCTCAAGGACCCCCCTCCCGGCGACGCAGGTAATCGGCAACTAAGTCGGGAGCATGGACAGCCTCCTCAGGCTCCCAAGAGCGATGTTCCGGGCCATAGCCCTCCCAATCTATCAAGAAGAACCTGCGCCCTCTAACCATCTTAGAACCAACTATGGCTCGTACCTCATAGCTAGAGCGAGAGGAATCAGAGGCAGGAGAGTGCACTTCACGAGCGTGAGGTAAAATAGCCGGCTTTAGCAGTGAGACATGGAATTTGTCATGAATCCTAAGATGGACAGGTAACTTCAATTGATAGACTACAGGATTTACCTGTCGAAGAACCTCATAAGGACCCAGGAAGCGAGGAGCAAATTTGACAGAGCTCACTCTAAGTCTCACGTGTTTTGCAGAGAGCCACACAAAGTCCCCTGGAGAAAAGACAGGAGCCGGGCGACGAAACCGATTGGACACCGTCTTCATACGGTCCTTAGCTGCTTGGATCGACTCTTGAGTCCGATCCCAAACCTCTCTGGCATTAGTTGCCCAGTCGGCCACAAGAGGAGGAGGTGCAGCAGCGGGAAACGGTACTGGTACCCTAGGGTGTTGCCCATTATTGAGTACGAACGGTGTCTGCCCAGTGGCCTCAGCCAGCGAATTGTTAAGGGCAAATTCTGCCCAGGGTAGGAGGGAGGACCAGTTATCGTGGTTCTCAGCAACAAAGTGTCGAAGGTATATAATCATAGATTGATTGGTACGTTCAACCAAACCATTAGTCTCCGGATGGTATGCCGAAGAGAGATTCAACTCAATTTGCAGAAGGCTACAAAGATCTCGCCAGAAACGGGAAGTAAATTGCGGGCCTCTATCACAAATGATACGATCTGGCATCCCGTGAAGCCTAAAGACATGCTTGAGGAATAGTTTGGCTAGTACCCTGGAAGATGGGATTCTCGATAACGGTACGAGATGAACCATCCGGGAGAAATGGTCCGTAATGACCCACACAAATCTATGTCCCTGTGAACATGGAAGATCACCCACAAAGTCCATGCCTACCACCTCCCATGGTCTATCTGGCACTGGTAAAGGATGCAAGAGCCCAGCCGGTCTCTGCCGTAATGGACGGTTGCGAGCACACGAGTAGCAGGAACCGACATATCTCTTTACGTGGCTGGCTAAGTGTGGCCACCAATACCACCTCTCCAGTAACTCTCGTGTCCGCCTAATACCAAAATGCCCACCCACCTTTGAGGTGTGGGCCCATGACAGTATATCATTCTGTCGATCAGGCGGAACAAAGGTCTTGCTCGGTGGGATTTGGTCTAACGTCACAGGGGAGAGCGTATGAAAAACCCTGGAGGGAAGGATAAGACGAGGTTCGTCAATCTCTTCCTGGGTAGAAAGCATAGAGCGAGACAGGGCGTCTGCCTTGTTATTCTTACTCCCAGACAGATAGTTGATGGAGAAGTGAAAGCGGGAGAAAAACAAGGACCAGCGGGCTTGGCGAGGATTCAGACGCTGAGCGGTTTGTAAGTACGTCAGATTCTTATGGTCTGTATAGACCTGGAAAGGATGTTTCGCTCCTTCCAGCAAGTGACGCCACTCCTCCAAGGCTAATCTCAAGGCGAGCAGTTCCCTATCCCCAATGGTATAGTTTCTCTCTGCCGGTGAAAAGGTTTTAGCAAAGAAGAAACACGGCCTTTTTCTACCTGCACCGTTCTTTTGATACAAGACCGCACCAGCACCCACTGAAGAGGCATCAACCTCTAAGAGGAAGGGCTTATTCTCATCGGGTCTTTGAAGAACGGGAGCAGTTGAAAAGTGTCTTTTTACTGCCTCAAAAGCCTGAGATGTCTCAGTAGACCAGGCTTTGGGATTAGCACCTTTCTTAGTCAAGGCCACCAAAGGGGCCACCAAAGTAGAAAAATGGGGTATGAACTGCCTGTAATAATTTATGAATCCTAAGAAGCGTTGCACCGCCTTCAAGGAATGAGGTTCGGACCATTGAAGGACAGCAGAGAGCTTCGCAGGATCCATAGCCAGACCCTCTTGTGAGATAATGTAACCCAAAAAAGGCAATGAGGACTGCTCGAATACACATTTCTCGAGTTTAGCAAACAATGAGTGCTCCCTTAAACGGGAAAGGACACGAACGACATCCTGACGATGAGTCTCCAGATCAGGAGAAAAAATCAGGATGTCGTCCAGATACACCACTACTGAGGATAACAGTAAATCCCTGAATACATCGTTTACGAAGTCCTGAAATACTGCGGGTGCATTACATAACCCAAAAGGCATGACGAGGTATTCATAGTGACCGTCTCGGGTGTTAAAAGCGGTCTTCCATTCGTCACCCTTTCGAATTCGTACCAAGTTATACGCACCCCGCAGATCCAACTTCGTAAAAACTTGAGCTCCTCTCAGTCTGTCAAAGAGCTCCGAAATTAAAGGTAATGGGTATTTGTTCTTTATTGTGATTGCGTTGAGACCCCTGTAATCTATGCAGGGACGCAAATCACCCTCTTTCTTCCGAACAAAGAAAAACCCAGCTCCCGCGGGAGAGACAGACTTACGAATGAACCCCTTCTCTAAACTCTCTCTTATATAGGTCGACATGGCCTCCGACTCAGGTATCGACAGGGGGTAAACCCTGCCTTTAGGTGGAACCGAACCTGGGATAAGGTCTATGGCACAGTCATACGGCCTATGGGGTGGAAGAACCTCAGCACCCTGTTTGGAGAACACGTCAGCGAAATCCAAATAGGGTGTAGGTATGGGAGAGAGATCAGTTGATGCAACCGCAACGACCTTAGGTGGTAAGGGAAGACATCGGGACTGACATTTCGAACCCCAACTAATAATGCTGTCAGACTCCCAGTCAATGTGAGGAGCATGAGTCCGAAGCCATGGAAGACCCAGAAGTACGTCGTCTATACCCTCAGGCAAAACAAGAAAAGAAATCTCCTCTATGTGACCCTGAGACAGGGAAAGGCGCAAGGGAACTGTCCTCAATGTAATGGAGTCAGACAACATAGTTCCATTAACAACACGGACAGGAATAGGCGCCTCTAACATGATAGAGGGAATATTGTGTCCCTTTACAAATCCTGAGGACACAAAAATCCCGTCAGCTCCGGAATCCACAAAAGCCATAATAGGCCATGTATTCTCAGATAACGAGAGCTGACCTGGGATACAACACTTAGAGGGTGCAGAAGACGTCTCTAGTAACCCCCCTCTAATGGTTACTAGGCCAGGAAGTTTCCCTGACGACTAGGACACTTGTTGGCATAGTGCCCAGCCTGACGACATACGTAACATATAGGAGGACCAGACTTGCGTAGTCTGGAGGACGTATGACCTAACTCCATAGGAGTGGGAGATGTTTCAGATGCTGAGGAAGATGGTAGTGGACCCTCAACAACTGGAATAGCCCGATGCTTAGGGCGTGAGGAAGAGACCTCGAGTCTACGTTCCTTATGGCGTACATCGATCCTCGTTGCTACTGTGATCAAGTCCTCCAGAGAAGCAGGGACCTCACGAGTAGCAAGGGCATCCTTGACATAGCCTGCCAACCCTCTCCAGAAGATAGGAATCAACACCTTCTCTGGCCAATCTAGTTCTGCCACCAGAGTTCTAAAAGCAATGGCATAAGAACTAGTGGATAACGAACCCTGAGATAGATCTAACAGTCTCAGGGCCGCATCATGGGTAACCTGCGGACCCATGAATACCGCCTTAAGAGCATCAAGAAAGTCTTGATGTCGCAGAGTAACCACATCAGAGCGCTCCCATAGGGGAGTCGCCCATTCTAAGGCTTTGTCCTGAAGTAAGGAGATGATAAAGCCTACTCTGGACCTCTCCGTAGAGAAGCGAGAAGAGTTGACCTCTAGGTGTATCTGACACTGACTAATGAAACCACGACATGATCTGGCATCGCCAGAATATCTGTTTGGCAGAGCAAGTCGAGGATCATGTGCAGATGTCACCATGGTCTGAGGTTTATCCTCTATACTCTTGAGCCGTGACTCAAGTACTTGTATGTAACGGTGTAACTGCTGATATTCTGCCATAACTGCCAGACCCTTGGCTCAGTCCTAATGTTACGGGGGGCTGTCTGATAATAACTGAAAGGAGTATCAGACAGTCAGGGTCCACCGTGCAAAGACTTTGCTGCAGACTATGGCAGAGTGCAATACCTCTGTTAACTCACAGAAGAATATAATAAGTAAGTAAAGCAATTCCTCCCTTACTTGGAGGGTGTGTGGAATGATCTCTGTTAACAATCACAGAGACAAAGGCAATGTGTGCGAAATGGCACCTACCTAGGTCCGCTCTTCTAGTGGTGCAAAAGAGACGAACAGCAGCGTAAGCCGCACAAAGCTCCTACCTGCGTTCGCTCCACTAGTGTGCGAGGACACGAACCACTAGATATGGCACCTGCCTAGGTCCGCTCTTCTAGTGGTGCAAAAGAGACGAACAGCAGCGTAAGCCGCACAAAGCTCCTACCTCTGTTCGCTCCCCTAGTGTGCGAGGATACGAACAACTGCCAGACGCAGTATAAGGAACGTTACCCTAGCGGCAACGTCCACCTACGAGTAGAATCACAAGGCCCAGCCAGACCATGTGCCTCAGGCACCTGCCTATGTCCGCTCCCCTAAGAGGTAAGGATACGGACAGCAGCCGAAGCTGTAAGGTATAAGAACGCTACCCTGCCGGTAGCGCTCACCTAGCATAGACAGAGGAATGCCTAGAGGAACGCGCACAGAGCGTCTACTCATATGCATGAACCAAGAGGACTGAGCACCATGCGGCGTGTGTCAGGGTCTTATATAGACTCTGTGCCTCATCCAAGATGGAGGACACCAGAGCCAATCCGCTGCCAGAACGACAGGAGTGACGTCATGCTGGCCTATCACCGAGCAAGACGTCACAAGCACATGACCAGCGACCAATCGGCATAGAAGGTGTCAGAGACATGTGACCTCGTGTCAGCGATGATGTCACCCGCACATGTGCAATGGCTCCAAGATTGGACTTAGTCTCCGGCGCTCGCACATGTGCAGTAGCAAGAAATCTGGACTTAGTCTCCAGCGCTCGCACATGTGCAGTAGCAAGAAATCTGGACTTAGTCTCCAGCGCTCGCACATGTGCAGTAGCAAGAAATCTAGACATAGTCTCCAGTGCTCGCAGCAACCGTAACAGGGTGGGTGTCTGTGTGGCCCAATTTTTGGAAAAAAGGGAGACTCCGCTTGGAGTCACCTTGCGGTGTTTTACATGATTTTAGAAGGGCATGCTATGCCTATATCTGTGTCTCCTCCTCTTTTTCCTCATCCAGCTGTTTAGTTTTCGCATGAGTATTTGTCCTTGTCACTTTCCCATGTGTTTGTGTTGTGTTGTGAGTTGTTTGTAACCTTTTGGACACCTTTGAGGGTGTTTTCTAGGTGTTTTTATGTGTTTGTGATTGTTTCCCATAGTTTCCTATTGGGTTTGAGCGGTTCGCCGAACCGAACTCGAACCACACCTCGGTTCGGCGAACCGAGCTCGAGCCGAACCGCGGCCAGTTCGCTCATCTCTAATAAGCACTACAAGAAGATTGTGAGCAAGAAAAGTTAATAACAGATATACTCTTGTGCAAAAGGTTTTCACTATTGTTTTCTAAGTTCACACATCCCTTTTAATCAGCTCCATGGAACAAATCCACTAATCTGGTAAGTACAAAGGTGTGATAAGACTTAAGGGTGCTTTACACGAGAAGATCTATCATGCGCTAGATGGTCGGGGTCACGGTTTTTGTGACGCACATCCGACATCGCTTGCGACGTCGGCCTTTGTGACACCTCTTAGTGACGCAGTATCGCTCACAAATCGTGAGTCGTGTACTCGTCGCTAGGTTTCATAAAATCATTTATGAAACATGGCGCCGGTTGTTCATCATTTCCGTGGCATCACACGTTGCTCCGTGTGACACCACGGGAATGATGAACATCGCTTACCTGCATCCCGCGGCTCCCGCCGGCTATGTGGAAGGGAGAAGGTGGGCGGGATGTTTACATCCTGCTCATCTCCGCCCCTCCGCTTCTATTGGCCGGCTGCCGTGTGACGTCGCTGTGACGCCGAACATGTGACACCCTTGACCCCAGGGGTCACAGGTCCCTACACAACACCAGACACCCCCCTCCCCTGGACAGGGCACACCAGTCAAATATTAAACCCTTGTTGCCACCGGTCCGCCCTATCCCGTGAGGGTTGTATGGCTCGGGGCTTCTCGTACGGTGTACCTGTTGCACGGGGACGCACAGAGGTGCCTACACACATGTGCCAGCGGGAGTCACAGGAATATGGCACGGGGGTAGCACAGAGGTGCCCACGCACGTGTGCTTCAGAAACCAAGTGAGTCCGACAGACACTCGAGGAGCTCACCTGGGACAGGAACACAGCCTGCTAAACGGGATACTGCCGGAGCAGCAAGGCAGGGGCAAGACCTGCAAACTAGGTGCTGCCTGAGCAGCAAGGGCAAAGCCCACAAAAGACAATAGTGCCTGAGCAGTGGCGTGGCAGCACGCTGCCAGACATCCAAACATAGAAGGACGGTCGTGCACCGCCATGATGGCAGGGGGAGCTTTTAAGGAGATGCCAATGTATGTAAAGCGCTGTGGAATTAATAGCGCTATATAAATGAATAAAATTATTATTATTATTATTAATTATTATTATTATTATGTAGCTCCACCCAAGGGCGGGCGCGAGACGGGCGTGACCCAATCAGGGTTCGTGACGTCCTGGCCCAGCCAGTCAGGATTCAGCACATCACCAGCCTCGTCATGGGGCCGTGTGATATCAGTGAGCGAATCAGAAGACGTCACGTGGAGCACATGCTCATCCTCCTGCCTCTGGGTCATAAAGGCGGGATCCTCGGTTTCACAATGTGCAGAGACATGGGAAGTCTTGCTGCTTCCCTGAGCATCTATTCTTTGCACACCTCGCAACCTCCCAGAGCCTCTGTGATGCTGAGCAGGAGAGCTTGTGGCAGGCAAGGGATGGGAGACCGCTCCATTCCTTGCAAGGGGAGAACCACTAGGTGTCACCCTTCTGCTGTGTCTCTGAGGAGGCAACTCCTGCAGACTGCGCAGTCTCCCAGACCTTTGGCGCTGCTGAGCAGGAGGGCTCGTGGCAGACAAGGAATGGGGGACCACCTCATTCCTTGCAACAAGAGAGCCACGACGTGTAACAGTGTGGTCCCCTCAATTTTGATACGCAGCCAACATACAGCCTCCCACCTGGGGGTTGGTATTCTCAGACCCACGTTATTGGGAGCCCCCTGCCTAGAAATATCAGCCAACAGCTGCCCGATTGCCCTGGTGTGAGGGTAATAAGGAGTTAAGGGCAGCCCATATCGGCCACTAAGTCCTAACTTAGTGATGGCAGACATCTAGGAAACACCCCCTAATCACTAATCTGTAAGTGAAAGTAAATAAACACGAACACTGAAAAATCCTTTATTTGAAAAAAAAGACACCCTTTTTTACCACTTTATTAACCCACCAAACACTCCTCCAGATCCGACATAATCTACCCGAGGTTCCACAATGCTTCCAGCTCTGCTACATCTGACACTCACAGTGAGCGCCATAGAACAAGACTGCCTGCTGTGAGCTGCACGCAGCAAGTGAAATGAGTCATGCTATCAGTGGGGATGTCACAGGTTAGCCGCTGCCAAAACTGGAGTTTTCAACCTATAATAGCAAATCACCAAAGTGACTGAAGTGGGCAGCACTATCAGCGGTGTCGTCACTCAGGTGATTTCCGGTCACAGCTGGAGTCCCTCACCTGTGACCACAAATCAGGCCGAGACAAAGAGACAGAGCTGAACAATGAGAATGAACTCAGGTGAACCTCTCACGTCACAGCTGCGGGCCCCGCACTACTGCCTGTGCGGCGTCACTGACGTCAGAGGTCCACCCAAGTTCATTCTCAATGCATGGTTCTGTCTCTGCTTGCAATCAGCAGGCATAGTAAGAAGTAAATGGCACTTCCTCCGTGCCTTTGTTAGTGAGCGTTTAGGTTCCAAGGCCTTATGTTACAAGAAGTAATCAAGGCACTCCCAAAATTGCCAATTTTGGGAGGGCCATGTTTACTTCTTGCTATCAGCAGGCAGTCATGCTCTATGGTGCTCACTGTAAAAGGACAGGGATGTAGCAAAGCTGAATCGCTGTGGGACCTTGTGTGGATTACTTCAGACCTGCAGGGGTGTTTAGGGATTAATAAAGTGGTGAAAGAGGGTGTTTTTTGTATTTTATTCCAAATAAAGGATTTTGGAGGTGTATGTGTTTATTTACTTTCAGTTACAGATTAGTGATGGTGCGGGGCCATATAGAAGACTGCCATCACTAATCTAGGACTTAGTGGCTGCTGTGGGCTACCATAAACTCTTTATTACCCCAATTGCCACCACACCAGGTCAATGGGAAGAGCCGGGTCCAGTGTCAGAATTATATGCAAGTGGCGTTGTGGGCTTAGATACAGGTCGATGAACTACAATTTTATGAAGTGCTGTCTTTAGTTTTTATAGGGAAAACCTGGTGACAGGTGAAAATGAGTCAACAAATCAGCAAGGTCTTTTCATGCCCACACAAACCTCTTTACAGCTACAGAAATATTTTATTCAGAAGGGCTTACAACATGTAATCATACACAAGTATTTGAGGCAAGGTGTTGATGCAGACGATGATAAGATAAGATAATATTTTCTGCATTAAAATCTATGAAAGATGAAGAATTCTTGCTTACTGTCACATTTAGATTATACAGTAGATGTGGCAACTGACATTATTTCAAACAAGAAAATGTGGTTGAAAAGGCTTGTTGTAAAGAGATTGATTATTGGAAAGGGAGATGTCCTGAAACTTGTCAGATATTTAAGCTAGAACACTTTCTCTTTTCCAAGCATCTTGTAACCTAAATATTAATTTTTTACTGGTATTTACAATATATACATTTTGTATTCCCTAAACCTGTGTAAATTTATATCTAATGTAGTGTAAGAGCAGTACTATACTTACCGATTGCTATCTTCCCCAGACTCAAGGAATGTGTCACGCTCCCCGGGTCCTCTGCTCTGCTCCCCGGCTCACCTGCCACGCTCCCCGCTCTCCAGCTTCCATTGCCCGCGCTTCCCAGGCCTCCTGGTCCCCGCTCCCGGCGCCCGTCGGCTTCCCAGCCCCAGCCCGGCTCTGCTGCTTCCTCCTCTCAGCTTCCTGCCCTGGCTTCTGGCACCCGGGCCGCGCGCATGCGCATTAGGGCGCGCGGTCACTGACCCTTTCTTAAAGGGCCAGTGTCCACTGACAGGAAATGAGGTACACAGGTACAGGGTATAAAGGGGTTTAATGTCCAAGGGGGCGGGGCCTGTTCTTCGTGTTTCCCAAGCTAGGAGTCAGGTCTCCTTGTGTTCCTGTGAGATACTTACCTCTCTCTCTTCTAGAGCCGATCCTGCATTGCCATCCGGTCCTGCCGAATCCCGAACCCCGAACGCTGCCTATCTGCCATCCTGACAGTCCGTACCATCTCTGTTCCCTGCGGTAACCCGTCATCTCGCTCCAACGGTTCTGGACCCCGCCTGACATCATCCCGGCTTCCGAACCTGAGCTCCGTCACCCGGACTACCATCAGTGACCCCGTGGTCCCAGGGACTTCTCCATTGTGCTCTTGTGCGCGGGCTGTCCTGCTACCTATAGTGCTCCGGCTACCGGACTCCTTTCCCTCATCGGGGAGTTTGGCCCAGTGGATCCACCTCGCGGGTCTGCCCATCCACCTGGCCCTAAGAGTAAGAACAGGCCATGGATCCTGCCGAAGCACTAGCGGCCTTGCATGAGGAACTCCAACGCCAGCGTGAAGTCCAGACCCGCATGCTGAACTTTATGACTTCCGTGGACGCCCGCTTGAACACGCTACAAGCATCGGTCACATCTTCAGCGCCTCGGGCCTCCACTAGTCAATCCACGGCTCCAGCTCCCGTGGCAGCCTCCTCGGATGCTTCCAGACTTCGTTTGGCCTCACCACCCCGGTACGCCGGAGATCCCAAGACCTGCAGGGGGTTTATAAACCAATGCTCCCTCCATTTCACGCAGCTGCCGCATTTGTTTGTCTCCGACCAAGCCAAGGTCGCCTTCATAATGTCTCACCTAGAGGGCGAGGCACTGGCGTGGATGAACCCCTTGTGGGAGAAGGAGGACCCTATGACCAAGAACCTCCAGGAGTTCCTGCAGGCCTTTCGCGGCACCTTTGACGAGCCCGGACGCCCCTCCGCGTCTGCTTCATCTCTTCTCCGGTTACGTCAGGGAACTCTGACGGTGGGTCAATACGCCATCCGTTTCCGCACCTTGGCTTCGGAACTCGGGTGGAATAACGAGGCCCTAACCGCCGCCTTCTGGGAAGGACTCTCGGGTCGAATCAAAGATGAGCTGGCTGGTCGTGACGTACCGTCCACCCTGGACGCCCTGATTACCCTAGCGACTCGAGTGGACATCCGCTTTCAGGAGCGGTCCAAAGAGGTATCCCGTGAGAGACGTCCGGTACGGCATTCCTCTCCTCCGCAGAAGCCCGCCGTACTCCAGTCAACGGCATCTGGTGTCTCCGTCCATGAGCCCATGCAGATCGACCGTGTGCGACAGTCTGAACAACGTCGAGCAGAGCGGCTCGCCAAGGGTCTCTGCTTCTACTGCGGAGAGGGCACACACCTGGTACGCTCCTGTCCAGAGAGGCCGGGAAACTCCAAAGCCTAGGGTTGGTAGGAGAGGCCACCCTAGGTGCTGGGACTCTCTCAGACCCGGTTACATGGACTGTGCAAGTGACAACGGGAGAGA
This sequence comes from Anomaloglossus baeobatrachus, assembly GCF_048569485.1. Classification (NCBI taxonomy): domain Eukaryota; kingdom Metazoa; phylum Chordata; class Amphibia; order Anura; family Aromobatidae; genus Anomaloglossus; species Anomaloglossus baeobatrachus. The sequence continues at coordinate 292,148,838 of NC_134358.1, read as the reverse complement.
CGCGGTTCACGGCTGAGGCGTACCTCGATTCTGGGGCAGCAGGCAATTTCATCCAGCAGGCCACGGTGGACAAGTACCAGGTGCCTGTTACTCCACTCGCCAAACCCCTAGTGATTGCCTCTGTGGATGGGAGACCCCTCTCTGACACCATCTCCTGGATCACCAGGCCGGTTGAACTGCGTATCGGTGCTCTGCACACCGAGAACATCGCTCTCTACGTCCTCCCACACATGTCACATCAAATCCTGCTGGGTCTTCCTTGGTTACGGACACACGAACCTTCAATCAGCTGGGGCACTGGTGAAATCACTCGATGGTGCTCTTCTTGCCATGAGAACTGTCTGAAGACCATACAACCCATCCGGCGACCTCCGGTTCCAGAGTCCCTACCGGGACTGCCCTCAGCCTATTGGTCCTTCGCGGACGTTTTTGATAAGAAGGAGTCAGAGGTGCTTCCGCCACATCGTCCTTACGACTGTGCCATTGACCTGCTCCCGGGAACTACACCACCTCGAGGACGGATATATCCACTGTCTCCAGCCGAAACAAGGGCCATGTCTACTTACATCACAGAGAGCCTGGCAAGGGGATTCATTCGGAGATCCTCCTCTCCTGCTGGAGCAGGCTTCTTCTTCGTGAAGAAGAAAGAGGGCGACTTACGCCCATGCATAGACTACCGGGGATTGAACCAAATCACCGTAAAAAACAAGTACCCCCTGCCGCTCATCCCCGAATTGTTTGATCGGCTCAAAGGAGCTCGTGTGTTCACCAAGTTGGATCTTCGGGGTGCCTACAACCTGGTCCGTATCCGCTCGGGGGACGAATGGAAGACCGCGTTCAACACTCGCGATGGGCACTATGAATACTGCGTGATGCCCTTCGGCCTGTGTAACGCACCAGCAGTCTTCCAAGAATTAGTGAACGACGTGTTCCGGGACCTTCTCTACGTCTGTGTGGTGGTATATCTGGATGACATCCTTGTCTTCTCTTTGGACCTCCAGACCCACCGAGAGAACGTGCAACTGGTTCTACAAAGACTGAGAGAGAATCGTCTGTACGCCAAGTACGAGAAGTGTGTCTTCGAACAGTCTTCTCTCCCCTTCCTGGGTTACCTCATCACCGATACCAGACTGCAGATGGATCCAAAGAAGGTCTCTTCCATTCTCAACTGGCCTCCTCCTTCTGGACTGAAGGCAATCCAACGCTTTCTGGGATTCGCCAACTATTACCGCCAGTTCATCCCTCACTTCTCTGCTCTGACTGCTCCTCTCTCCGCCTTGACCAAGAAGGGGGCTAATCCAAAGGACTGGTCACCTGCGTCCGACGCCGCGTTTGGCTCTCTAAAGCGGCCCTTTGCCTCCTCTCCTGTACTCCACCGTCCGGAGTTAAACCGCCAGTTCACCTTGGAGGTGGATGCCTCCTCCTCGGGAGCCGGAGCAGTGCTCATGCAGAAGTCCTCCTCCGGGAAGATGGTGACTTGCGGTTTCTTCTCCAAGAGCTTCTCAGCGCCTGAACGCAATTACACCATCGGTGACCGAGAGCTATTGGCAGTTAAACTGGCTCTGGAGGAATGGCGCTATCTTCTGGAAGGAGCAGTGTACCCCGTGATCATTTACACGGACCACAAGAACCTGGAATACCTGCGGTCTGCTCAGCGACTGAACCCACGGCAAGCCAGGTGGTCCTTGTTCTTTGCCCGGTTCGATTTCCAGCTCCATTTCCGACCCGCGGACAAGAATGTACGCGCTGATGCCTTGTCTAGGTCTTTCATGCCCATGGAGCAGGAGGAGGAGACATCCCAACCCATCATCTGTCCAAGTAAGATTATTCCGGTGGCTCCTGTCACCCTGGCCCAGATACCGCCCGGGAAGACCTATGTCTCTGAGACTGACAGGCAAAAAGTGTTACACTGGGGCCATGCCTCGAAAACAGCCGGTCATGCTGGTCAGAAGAGAACTTGGAGTGCGATTGTACGTCATTACTGGTGGCCATCCCTTCGCACGGACGTCGCCTCTTTTGTCTCTGCCTGCTCCTCTTGTGCCAGGAACAAGACGCCCAAACACCTGCCATATGGCCGTCTTCTGCCTCTGCCTATACCCTCAGTTCCCTGGCAACACATTGCGATGGACTTTATTACGGACTTGCCATTGTCCTCCGGACACACAGTCATATGGGTCGTGGTGGATCGGTTCTCTAAAATGGCCCATTTCGTCCCTATGGCTGGACTGCCCTCTGCCCAGGAACTCGCGGACGCCTATATACATCACATCTTCCGCTTGCATGGCTTTCCATCACACATTGTGTCCGACAGAGGAACTCAGTTCACCTCCCGCTTCTGGAGGGCTCTCTGTAAACATCTGGGAGTAACTCTGGACTTTTCTTCTGCCTACCATCCTCAGTCGAACGGCCAAGTGGAACGGGTCAATCAGATATTGACCTCTTTCTTACGTCACTACATCAACGCCCATCATGACGATTGGTCCACGCTTCTTCCTTGGGCTGAAATCTCCCATAATCACCACGTCAGTGAGTCCTCCTCCAGTTCTCCCTTCCATGTCGTCTACGGACTTCAGCCTTCTGTCTCATTGCCTGTATCCTCTTCCTCGGATATCCCTGCTGCTGATGCGGTAGTCCGTGACTTTACAACCATTTGGGACTCAGTTAAGGCGTCCCTTGCACGTGCATCCCTGCGGATGAAGAGACACGCAGACAAGAGACGTCTGGATCCTCCGTGTTTCTCCCCCGGAGATCTCGTCTGGCTTGCTTCCAAGTACGTCCGATTGAAGTGACCATCCTACAAGCTGGGACCTCGCTACATTGGACCGTTTAAAGTCCTCGGCAAGATCAATGAGGTCTCCTACAAACTGCAGCTCCCGGCCACGATGAGGATACCCAACTCCTTCCACGTCTCTCTGCTCAAGCCGGTTGTCCTTGGTCCCTTCTCCGCTGCTGCCAGTCCGGCTCCTCCTCCTATTGCTGATGACGACATCTATGCAGTAAGGGATATCGTGGCCATGAAGACCGTACGGGGTCGACAGTTCTTTCTGGTGGACTGGGCAGGCTATGGTCCTGAGGATAGGTCCTGGGAGCCCAGGGAGAATGTGGGTACTCCTCTGATCCGTGCCTTCCTGTCCCGGTTGCGGGGAGGGGGTCGTGGGGGGGGGTACTGTCACGCTCCCCGGGTCCTCTGCTCCGCTCCCCGGCTCACCTGCCACGCTCCCCGCTCTCCAGCCTCCATTGCCCGCGCTTCCCAGGCCTCCTGGTCCCCGCTCCCGGCGCCCGTCGGCTTCCCAGCCCCAGCCCGGCTCTGCTGCTTCCTCCTCTCAGCTTCCTGCCCTGGCTTCTGGCACCCGGGCCGCGCGCATGCGCATTAGGGCGCGCGCGCGGTCACTGACCCTTTCTTAAAGGGCCAGTGTCCACTGACAGGAAATGAGGTACACAGGTACAGGGTATAAAGGGGTTTAATGTCCAAGGGGGCGGGGCCTGTTCTTCGTGTTTCCCAAGCTAGGAGTCAGGTCTCCTTGTGTTCCTGTGAGATACTTACCTCTCTCTCTTCTAGAGCCGATCCTGCATTGCCATCCGGTCCTGCCGAATCCCGAACCCCGAACGCTGCCTATCTGCCATCCTGACAGTCCGTACCATCTCTGTTCCCTGCGGTGACCCGTCATCTCGCTCCAACGGTTCCGGACCCCGCCTGACATCATCCCGGCTTCCGAACCTGAGCTCCGTCACCCGGACTACCATCAGTGACCCCGTGGTCCCAGGGACTTCTCCATTGTGCTCTTGTGCGCGGACTGTCCTGCTACCTATAGTGCTCCGGCTACCGGACTCCTTTCCCTCATCGGGGAGTTCGGCCCAGTGGATCCACCTCCCGGGTCTGCCCATCCACCTGGCCCTAACAGAATGCTTCTGTCCATTTCTGGGTCACATGACTTTTATTCCAAGTTACCGGATCATAATGGGGTCTATATGTGAGCCCGAAATTGCTTTTAATGTAAGCCTATTGAGCCTCACTCTGATGCTCCATAGACTTACATAGTAAGGGTACTCTCATACTGGCATATAATACACATGAGTGTAATATGAGAAAAAAAACACATTGCACTCGGATCTGTGTTAGTCTGTGAGTTTCCTCAGCTCAAAATCAGACTAAAGGAAAAAATTGCAGCATGCTTTGAATGTACTTGTCTATTTGACACCACTCGCCAATGCAAGTCAACGGGGGCGAGAAAAAGATGCCACATTCATGTCAATGTGGCGTTCATATGGCATGGTGATGTCCGTTTTCTATGTATCAGCAAAAAAAATATGTAAAAATAAATGAAGTAAGTGCTCCAGGAAGTGTAAGGGGAAGCCGGGTGATGGCCGACAGGGCTCCGCTCTCCTTCAGTAGGTGCTCCACCCTGGCTATGGGGTGCGACACTTACTTGAGTCTTCTGGGGTACATCTGCCACCGCACCGCTGGTCACCGTCAGAAATGCAGCAGAATAACATTCACACTGAGATTCTTTACAACACAACAACATACACTTTATTTGACTTGCAATGTTATGGACAGACATGGCCATACAATCTTGATTTGCTACCACTGTTCTGTTGTGTACTTTAACTGTCTAGCCCTTGGGTGGATATTAACTTTCCAGCGACCGAGTCCAAACTTCTACTTTTCCCCGTTTTTTAGCTTTGCAGCATCCTGTGTCCCTTACCACCTCGGATATTAGCTAGATTAACCAACATGAGGGAAGCCTTAGGCTTAGGACACACAAGAGGAGAACACCAATTCCTGACAGACCCCACACCAGGGTTTGTCCACACCTCAGGAACCTCTTTACAGAACTACCTCTCTTTCTGGCCTGTCTGACTATCCAATCTTCTGCTCTCTGACATTCCTCCCATCCTGGCTCTCAGTTCCTCGGCAACCAGGAACTATCTATATACTGTGCAGGGGCGGACTGGCCATTGACGCAGGGGGGCAATTGCCCCCTGGGCCGGTCTATGAGCAGCAGTTTCGGGCCGCCCCGCCATCTGTCTCATTGGTGTGAGCAGCTGCTGTTGCCCCTAAGCTCCCAGTCTGCAGTGACAGGAAGCCGGCGACTGCACACACAGTTTTACGGAGGCTGCAGCCACTCACCCGGAGCAGACTTGGGGGCAGGGCCGGAGCATCACTTCAAAGGTGCTGATTCCTGACTTCCTGTTTCTGCTCTCCGCTGAGGTCGGCTCCACTGCTTATACAGACATTTTATTGAAGGTAAATATACATAAGTGGTTCTGTGTTTGTGCTTTGTTGATATGGCCTGGCTGTGTGTTCGTATGTAATGTATGTATATATGAGGCCTGGCTGTGTGTGTGTGTGTGTGTGTGTGTAGGAGGTCTGGCTGGCTGTGTGTGTGTGTAGGAGGCCTGGCTGGCTGTACGTGTGTATATAGGAGGCCTGGCTGTGTGTGTGTGTGTGTGTGTGTAGGAGGCCTGGCTGGCTGTGTGTGTGTGTGTATAGGTGGCCTGGCTGTGTGTGTGTATATGACGCCTGGCTGTGTGAGTGTGTGTGTACATAAGAGGCCTGTGTGTGTATATAAAAGGCCTGGCTGTGTGTGTGTGTGTGTGTGTGTATACAGGTAGCCTGGCTGTGTGTGTGTGTGTAGGAGGCCTGGCTGGCTGTGTGTGTGTGTGTGTATATAGGAGTCTTGGCTGTCTGTCTGTGCGTGTGTGTGTGTGTGCGTGTGATTGTGTGTGTGTGTGTAGGTGGCCTGGCTGTGTGTGTGTATATGTGGCCTGGCTGTGTGAGTGAGTGTGTACATAAGAGGCCTGTGAGTGTGTATAAGAGGCCTGGCTGGCTGTGTGTGTGTGTGTATAGGTAGCCTGGCTGTGTGTGTGTGTATATAGGAGGCCTGGCTGTGGGTGTGTGTGTGTGTGTGTGTGTGCGTGTGTTTGTGTGTGTGTGTGTGTGTAGGTGGCCTGGCTGTGTGTGTATATGTGGCCTGGCTGTGTGAGTGGGTGTGTACATAAGAGGCCTGTGTGTGTGTATAAGAGGCCTGGCTGGCTGTGTGTGTGTGTGTATAGGTGGCCTGGCTGTGTGTGTGTATATGAGGCCTGGCTGTGTGAGTGTTTGTGTACATAAGAGGCCTGTGTGCGTGTGTGTGTGTATAGGAGGCCTGGGTGTGTGTGTGGGTGTGCATGTGTATATAGGAGGCCTGGCTGTGTGTGTATGTATATAGGAGGCCTGGGTGTCTGTGTGTGTGTGTGTGTGTGTGTGTATATATACATATATTAAACACACTGACAGTACACTACACTAACATTTACACATAGAAAGAGAAAAAAGTTCATATGAGGCTTCTTTAGGTGGACTGTTTTGTCTATTTTATAATGGAAGCGAGTATACATGAATCAACTCTGTGGACAAAATGCAATTTCCAGGCGACATTTTTTTTTCCAACACTGTATTCCAAGCTCTATACAGATTTCTGTAGTCCCTATGTGACAACAGACTGATGAATGGTGATAGAGTGCAGTGCACGCTGTCAGGATTCCCCTGTATTCCTAGTATTGTGATCGGATATATGCATTTTGCACAGTTATGGCCACGTGCTGATTAGAGTCCTGACACCTCTCTCAGTAGGACACTGATAGACATGGATGAGAATTTAGTCGGCATTTCACCACAACAATGTCATCATTACTTCGGCTTTATCTTTTTAAAGCCTTGTTACCTCTACTCCTTATATTAAGCAGCCGGAGGTTAATACAATAAGGATGGGTCGCTGCTCATGGGCCACTGCTGTGTACTTGTTAGAGATGAGCGAACCGGTCGCGGTTCGGCTCGAGTTCGGTTCGCCGAACGGGCGTCTTGTTCGAGTTCGGTTCGGCGAACGTTCGACGAACCGAACTCGAACCGTATAGGAAACAATGGCAGGCAATCACAAACACATAAAAACACCTAGAAAACACCCTCAAAGGTGTCCAAAAGGTGACAAACAACTCACAACACAACACAAACACATGGGAAAGTTACAAGGACATATACTCATGCGAAAACAAAAGAGCTGGACAAGGAAAAAGAGGAGGAGACACAGATATAGGCATGGCACGCCTTTCTAAAATCATGTAAAACACCGCAAGGTGACTCCAAGCGGAGTCTCCCTTTTTTCCAAAAATTGGGCCCCACACACACCCACCCCTTCAGTGGCAGCACTTGTGCCCCAGTTGTAAACTTCGCAGCTAGATTTGCATCAAGCACATTCAAAAATACGCCATACTTAACCGTCCCCAGGATGACACCAGGGTAGGTAGCAAAGTCTTTCCTGATCCCAGCTCTGTTCATCTTGGATCATTTTTAAAAACAATGTAAGCAAGGGTTACTCCAAGCGGAGTCTCCCTTTTTTCCAAAAATTGGGCCACACACACCCACCCCTTCAGTGGCAGCACTTGTGCCCCAGTTGTACACTTCACAGCTAGATTTGCATCAAGCACATTCAAAAATACGCCATACTTAACTGTCCCCAGGATGACACCGGGGTAGGTAGCAAAGTCTTTCCTGATCCCAGCTCTGTGCATCTTGGATCAATATTAAAAACAATGTAAGCAAGGGTTACTCCAAGCGGAGTCTCCCTTTTTTCCAAAAATTGGGCCCCACACACACCCACCCCTTCAGTGGCAGCACTTGTGCCCCAGTTGTAAACTTCGCAGCTAGATTTGCATCAAGCACATTCAAAAATACGCCATACTTAACCGTCCACAGGATGACACCGGGGTAGGTAGCAAAGTCTTTCCTGATCCCAGCTCTGTGCATCTTGGATCAATATTAAAAACAATGTAAGCAAGGGTTACTCCAAGCGGAGTCTCCCTTTTTTCCAAAAATTGGGCCACACACACCCACCCCTTCAGTGGCAGCACTTGTGCCCCAGTTGTACACTTCACAGCTAGATTTGCATCAAGCACATTCAAAAATACGCCGTACTTCACCGTCCCCAGGATGACACCGGGGTAGGTTGCAAAGTCTTTCCTGATCCCAGCGCTGTGCATCTTGGATCATTTTTAAAAACACAGCAAGGGTTACTCCAAGAAGAGTCTCCCTTTTTTCCAAAAAATTGGGCCACACAGACACCCCATCAGTGGCAGCACTTGTGCCCTAGTTGTACACTTCACAGCTAGATTTGCATCAAGCACATTCAAAATACACAAGCCTTTACTCTCCCCAGGATGACACAGGGGTAGTAAATTCCTTGTGGATCCATGACTTTTTCATTTTGATGAACGTTAGTCTGTCCACATTGTCACTGGACAGACGCGTGCGCTTATCTGTCAGCACACACCCAGCAGCACTGAAGACATGTTCAGAGACAACGCTGGCAGCTGGACACGACAAAATCTCCAAGGCATAAGTGGAGAGCTCTGGCCATTCTTCAAGATTTGAAGCCCAAAATGAGCAAGGCTCCATTTGCAAAGTCATGGCATCGATGTTCATTTGGAGATACTCCTGTATCATCCTCTCCAGCCGTTGTCTCTGGTGGCCTTGCAAAGGAGGGTCTAAAAAAATTATGAAAAGATTCAATAAAATTGCTGTTACCAGCACCAGATACGGTGCTATTGGTACGGGTAGACTGTTGAAGATGACGAGACCGACCCATGTTTGTCAAGTTACAACTAGGAGATTCACTTCCTGCACCTGCACGGTTGTTTGGTGGAAAAGCCGAGCTAAGATCGAGTAACAGCTTCTGCTGATACTCCTGCATACGTGCGTCCCTTTCTATGGCTGGAATTATGTCACAAAATTTTGGACTTGTACCGGGGATCTAATAGTGTGGCAAGCCAGTAGTCATCATCACTTCTAATTTTGACAATACGAGGGTCATGTTAGAGGTAGTGCAGCAAGAAGGCACTCATGTGTCTTGCGCAGCCATGCGGACCAAGTCCACGCTGTGTTTGTGGCATAGAGGTGCTAACCGTTCTTTCTTCCTCAAACATCTCCCCCCAACCTCTTTCAACTGAAATTTGACCAAGGTCTCCCTCATCTGCTGAGTCTTCCATGTCAATGGACAGTTCGTCCTCCATTTCTTCATGTTCTCCTGCACCTTCCTCAACATTTCGCCTGCTACTATGCGCCCTTGTTGATCCCTGTCCCCCATGGTCCCATGCCTGCCACGTTGGTGATGATGAACGTCTGGACCTTGGTGATGTTGTTGTGTCTTGCGCAAGTGAATCCTCCTGTAGTTCCTCCCCTTCCTGTTGTCCCACCCCCTGACTCCGAATAGTGTTTAGCGTGTGCTCCAGCATGTAAATGACTGGAATTGTCATGCTGATAATGACATTATCAGCGCTAAACATATTCGTCGCCATGTCGAAATTGTGCAGAAGGGTGCATAGGTCCTTGATCTGAGACCATTCCATCAGGGTGATCTTCCCCACCTCTGCATCTCGTTGGCCCAGGCTATACGTCATGACGTATTGCACCAGGGCTCGGCGGTGCTGCCACAGTCGCTGTAACATGTGGAGAGTCGAATTCCAGCGTGTCACCACATCGCATTTCAGGCGATGAACCGGCAGGCCGAAAGACTTCTAGAGCGATGCAAGTCGCTCAGCAGCGGTGGTTGAACGGCGGAAGTGAGCAGACAGTTTTCGTGCCCTGTTCAGAAGGCCATCTAGGCAGGGATAGTGTGTTAAAAATTGCTGGACAACAAGGTTCAACACGTTAGCCATACAAGGCACGTGTGTCATCTTGCCCAGGTGAAGGGCCGCACCCAGGTATGCAGCATTGTCGCACACGGCCTTACCAGGCTGCAGGTTGAGTGGAGACAATCATTTATTAAACTCAGTCTCCAGAGCTGCCCACAACTCATCCGCTGTGTGACTCCTATTTCCAAGACATGTCAAGCTAAAGACCGCCTGATGCCGTTGCGCTCTGCTGCCAGCATAGTAATGAGGGGTGCGTGATTCCTTCTGCGCAGTGAGAACGCTGGTGGCCTGACCAGGCAGGCTTGGGGCGGAGGTGGAGGACCCAGATGAGGTGGAGGAGGCAGAAGCAGTGGCAGAACTTGGACAGACAGAGGATTGACACACAAGTCGTGGGGACGGCAAGACTTGTGCAGCAGACCCTTCACCATCTATCACCATAGTTACCCAGTGCCCAGTCAGTGACATGTAACTTCCCTGTCCATGCTTACTGGTCCAAGTATCGGTGGTGAAATGCACCCGTTCACACACAGAGCTTCTCAAGGAAGCGGTGATGTTGTGTGCGACATGCTGGTGTAGCGCGGGCACACCTTTCTTAGAGAAGTAGTGGCGACTGGGCATCTGGTACTGGGGCACAGCAACAGACATAAGGTCTCTAAAATCCTGTGTGTCCACCAGGCGGAAAGGCAGCATTTCGGTAGCCAAGAGCTTACAGAGGGATAAAGTCAACCTCTTAGCTTTGTCATGGGTCGCACGAAATGGCCTTTTATTTGTCCACATCTGAGGGACAGAGATCTGGCTGCTGTGTGTAGACGGTGTTGAGTAGGGTGTCCCTGGAAAAATGCAGGTTTGTGAGGAAAGTGCAGGCATAGACATGATGTTCCCTTCATCCAACGTTGGTGCTATCGATGTCTGAGAGAGCTGTACACACGCACTTGTTTCCCCTTCCAAACCAACTGACGACCTACCAAGCAAACTTACAGTGGTGGAAGTTGTGCATGGAAAACCAGGTGTGACAGGTGTCCCCACAGTCCTAGAAGATGAAGAGCGCGCGGATGCACTGGAAGGGGCAGGCGGTGGATGGTTCGCTTCGCTAGGCCGCATTGCAGCACGGTGAGCTTCTCACTGGGACTTATGATATTTATTCATGTGACGATTCATGGAAGAAGTTGTCAAACTGCTGACGTTTTGCCCTCTACTAACAGAATCACGACAAATTTTACAGATCACATAATTTGGGCGATCTTTTGCTATGTCAAAAAAGGACCAGGCTAGGCAAGGCTTAGAGGGCACGCGACCTGCTGATCCACCCCGACTAGTGCTCAGAGGCACAGTGGTGGCTTAGGATGCAGTTGTAGACGTGCTACCAGTACTCCGACTCTGTCCAGGAAGGCGCAAGGTAACTTCATCGTCAGATGCATCCTCCTCCACCGTCTCTGTTGACCTCCTCGAGGGCCTGGCTGTGGGTTGACAGTAGGTGGGATCTAGAACTTTCTCATCAATTGTTGTGTTTGCACTCCCCTCACTCTCAGACTGAGCCTCTTCTTGCTCTGACAGAATATTTAAGTTGTCATCCCAATCTGGTATCTGCGTTTCATCGTCATCAGTATGTTCCTCATTGTCTATAACAACAGGTGTTACAGTTTGTGAAAAAGGGTCAACATTATGCTCAGAAACTTGGTCCTCACGGCCTGAATCAGAGTCACAAAGGTTCTGGGCATCACTGCAGACCATTTCCTGGTCTGTACTCACTGTAGCTTGGGAGCAGACCTCTGATTCCCAGGGTATAGTGTGACTGAACAGCTCTGCAGACTCAGCCATCTCAGTTCCACCATACTGTGCAGGGCGGATGGAGACTTCAGAGCTGGGAGAAAGCAAGTTTGATTGGGATGACAACTCAGAGGACTGGTGTTTTTTGGATGCGGTAGTTGAGGTGGCGGAGAGGGCACTTGTTGGACCACTTGAGATCCATTCAAGCATTTTCCTTTTTTGGCCACCATCTACCTTTGTTCCAGTTGTTCGTGTCCGTAAAAAAGGGAGCACATCGGATTGTCCACGGTAAGTAGTAGACATCTTACTTTTGCTGGAAGATGGTCTATCTTCAGCAGATGTTAATGGAGCTTTGCCACCTTCCCAACGGACAAACCCTTTTTTTCCTTTTCCAACACGCCTTTTCCCCTTTCCACCAGCATCTGTCATTTTGCCACTCATTTTGTTTGCGACAAGATTGTGCACTTAAAATGTGGTAGTAAAAATTGAGAGGTGGTGTAGATTGCAGCGGTGGTCTATCTTTATTAACAGCAGAATAAACAACAATAACTCTCCCTGACAATGCAACTACGGCCCTTAAACTGGCAGCATAGTTTGCTAGTATAATGGCTTAGTAACAATGAATTTGAGTGTGCAATGTAGAGGTGATGCACATAGATTTGCACCAGTGGGACACTAATGGAAGTCCAACAGCCACTTTTAGGATGCCACTAAGTTTACTCAGTGTTTGCTAGTATAATTGGCTTAGTAACAATGAGTTTGACTGTGCAATGCAGAGGTGCTGCACATAGGTTTGCACCAGTGGGACACTAATGGAAGTCCAACAGCCACTTTTAGGATGCCACTAAGTTTACTCAGTGTTTGCTAGTATAATGGCTTAGTAACAATGAGTTTGAGTGTGCAATGCAGAGGTGCTGCACATAGATTTGCACCAGTGGGACACTAATGGAAGTCCAACAGCCACTTTTAGGATGTTACTAAGTTTACTCAGTGTTTGCTGGTATAATGGCTTAGTAACAATGAGCTTGAGTGTGCAAAGGGCAAGAGGGTACAGTGGCAGGGTTGTGGGTCTGGGTAGAGGAAAGAAGCCTGCCTTTCTATCCCTCCTAATGGGGAAATGCAGTGAGGAAGTCCCCAACCTTAGCTACACAGACGCTGTCATCTTGTGTAGCTGTTAAAATCTGTTTTCACGGACCTGACTGTCACCTATGGCTCTGACCCTGCCGGTATTAGGTCTTAAAAGGACTAATAGAAACTTCTATCCCTATTCTGTATAGCGCTGTGTATAGAGCGTACACAGCAGTATCGGAGACAGGAGCTACGCCAGCGGTGACTGACACCAAGACGCAGAAGGCAGATAATGGCGTGCTGGAGGAAAATGTCCGTTTTTATAATGCAGGGACATGTGACATGGACATCCTATCACACATGCCGTTGCTTCTCTGGCTAAAAGTCCACTTAGCTGTGTGTGTGCCTGGGATTGGCTGACATGCTGGCCCGCCCCACTACACGCGCGCGCTTAGGGAAGGAAGACAAGGAAAAAAAATGGCGATCGCCATTATCCATACAGCAGTGATCTGAATGCGCTGTTCCCGCACACTATACACTGAAATTTCATAATAGTGTGAGTCACAGAGTGACTTACACTATTACAGCGGAAAGCCAGCTAGTAATTAGCTTGTCTTTTTGCTGCTACAACCGTTCTCGAACGTATCTAGAACTATCGAGCTTCAGCAAAAAGCTCGAGTTCTAGTTCGATCTAGAACAGCCCCCAAAATCACTCCAGCCGCGAACTGGAGAACCTCGAACCGCGAACCGCGCTCAACTCTAGTGCTTGTGTGGCGCCCTGGACAACCCAACAACACACCCCACACCCCGGTTAGGAACACCTAAGTCAGACACAAATCCTTGTTGCCTCCCTCCAGGGGCTGATGTCCACACCAGGTGGGGCGGAGCCAGGCGGTTGGCTCCACCCACCGAGGAGTTCACAGTCCTGGAGGCAGGAAAGGGGAGTTAGTTAGTTGGAGTTAGTTGAAGTGGTAGTAGAGGAGCAGACTGACCGTGTCCGGGTACGTGGCCCGGGCACCTGAGAGCAAGGTTGGCAGACGGTGGGGACCGTCTGCAGGAGAGGCCGATTGACGCACAACCGTAAGGACCGGGGACGGGCGGTGGCCCGCCGGTACCGGATCGGGGAGCGAAGAGAAGCCAGCACCATCCGGCAGGGCCTACGGACCCCGACCAGGCTTGGAGTCGCCGTTAAACTGGTCAAATCCATCCGCGACGGGAACCTCCGGGGTTTCCCAGCCGTAAAGACCCGACTAAAGGCAACCGCTCAACCGTGAAGGGAATTACAGCTACCGCCACAGCTAGAGTTCCCAGTGCCAGCGCCTGCGGGCAAAAGGGGCTCCTCCGGCAAATATACCGCTAGGAAGCGGGTTACCGGTGGGAAGCCATCGGGGCCGAGAACATAACACCGGTGCAGGGAGAGACAGTTACCGCCAACCTACCGGGAGTGACCGTCGCAGCCGTCTGTGGGACTCGTCCATCCAGCCGTTTGTTTTACCAGAGACTCCGTGTACGTTACTAGCTGAGTAAGTACCACCGTGCCGTACGGCACTGCGCTGCCCCGCGACCCTGCTCCTGGCCAAGCCCTGTAATCCACCTTACAGACAACAACTTTGGGCCCCAGGACTACCAAAATCCCCCTACCCACGGAGGGGAGTAAAACATCCCAGCTGCTCCCTGTCATCGCTCCCGGGATCCCCGTACAGAGCAGCGGTGGTGCTCCAACCTCACCACACACCGTGGGTGGCGTCACAAACTGACATCCCAAACACCAACAAAGCACCCCTTTCACTCACAGGCGAGGAGCGCCGCTCGAGTCCCCGAATCCGGCCCACCGCTCGAGCCACCAAGCAGCAGCAGCAGTGCCGGACCCGAGCGTTAGCGAGCGCAGCGCCCTGCCGCCCGCGGCACTTGCCCATCAGGCCAAAATTTGCCAGCCAGCCCCTGATACTGTGCATACTAAAACCTTCTCTTACTCTAATACCTATCTGTTAGCATTTCTACATATGCTTTACATTATACATTTGTGAAGCCCCACAGGTGGTGTGTCGGTGTCGGTGCGTTACCTTCAGGGACTCCACGTTGCTGGATCTCCGTCACTGGTAGGAAATCTTCTGTTTTGATCGTGACGCCACTCTCAGTATTGCGGTCAGTGGGGACCGCCACTGCAGGTTAGGGGACGCCTGGGGCTGATGGTGTGTGCAGTTAGTTGGAATAGCCTCCTGAGAGTGAGGCAAGCCCCAGGGCCCGGTGTAAGTCTGTAGTACCACAAGGCGCAGAATAACTCCACACAGGCAGAATTGTCTTTCAAGGGCTTTACTCACATTTGATGGCAGGGTGAGTAGCCCGGGCGTAGCTGAGATGAACCAGATGGGAACCAGGTATCCTTCAGGCTGACTTTATGAGGGTGACTACTGACTCGCCTTCCTTAGCCCTTGGTGGTTTGGGGTGACCCCGACTTTTAGTCCCTATGGGGGTCGCCCAGGGAAGATGCTGCAGCCTCTCTCCCCCTTTTGTTTGCCGTTTGCTTGTTCCCCGGACCAGGCCACTCCAGCTGCTTGCCTCCTGTGACCTATGGGCCCTCACTGCGGTTACGTGGCTGCGGCTTTTGTGGTGTTGTGGTGTGGGCTTTAAGAGCCCCACACCGGCAGGTTTAGCAGAAGAAAGCTGGATCTATCTTCGCTTCGGGATCTGCCGCCCGGTTGGGCCTGGTGCTCTCTAGCAGTCTCCTTACTTCCCACTCCGTTGCACTCCCTAGCTGAAGCTGGCTTTCAGGTAGCACTCCTAGTTGACCGTTCTCCCCCGTCTGTAGCCACTGCGCGGACGCTGTCAGATTGCACAGCTCCAGGGATCTGCTCCTCACTTGAGCTCCCTGGACTCTACACTGAACTGGCTCACTGCTCCTCCTCCCCTGTTCTTGCCTACGCCACCTAGCAACCAGACTCTCCACCACACCCCTTGAGAGGAGATGGAGGCTCTACCCCCTCCACTATTCCAGTGAAGGTGAAGGCTTGCCCCCTCCTGGGATCCCCAGGGGTCCTCTCATGGGTACATGTGTGAGACCTGATCACTATGCGCCTGTGTTCCACACCCCAGTCAGCCTTCTGGATTACCTGTATTGTACTGTCCCCTGCATGGGTGCAGTACTCAGTGGTGCCTGACCAGGTCAGGGGCGCCACATTCCCCCTTAGTTATCACCAGCACGTCCTCGGGCTGCAAGACAACATTTTAAAATGCATAAAACATTAAAACATGTAAAACATTTTTAAAACCACCAGGTATCAGACATCACCACCCTCCACCCACAAGTCCGTTAACCCACCCAAAACCCTCTCAGGAGGCAGGTCACCGGTCCTGTTGGTAACCAGGTCTGGGCCATCCGTTTCCCCAGACCTTTCCTCCAATCTTCCTCTCCCGTTGGCCGCGACTTCAGCCACTTCTGGCAGGATGTAGAGGCGGCTTTCATGGGCTGGTGGTTTCAGGGTATACCTGGCCTGGTGGATCCGCGCCGTCAGCCTCTTCTGGCAGGATTCAGAGGCGGCCTCCACAGTTGGTGCTGACCAGGTACCCTCTTTGTGGTGGTGAGCCAAGGCCCCATAAACAGGCGTGCTCTCTGGTCGCAGGTGAGCCAAGGCCCTTTTCTACGGACGGGCCCCCCTGGTTGCAGACGAGCCAAGCCCCTAAACAGGCTGGCCCTGGTGGTGGTGCCACTGGTGTAACTATTTACACTGCGAGAGTTTGTGGCTATAGCAAGTTCATAGCCTTAAGGTTTATGGTTTTCTCACAATAGTTTTTGTGGGCGCATTTCTTAAACGTTGCAAACAAAACTTGTCAAAACTTCAACTGGTAACTTGCTGTATTTCTTTACTTCTCTCTACTCTACTCCTCCGTTTCACCAGGGCGTGGGCATGTAGGGCACCGGCACCTGTGACTTTCTTGCTCTCCGTCGTCGTCCGTGGTTGTTTCATCTGTAGGATCTTTGTCTGTGGTTGTTTCATCTGTAGGTTCTTTATCTTTCCTTTCTTGGTCTTCGTCTGTTTCTACATCTGGTTCTTTATCTCTGTCTTTTCTTTCTTGTCTTTCTTGTCTTTCTTGTCTTTCTTGTCTTTCTTGTCTTTCTTGTAGCATGGGATGGCTGTAAGGTTTGCTGGGACATAGCGCTACGTCCAGGGCATACAATCCCCTTTCGCCCTGATGCATGGTGAACTGAACTGAGTCTCCCATCTTTAGATTTCTGCCAGGGTGTCCTCTAGGCAGATGAGCGCTTACATCTCTCCTGTTAACAAATATCCCCTCCTTGATGCCAGGGGCTACAATGAATCCATAACCACTTCTCAGATTGAAATCTTCCACTACGCCATGACACAGGGGTCCTCTGGCCTGGGCTTTGGACCTTCTTAGGCACCTTTTCTCCTCCAGGTCTCTGACCGTGACTTCTCTCTGCTCTGGGGATTGTGGTGCTGGAGCAACCTGTGTTCTGCTGCGCCGTGTCTTGCGGGCTGGATTCATGCCTGTGGGCTTCCAGGTGAGGTCTTTGGGTTGATCTTCATCTGCTGACGGTGTCAAGTCTTCCTCCTCCCAGCGGGAATAGGGCAGCATCTCCGGCTCTGGGTAGGGGTCTGCTGCGGTTGGCGTCGGAGTCAGCCCTTCTGCTTCCTGGCCTCCTCTCCCCCTTAGTTCTTCTTGGCACTCCTTTGGTGGCAGTGCTGGGGATGGGCTTTCTTCAGCTGGTCTGGGCGGTGGACTCTCTGGCGCGGCTGCAGGGGTTACCTGAATCTCCTTGGGGGTATGCGGAGGGAGCAGATACCGATCCACCATCTCCTGTGGGAACTGGGCCTCTAGGTCAGCCTTCAGCTTCCAGTATTCAGGGTCCTCTCCTATCAGGGTCTTCCTAGCAGGGACCTCTCTGGACTGGGGAGCGGTGTCTGCTCTGGCCTTGCAGGCCGGGGAAAATAGTGATGCAATCTCTTGGCGGGCCGCGCCCTGTATGGCGGCGGCCTGGTCTTGGCGGGCCGCGCCTGGCATGGCGGCGGCCTGGTCTTGGCGGGCCGCGCCTGGCATGGCGGCGGCCTGGTCTTGGCGGGCCGCGCCTGGCATGGCGGCGGCCTGGTCTTGGCGGGCCGCGCCTGGCATGGCGGCGGCCTGGTCTTGGCGGGCCGCGCCTGGCATGGCGGCGGCCTGGATCAGTGTCGCTGTTGCAGGGGGCTCTGTGCAGGCTGGGCTGGACGTCGCTGCAGCGATCGGAGCTTGGCGGGCCGCACCTAGCGTGGCTGCGGCCTCACTCAGCGTCGCCGCACCGGGCGCCTCCTCTGGGACCGCGGTCGCAGCAGCCAGGGTCGGGGCTCTTGTTCTAGCCGGGGCAACACCGGACTCACCCATCGGGGTCTGAATCGTCGTCGCCGCTCGATCCGGCAGGCTCCGCGCGGCTCTCTCCTCATAGGTCCGGACCGCTGCAGCCTTCTCTAGAAGCTCCTTGCGTTCCTCATAGAGCCGTCGCATAATCCTGGCCTCCAGCTGATCACAGAAGAGGGCAAGCTCCCGGCACCACCAGGCAGCAGAGCCTGGTTCGGGGTATCCGTGTCTGGATTCCATTTCTGCTCTCCGCAGCAGCAGGTTTGTGGCTTCCCTTCTCTCTCGCCGTTTCTGGACGCTTCCGCTCTCTTCATCAGCAAGGTCAGAACTCTGCAGAGGATCTCTGGGTAGCCACACCTCTTCGTGGGCGGTAACTTCTCCCAGCGCGGGCTGCTGTTGTTTTTCAGCGCGCTTTTCATGGTGGCAATATGGCGGCGCTTCCAATTTTTCAAGCGGACCGCCCAGGCACATGGTCACCTGTCTGAACAGGTCTAGTCCTTATCCTGTTCGTGACGCCAGATGTGAAGCCCCACAGGTGGTGTGTCGGTGTCGGTGCGTTACCTTCAGGGACTCCACGTTGCTGGATCTCCGTCACTGGTAGGAAATCTTCTGTTTTGATCGTGACGCCACTCTCAGTATTGCGGTCAGTGGGGACCGCCACTGCAGGTTAGGGGACGCCTGGGGCTGATGGTGTGTGCAGTTAGTTGGAATAGCCTCCTGAGAGTGAGGCAAGCCCCAGGGCCCGGTGTAAGTCTGTAGTACCACAAGGCGCAGAATAACTCCACACAGGCAGAATTGTCTTTCAAGGGCTTTACTCACATTTGATGGCAGGGTGAGTAGCCCGGGCGTAGCTGAGATGAACCAGATGGGAACCAGGTATCCTTCAGGCTGACTTTATGAGGGTGACTACTGACTCGCCTTCCTTAGCCCTTGGTGGTTTGGGGTGACCCCGACTTTTAGTCCCTATGGGGGTCGCCCAGGGAAGATGCTGCAGCCTCTCTCCCCCTTTTGTTTGCCGTTTGCTTGTTCCCCGGACCAGGCCACTCCAGCTGCTTGCCTCCTGTGACCTATGGGCCCTCACTGCGGTTACGTGGCTGCGGCTTTTGTGGTGTTGTGGTGTGGGCTTTAAGAGCCCCACACCGGCAGGTTTAGCAGAAGAAAGCTGGATCTATCTTCGCTTCGGGATCTGCCGCCCGGTTGGGCCTGGTGCTCTCTAGCAGTCTCCTTACTTCCCACTCCGTTGCACTCCCTAGCTGAAGCTGGCTTTCAGGTAGCACTCCTAGTTGACCGTTCTCCCCCGTCTGTAGCCACTGCGCGGACGCTGTCAGATTGCACAGCTCCAGGGATCTGCTCCTCACTTGAGCTCCCTGGACTCTACACTGAACTGGCTCACTGCTCCTCCTCCCCTGTTCTTGCCTACGCCACCTAGCAACCAGACTCTCCACCACACCCCTTGAGAGGAGATGGAGGCTCTACCCCCTCCACTATTCCAGTGAAGGTGAAGGCTTGCCCCCTCCTGGGATCCCCAGGGGTCCTCTCATGGGTACATGTGTGAGACCTGATCACTATGCGCCTGTGTTCCACACCCCAGTCAGCCTTCTGGATTACCTGTATTGTACTGTCCCCTGCATGGGTGCAGTACTCAGTGGTGCCTGACCAGGTCAGGGGCGCCACACATTTATGCATTAGTCATATATGAAATACACATTATATACTAAAATAAAGTAAAATTTGATATGCAATAAAACACTTAAAAATGTCGGTCGCTAGAGGGTGATGATCACTGCACTGATCCGGCTCTGCTACATCTCCAGCCATACACATTAGCAGCAGCAATAAAACATTAGCTTTAATATACATTATGTGTACATCGTAGGTGTGGGGTGATCCGACCACCTCCTACAGAAATGCTAGCGCTTGGCCCACAATTTGATTAGCAAACACATGAATGACCGTCATGCCTATGTGGCGCCCCTGACCCAAATAGGCACCACTGAGTACTGCACCCATGCTGGGTCAGTACAAACAGGTAATTCCAAAGGCTGAATAGGGTGTGGACACATACAGACACCCTTTGACCAGGACACACACACACATTAGAGGGGACCCCTGGGCAGACCCAGGAAGGGGGCGTAGCCCTCGCATCTCAGTTAATGTGGTGCTGTAGTGAAGCTGGTAAGAGAGTTGTGCAGTGTCAGCCAGAGGAGAAGGAGTGGAGCAGCCATGTCTGCTGAAGAGCGGAACACTGTCGGACCCTGCACGTGCAGTGGCTGCTGGTGGGGGAGAACATTACCACCAAGTCAGGCTGAAAGACACCCGAAAAAGGAGAGCAGTAAGGAGTCGAGTACGGGGACTCCTGGTAATGAATGCACACAAAGGGTAAAGGTCCCTAGAGCCAGATATCCATTTAATTGGCTTCTAAATTCTGTAGGCGGTGGGACTAGGGGTTTCACGCCAACCAACACAGAACCCGCAGCATCAACAGCAATGAGGGAGCCCATAAGGAGGATCAAGCCTGGAGCCATCTTATCCTTGGTCCACGCTGTCAGCAAACAGGTCAAAAAGGGGAGAAAGGCAGTAGCGACTTCCCTGGATGCATCCCACGATATACTTCAAGTCTGTGGTGGTCTGAAACAAAGGTGCTAGGAAGGCGAGTCAGCAGCCACCCCTATATCAGCCTGAAGGATACCTGGTTCTACCTGGTTCATCATAGCATCGCCCGGGTTGTCTCACTCTACCAGTAAAAAGTGAGTAAAAAACCTGAAAGACATTGCTGCCTGTGTGTGAGTTCTTCTGCGACCTGTGGTACTACACACTTACACCTGAGCCCCTGGGGCCAGCCTCACTCTCGGGAGACCACAACACCAGACTGCATTTACCATCAGCCCCAGATGCTCTAAACTGCAGTGGTGGTAACCCCCTGACCGCAATTACCGAGAGTGGCGTCACGATTCCTATTGAAGTTAACCCAACATACCTGTTGAAGATTTCCCAGCACGTGAAGACCCTGAGGTGACCTGCAGGTGAGGGGGCTTCACATCTACATGGAGAGAGGACTAGGGAAAAATGTCTCTGCCAATCAACATTGAGATGCTCACAGTCCTCGCCCATGAGAGTCTGCAGCTGTTGGACACACGGGACCCAAGTTATTCCAACAAGGTCAAGTGTGATGCATAATGGACCTTTACCTGCAGGCAGCTGTATTTGCAGTATGATGGTAGTGCCTCTCATGTGCAAAAAGGAATTAGTAAATTTGTGTTCAAGGCCTATCTAAAGTTAATTGTTTCTCACACATAGATCTGGCCCACATTTTAACTTTCTGCCCGTATCACAAGATTATTTTCAAACACAAAAAAAATAGCTTTGTAACACCTTACTTTATTACACAGACAACATCATGTAACAGGTGGATGACACTGCGTGCACCCTGCCATTTTCTAGCTTACTGGGTAAAGGAATCCAGATGTGAAATAAGCTTTTTGGCGAAACCACAATTCATGATCTGGAATGTTTTATGTTACCAAATTTTATATTGATGGCTTCATTTACTAAACTGACATTTTCACATTTTGTTAAAAACAAAGTATTAATTACAACTTATAGCCATGCAGGAGCTGGCAAACTCTCTTAGCCCCCCTCATTTATGCACTTAACTTCAAAACGCTATAGTAATGAATCAGTAGGGGGACCTGGAACACCAGGAGAGTGCTAGGTAGGGATTCCACACTAGATGGCACTAAGACTTAACAAACCAGCAGGAGGAGCCAGAGCACCAGAAGAGTGCTGACAGCAATCTTCCACTAGAGGGCACAAGCCTCCCCAGTGGAAGAAGTGGATGGTCATACGGACCGGAGTCACAACCAGGAGGTCAATAAGGTACTAGGGGTCAGACGGAGACAGAGTCCACAGAGTCCAAGGAGAGCCGAGTCAGGAGCCGAGAGGGAACATCAAAGATCGGGAGAGCGCGGAGACCAGAGTTTATTGACAAGCCGAAGTCAGGAGCCGGGAAAGCTGGTAATAGCAGGGAGTACAGGAGGATGGAACAACAGAGGAGGGAGGATGTGAGTCAGAGGTGGTCAGGACGGAAAGCAGAGGGGGCGGAAAGTCAGGACGTGAGGCATGGAGAATGTACACAGGCAGGACAGGAGGTGGGGGAGCAGACACAGTCAGGATGGGAAGCAGGAAATACAAATGTAATCAGAACTGGAGGCAGCATCAAAACTTACAAGGGACCAGCGGCACACTGCAGAACAGAATTAGAATTGGCACCGCATTAACGGAAGAGCCCTGAAGATACAGGTACCATGATTCCCCGGCCACGCTCCAGGAAACACTGACAGCCGGGGTCATGACAACTATATAATATTGAATTGTGCTATATACGTCAAAAGTTTGTTGAACACCCACTCCCAGCAGCATGTTAAAGTTTGTTTGCTCCCTGATCCTCTTTTTTTTTCTTCACCAACCTAGTGAATAATGTGATGAGACGCGGGCGCAGCTGCCGCGATCAATACCAGAGGGAGCGACAACAGCAAGCCATAATCGGAGATTGAACATTCCGAAACCACCATATATCTATATGGAGTGGCTCCTTTTCCTGGCGCCCATCACACAGCTCCTGCCATAAGTTTGATTTGATTTTATTTTTCCTTTGCATATTTTAAAAATAGCTTGACTCTGATCATTAATATGTAATTTGTCGGAACAGAATCCAACTTACAAACTGGGACACACATTTGAGGCCGAGGTTGTGGACACCCAGGATGAGTAGCCGGCTCATGAGCTAGTCCTGCATGTGTGCCAAACCAAGATAATGAAGCAAGGAGCAGCAGCCCCACTTTGCCATTAGACACCTTCCCCATTGTGGGCCCCTTAACCATCCGAGGCCAACAAACACGAAGGAAGCACCTTCCCAACAACACCCGTGAGATAGATTGTTATGTACTCAACTATCTATAGGCTGCTTTACACGCGGCCTATAGATAGTTGATTAGGTCACGGATATGAGGTCACGGAATTTGTGACACAAATCTGGCTGCGTTAGCGATGTCGTTGCGTGTGACACCTATGAGCGATTTTGAATCGTCGCAAAAACGTTCAAAATCGCAAATCGGTGACATACCCCCCTATTCTCAATTATCGTTGCTGCTGCATGTACGATGTTGTTCGTCGTTCCTGCAGCAGCACACATCGCTATGTGTGACACCGCAGGAACGACGAACATCTTCTTACCTGCCTCCACCGGCAATGCAGAAGGAAGGAGGTGGGTGGGATGTTACGTCCCGCTCATCTCCGCCCCTCCGCTTCTATTGGGCGGTGGTTCAGTGACGCTGCTCTGACGTCGCTGTGACGCTGAACGAACCGCCCCCTTAGAAAGGAGGCAGTTCGCCGGTCACAGCGACGTCGCTGACAAGGTATGTGCGTGTGACGCTGCCGTAGCGATAATGTTCGCTACGGCAGCGATCACCACATATCGGCTGTATGACGGGGTGGGTGCTATCGCGCTCGACATCGCCAGCAAATTCTAGCGATGTCGCAGCGTGTAAAGCGGCCTTATATCGCACAGTTAATCATGATTATGCAGAAGCATGCTTTTGGGGTATGACACATTTTTTAAGAAAGTTGCCTGACCACCTACAGCTGCACACCCAAGCTGCCCATCCTGGATTCAGCAAGTCCACTGAACAACCCTCGGGATGTTTGCCATCTCCTGGAACATAAGCGACTAACTCAGACAACTTCAGCACCAGCATTTAGCAGTGTCCTCACAGTAAGAACTATGTACACCACCACCATCATCACCACCAGCACCAACATTCCCTAGATACTGTAACGTCCTGGAGGTTGATTCACGGGACCGTGCACTGGACTCCCCCAAAGAGGCAACCCGGAGCTAACCCCTATACAGGGACTGTCCGATCACCCCACCGGAGGGCCTAGATGCATGGTAGCCGGACCACTAGGGGTACGGAGTCTGAAACCTTCCGAGGTCTGCACAGGAAAAGTTTATTAGTCCACAGGGAACCGTAGACAGGACGAATGTCAGGAACCGGGTTCAGGTGCCGCGTAGGAACAGCCGACGGGGTCCGGATCCAGCAAGATGTGCAGGCTGAAGTTACCGGGTGGAATCGGGGACCGGTGACGGGATCAGGCTGACGGGAGATGGCGGGAACTTCAGCCGACAGTCACCGGGACACTTCCTGGTGGATCGGCAATCTGGACCAGGTATGGACGGCAGACAGGCTCTGCGGAAGAGACAGTGTTAATCGGGGACAAGGCACAGAGGGACCTGAACACCTAGCTATGGAAACACATTGAACAGGCACCGCCCACCTGGAAAAGGAAGTCTTACAGTACCTGTATCATCCATATCCTGTTTCGGGGATGCTGGCCCTTTAAGAAAAGGTGAGTGAGCGCGCCTGCGCCCTAATGCGCATGCGCGAGGCCCGAGTGCTGGAGACCAGTACAGGAAGCGGTGAAGGAGATGCAGGGGAGCCAGACAGAGTGTCCTGGGTCGCAGGGAGACGCCGGGACCAGCGGACGGGGGGCACGGAGGACGCAGAGGAGGTGGAGTGAGAGGAGCAGTCACGGGCAGGAGGACCGGCGGGGACTGGAGCGGTGAGTGACAGGTGGCGCCAGGACCCGAGGAGCGTGACAGATACCGTGCTGGCTCTTACCAACAATGCCCCATCACTGGGCCCAGGAAAAGGAAGGCACCATGGGGCCAAGTGTCGCGGGCGGAGGAGGGGACGCTGCGCTCTCCCACTGCTCGGGTCCGGCTACTGCTGCTGCATCGGCTGCGGCTGCTCGGTGGTGGCTCGTGCGGTGGGCCGGATCCCAGGGACTCGAGCGGCGCTCCTCGCCCGTGAGTGAAAAGGGTTTTTGATTGTGGGGATTGGATATTGTCTGTGACGCCACCCACGGTTGTGGTGAAGTTGGTGACACCACCGCTGCTCTGGACGGGGATCCCGGGAGCGGTGACAGGGAGCAGCTTTGATGTTAGCTCTCCCCTCCGTGGGTAGGGGGTTGGTTGTCCCGGGGCCCGGTGATGGGGTAGGGATGGATGGCAGGCGGGTTACGGGGCCTGGTGAGCTGCAGGGTCGCGGGGGCAGCGCTGTGCCGCACGGCACGGTGGTACTCACTCAGCCAATGATGAGGACACAGTTCTCAGTAAAACACACGGCTTAATGGACAGGTCCCACAGACGGCTGCGGTGTTGTTTCTCCCGGCAGGTTGATGGTGACTGCCTTTCCCTGCACCTATGTACTGTAAACGGTTCCAATGGGTTCCCACCGGTAACCCACTCCCCAGCTTGGATATGGGCTGGAGGAGCCCCTTTTGCCCGCAGGCTATGGCCCTGGGAATGGTAGCCTTGGCGGTGGCTGTGTTTCCCTCTCACGGTTGGACTGTTGCCTTCTGTCGGGACTTGGCTGCTGGGAAACCCAGGAGGTTCCCTTCGCTGACGGATTTGGCAAATTCACGGCGACTCCTAGCCTTGCCGGGGTCCGTAAGCCCCTGCCATATGGTGCTGACTTCTCTTTGTGTACCGGTCCGGTACCGCCGGACCACCACCCGTCCACGGTCCTTACGGTAGTCTCCGATAGGCCACTCCTGCAGACGGTCACCACCGTCTGCCAACCTTGCTGTACCGCCCGGGCCACACACCCGGACGCTGTCAGATAGTTGCTCCACTACCACTTTCCTTCCTCTCTCTTTCACCTCCAAAACTAATCTGTCTTACTTTTCCCGCCTCCAGGACTGTGAACTCCTCGGTGGGCGGGGCCAAGCGCCTGGCCCACCCGCAGGTGTGGACATCAGCCCCTGGAGGAAGGGAACAAGGGTTTGTGTCTGACTTCGGTGTGCCTGACTGGGAGTGTGGGGTGTGTTGGTGTTGTTCTCTGTGGCCCCAGGCTTGTCCAGGGCGCCCCATTCCCCCTTAGTAAAATGCAGACCGTCCGCGGGCTGCCTGTCCATCACCGTTTTTATTTTTACAAACTGAAAAGTAAACGGTAAAACAGGGATTACAATTAAAATAACATCTTCCCACATCGGGAGGTACTCTTACTTTAAACATTACTAAACGGTTTTGGCTTCCGCTCTCTCCCACCCAAGCAACCTGGCCCTGATGCTGCCCCTAAGCAAATGGGCAGCACCCCTTGACCCCAGTTCAGCACAAGTTACCCGAGCGGGTTCTGTCCTTTTCAGGGGACCCACGTCCATGGGGAGCCCCTGAAACCCCCGGAGGATCGCCACCGGTTGCGGTAGTGGCGGGCCTGGGCCATCACTTCCCTCCAGGCCCATCCTCCAAATCAGCCTCTCCGGAGGCGGTAACGGTTAAGCCATAAAACATTTTTATTTACAAACCACAAGTTCGTGGTTGCCCTGCCAGTTCTCGGGCTTGTCCGTAGCAGTTTCTACGCATTGTTTGCAAACAGTCCCCACGGGGACAACAGCTGCCGGCAACGACCGGTTCAATCAGGTTGCAGTAAATCAGGTGACATTTCGGTTAATCACTCTCTTATCATTCTTTTAAAACTTTTACAACGGTGCTTTGGTGGTCCCAATGGGGACAACTTGCAGCGGAGCTCCACTAAATCTGGAACGGCTACCACCACAAGGGGTCGGCCCACTCGGGGACCGGTCGATACATCGGGTTCTCCTTCCACAGGCAGTTCAGCCCAGAACCACTGACGGCCGTTAAGAACGATGGCGGGGGCAGCGTGGTCAGAACCCCCTCCTCCATCAGCGACATTCTCTCTGGGCCTCCGGCTGCGGTACCGGCCCCCGGCTTCCATGCAATCAGGGCTGGTTCTGGGGTTTGGGTGGACTGGTCGCGACGCGGCACGACCGCAGCGGCCTCTTGCTCACGGGCCTCCACTACGGCAACCATCCTGCGCATCTCCACCTTCCAGTCCAGCAGCTGCTGCAGGCTCTGCACCCTCACCTTCAAGCAGAACCGGCCCAGCTCCCGCTCCAGCCACGCAGCGGTCCCGGCGGGGAGCTCACCGGGCCACAGTCTTCAAAGGCTACTCCTCCTCGGTTCCCCCAGAGCTTGGACGCTCCGGTAGCGGGCACTCCCGCGCTTCAATTCGAGGACGCCGCCATCTCTCCATCCGCATCTCCCTCAGTCTCTCTCCGGCTCCTCCTCTACAGGGGCGGATTTTTGGCCTTTGCGCCTAGACTACTCAAGGAGACGCTCGAGTGGGAATTCTTCGCGCCCAAGATGGCGGCTTAACAAATTTTTTGGCCGGACACCTCCGGCAGTTAAACAAGGCGCACTTCCACCAGTTGGTAGAACAGTAGGATCCTGTTCGTGACGCCAAGTTGTCGCGGGCGAAGGAGGGGACGCTGCGTTCTCCCACTGCTCGGGTCCAGCTACTGCTGCTGCATCGGCTGTGGCTGCTCGGTGGTGGCTCGAGCGGTGGGCCGGATCCCGGGGACTCGAGCAGCGCTCCTCGCCCGTGAGTGAAAAGGGTTTTTGATTGTGGGGATTGGATATTGTCCGTGACGCCACCCACGGTTGTGGTGAAGTTGGTGACACCACCGCTGCTCTGGACTGGGATCCCGGGAGCGGTGACAGGGAGCAGCTTTGATGTTAGTTCTCCCCTCCGTGGGTAGGGGGTTGGTTGTCCCGGGGCCCGGTGATGGGGTAGGGATGGATGGCAGGCGGGTTACGGGGCC
Source organism: Anomaloglossus baeobatrachus (assembly GCF_048569485.1). Classification (NCBI taxonomy): domain Eukaryota; kingdom Metazoa; phylum Chordata; class Amphibia; order Anura; family Aromobatidae; genus Anomaloglossus; species Anomaloglossus baeobatrachus. Next base: position 292,121,304 of record NC_134358.1, on the reverse strand, counting down.
TGGCGAGGTGCAGGGTCGCGGGGGCAGTGCTGTGCCGCACGGCACGGTGGTACTCACTCAGCCAATGTTGAGGACACAGTTCTCGGTAAAACACACGGCTGGATGGACAGGTCCCACAGACGGCTGCGGTGTTGTTTCTCCCGGCAGGTTGATGGTGACTGCCTTTCCCTGCACCTATGTACTGTAAATGGTTCCAATGGGTTCCCACCGGTAACCCGCTCCCCAGCTTGGATATGGGCTGGAGGAGCCCCTTTTGCCCGCAGGCTCTGGCCCTGGGAACGGTAGCCTTGGCGGTGGCTGTGTTTCCCTCTCACGGTTGGACTGTTGTCTTCTGTCGGGACTTGGCTGCTGGGAAACCCAGGAGGTTCCCTTTGCTGACGGATTTGGCAAATTCACGGCGACTCCTAGCCTTGCCGGGGTCCGTAAGCCCCTGCCAGATGGTGCTGACTTTTCTTTGTGTACCGGTCCAGTACCGCCGGGCCACCGCCCATCCACGGTCCTTGCGGTAGACTCCGATAGGCCACTCCTGCAGACGGTCACCACCATCTGCCAACTTTGCTGTACCGCCCGGGCCACACACCCGGACGCTGTCAGATAGTTGCTCCACTACCACTTTCCTTCCTCTCTCTTTCACCTCCAAAACTAATCTGTCTTACTTTTCCCGCCTCCAGGACTGTGAACTCCTTGGTGGGCGGGGCCAAGCGCCTGGCCCACCCCCTGGTGTGGACATCAACCCCTGGAGGAAGGCAACAAGGGTTTGTGTCTGACTTCGGTGTGCCTGACCGGGAGTGTGGGGTGTGTTGGTGTTGTTCTCTGTGGCCCCTGGCTTGTCCAGGGCGCCACACAAGTGTGTCGCCCTGGACAAGCCAGGGGACACAGGTAACAACACATACCCCCACCCCCAGCAGTTCACAGCAGACATCCCCAAGTGACCTGCTTTCTGCCTCGGGCTCAGACTGACACACCAGGTGGGCGGAGTCAGGAGATGGGGACGCCCTCCCAGGAGTGAGCTGGCCTGAGGCAGGAAACAAGCCCGGTCAAGTCCTAGGAGAGGAGGAGAGAGGAAGTCTGCAGAGAGGCAGACACAGACTGGGGCCTTGGTTGGAGCCTAGGGCCCCTGTGCAGAAAGTCAGGCAGACGGTAGTGGCCGTCTGCAGGGAGCCGGGGAGCCAGTTGGTGGAACCGCAGGTAGCCGGGGCTGGGCGGTGGCCCCCCGGTACTGAATCGGGGAGCCAGCTGGAAACCGGAGAGCAGGAAGAGTGTGCACGGAGGCGAAGGAAAGGACTTACACTAACAACCTGGGGTCAGGGGAAAAACACCGCAGCCGCCTGTGGGACCCGTCCATCCAGCCGTTTGTTTCAGCAGAGACTCTGTGTGCTTCATTGGGCTGAGTGAGTACCACCGTGCCGTGCGGCACAGCGCTGTCCCCGCGCCCCTGCACCTCCACAGGCCCCATACCCGCCTGTCCACCATCCCAACCCCATCACTGGGCCCCGGGATCACCAACCCCTACCCACGGAGGGGCAACACAACAACTGGCTGCTCCACACCATCACTCTCGGGATCCCCAGCCAGAGCAGCGGTGGTGTCCACTTGATCACCACAACCGTGGGTGGCGTCACGGACAATAAACTATCCCAAATCCCATCCCCTTTCACTCACGGGCGAGGAGCGCCGCTCGAGTCCCCGGGATCCGGCCCATCGCTTGAGCCACCGAGCAGCGGCAGCAGCAGGCCGCAGCGGCAGCCGAACCCAAGCAGTGGGAGAGCGCGGCATCCCCTCCTCCGCCCGCGACACAAGCAACATACGAATGTGTGGTACCCATCACAAAGAAGGTCCAGGGAATACAAATATAAGGTAGCACCTTTTCTTACTGGCCATGGGATCTACATGCCATCACATCCACAACCACACCATCCTATGTACAACCATCATACAGCATCCTTGCCTTATGCTCATTTTCCCTGTCGTGCGCCTAGTCGAAATCATTCTGCCACCCCCCACCCCACTCCACTTCTTCAAAGACCTTTATGATTTATAAGTTCTTTTTTCTTTAGTTTTGACGAATGACCGTAATTATTCTTCAGTTAATAAAGCTCCCCAAACTTTTGCCGTATGTGGATGATGTTTATATTAAGAGTCTAAGCTCATTTTGTTCTTGGTTTTGTTGTTTTTTTATTATTGGGCAAATATGTAGTGCCCAAAAGTCTTCCAACTTTTTTTATTTTTTACAGAAGGTCACAATAAACATGAAAAGAGAAAAACATAAACCCACAAAACATAGTTATCCTGCCAAGGTATAGACCTCCAGCATAACAAAATAGTTGGATTGCATTTGGCACACTTTCAGGCCAGATGGGTCATGGCGTCTGGGTGGAACCGATGTTTCAGGTGGAATATTGGGGACCAATTCATCTTACTAATACAAATAAGTCCAGCTCACCCTGGAGACTGTATCAATTGTCGGTGGTTAGAAGCACGGGTTCCACTGCTGCTCAATGCTGTACGCAGGTGATGGAAATAAGTGATCTAGCTTCCAGACTTCTTGAAATAAAATCCGGCTTTTAATGAAAAAATTTGTAAAAACAACAGTCTATCACAAGCATTAGAAAGTGATACAGCAGGTCCTAGATGAATTGTACGGCCAACACGTCATACAATTTGTCTATGACCTGCTGTATCACTTTCTAATGCTTGTGATGGACTGTTGTTTTTAAAAAAATATTTCATTACAATCCAGATTTTATTCCAAGAAGTCTGGAAGCTGGATCACTTATCTCCTGGACTAAATCATCTGCAGAATCCCCAGGCAAGTCATGGCATAAACCAATAAAACTCAGGTGTGCCCTACATGCATATGTGGCGCCCTGGACAAGCCAGGCACCACAGAGAACAACACCTACACACCCCACACTCCCGGTCAGGCACACCAAAGTCAGACAAAAACCCTTGTTGCCTTCCTCCAGGGGCTGATGTCCCCACCAGGGGGTGGGCCAGGCGGTTGGCCCCGCCCACTGAGGAATTCACAGTCCTGGAGGCAGGAAAAGTAGGGAGTTCTGTGAGGGAAGTGAAAGTGAGAGAAAGGAAAGTAGTAGTGGAGAAGCCTGAAGTTGGTCCGGGTGTGTGGCCCGGACGGATCAGCAAGGTTGGCAGACGGTGGTGACCGTCTGCAGGAGTGGCCTATCGGAGTCTACTGTAAGGACCGTGGACGGGCGGTGGCCCAGCGGTACCGGACCAGTACGCAAAGAGAAGCCAGCACCATCCGGCAGGGGCTTACGGACCCCGGCAAGGCTAGGAGTCGCCGTGAATTTGCCAAATCCGTTAGCGAAGGGAACCTCCTGGGTTTCCCAGCAGCCAAGTCCCGACAGAAGGCAACCGTCCAACCAAGAGAGGGAAACACAGTCACCGCCAAGGCTAAAGTTCCCAGGGCCAGAGCCTTCGGGCAAAAGGGGCTCTTCCAGCACCCATCCAAGCTGGGGAGCGGGTTACCGGTGGGAACCCATTGGAAGCGTTACACTACATAGGTGCAGGGAAAGGCAGTCACCATCAACCTGCCGGGAGAAACAACACCGCAGCCGTCTGTGGGACCCATCCATCCAGCCGTGTGTTTTACCGAGAACTGTGTCCTCATCATTCGCTGAGTGAGTACCACCGTGCCGTGCGGCACAGCGCTGCCCCCGCGACCCTGCACCTCGCCAGGCCCCGTAACCCGCCTGCCATCCATCCCTACCCCATCACCGGGCCCCGGGACAACCAACCCCCCTACCCACGGAGGGGAGAACTAACGTCCAGGCTGCTCCCAGTCATCGCTCCCGGGATCCCCGTCCAGAGCAGCGGTGGTGTCACCAATATCACCACAATCGTGGGTGGCATCACGGACAATAACCAAATCCCCACAATCCAATCCCCACCCTTTTCACTCACGGGCGAGGAGCGCCGCTCGAGTCCCCGGGATCCGGCCCACCGCTCGAGCCACCACCGAGCAGCAGCAGCAGCAGCGGCCGGACCCGAGCAGTGGGAGAGCGCAGCGTCCCCTCCTCCGCCCGCGACATATACAGGCAACCAGGGTTCTAAACCCTTTAGTCAGGTTTTTTCTTTCACTTACTTTTTTTCATTTTCCTTTTTTCTTTAAATTTTCTACTACTACAATGTTTTGTCATTTTTTTATTGTGTAAAATGCTGCGTCATAGAAGCACACATGTTTGCCAGGCGATTTTTTTGAACTTCCAGTACGCGGTCTTTTTTTTTCACCACATGTATATATAACTGTCAATCTCTGTATGTATATGTTGATTCTTCTTTTTGTCCTTAAGAAGGAGACTGAAATGCGTAGACCTATGAAAAAAAAGAATTTTGTTAATAGCAAACAATTTCTTCATTCAGCGGCACTGTGGCATTAACCCCACTTCTCTTCTCCGGCGCTGAATATTAAAGGGAACCTGTCCTTAGTTTTTTCTCTATTAAACTAAAAATATCACCTTCTGCGGCTCCTGGGCTGTATTCTATGAAGGTGCACCTTGTTCCTGACTAAACTTGTAGACCCCTGAAATAACTTTATAAAATCTGACTGCAAGGTATGCTAATTACATTTTCTAGTCAGATGAGCATGATAATTTTCTGCTACTTTCCTCCCTTTGGCCACGTTCGCCGTCCTCATTTCCTGATTGACAAGGATGATGCCGCTGTCGTCATCCATGCTGCTCGGCCAAATCTTGCGCAGTCGCAGTTAGCTCTGCCACATCGTGGGAAACATAGTTGTCCTCATGCCTGCGCAAATACCTCACCGTTGCGTGAGGCAAATTATGTTTCCTGCTTGGCCCGCGATGTGACAGAGCTACCTGTGTGATATTTGGCCGAGCAGCATGGATGACGACGGCAGCGCCATCCTTGTTAATCAGGAAAGGAGGATGGCGAACATGGCCAGAGGGAGGAAATGTAGCAGAAAATTATCACGCCCATCTGACTAGATAAGGTAGTTAGTGTGCCGCCCCCGTGCCAGCAGCCGCCGCTGCTCGGATCCGGACCTTCTAGGGGGGTGGCGCGAAGGTCTCCGGACTCGGGGGTCTCGCGGACACGCCGAATAAAAAGGGGGGACGTAGATGTATGGGCTAGGCCGTATTAAGTTCGTGACGCCACCCACAGTGTGTGGTGAGGTGGGACACCACCGCTGCGGTTGTGGGCACCCGGGGAAGATGTAGTGGCAGCTGGATGTTAACCCCTCCATGGGTAGGGATGGTTGCCCCGGGACCCAGTGTCTCTGTGCAGGGTATAGCGACAGCAGGGGGATATTTGGTTACTCACATTAAATGAATCACACGAGTCTTTCATAAACCAAGGTGCTTTTGGTCGGTGCTGCGGCCGGTTGCATTCGGGTCCCCCACCCGGGCTGGTGGTCTCTGTCCTTTTCCTCTGCACTGACTTTGTGTAAGGTGGACTTCCTAGTCTGGAACTCAGGAGTCCGCTCCCGGCTGGATGTTGCCTAAGGAGCTGTGCCCGCAAACGCTGGCCTGTGGGATCTATGGGCCCTGGCGGTTGCCTCCTATCCCTGTCCCTATCGGTGGGTTGTTGTCTTCTATGAGGGACTTTGGGTGGGACAGGACCTATAATCCTGGCCTCAGTCGGTTAATTAACCAGGCCGCTGGTTTCCGGTCCTGGTTTCAGGGTCCAAGTACCCCCTTTTGTGCTACGGTTTCCGGATCGGTTACCCGTGTCGGTACCGGCGGGCTACAACTCTGTCCCAGTCCAACTTGGTTCTGCCGAGCTGTCTTCCTGTCTGCTACTGACGGAGATCACCGTCTGCCTTCTAGCCAAGGCACCAGGGCTCCTACCCTGGTACCGTTCACCTTGAACGTCTCTGCTGGAGCTACACCTAACTCCAGCCCACACTCCTCTCCACTTGAACTGCAAAGCTAATCTGAAGCTAAACTGCTTGTTTTTTGCTGTCTAGACCCCTGGGTGGGTGTGTCCAACCACCTGGTCCCGCCCACTGGTGTGTCTATCTTTCCCTAAAGGAGGGGGGCTAGGGTTTCAGGTCGGCTGTGTGTTTCCTAAGTGAGGGAAAGTGTTATGCGGGGGCCTATCTGTGACTACCTGGTTTTGCCAGGGTGTCACATCAGCATACCTGGCGGTCAGATTTTATAACGTTATTTCTGGGGTCTACAAGTTTAGTCAGGAACGAGGTGCACCTTCATAGAATGCAGCCCAAGAGCTGCAGAAGGTGTTTACTGTTAGTTAAATAGTGAAAAAAATGATGACTTTTAACCCACGTGGGGCTGTGGCAGCTGCCATTACTTTACAAGCTTTCATAGGTATTGTGACTTTCACAACCCTGATAGCTGATTGTAATATCGTACACACTGCATTTTAATATCTGGTAAGACCCTATTTGCGCTCTTGTCCTTAACTTTATAACTATTATAATATAAGAATTCTATTATATTATCCTTAATAATCAAGATAATAATAGCTTATGGTTAGCTATAGACTGAGTCTTGAAATGCTTTAGCATTTTTCCGCAACAAAGAAACTGTTCTAAACTAACTGTCTCTTGTTTGTTCAGATCTTATAGGTTTACTTGTAAGAAACCTAATATACATTGTGGTATCATTCTACATAAAGAAATCATATTATGTCTATATTTAAATAAGTATGTAGCACCAACGGGGCAAGGGGATAAAATACTCGTCGCCGGGCCTGGTGATGTCGGGTCTGGGGATGTCACAGGGTGGCCCTTCAGCCCGGTTTCGTTGCCCCAAGGTGTATAATAAAGGAGGGGGTGGTAATGTAGGATGGTGAAAGGTGATTTCGTGACACCACCTGCGGTATGCGGCCAGTGAAAAGCCGCTGCTGCAGTCACTGTCCTCCGCGGTGGATAGTAGTAGCAGCTGAGGTGTTTCTGCTCCCCACAGGTGGAGCGGGCCTCGGGGAGGATGAGGAGGGTAGTAGTAATGGCAAGCGCTGAAGCACGGGGCAGTGGCTACGGGAATTACAGGTGGACACATTCTCTGCGAGTTCCAGGTGTTTTACTCACAATTATGCCGCTTGCCCAGATAGTACCGGTCACTCGCTGTGATCGGCCCCAGTCGATCCCGAGCAATTCAAGGTCACCGCCGGTGTTCCCACTGAGTCCTTTCTGGTCGGGGTCCCTCCAATCCTCGTGTGTGTGGAATATGGAATGGACTGCGGGTGTTCCCTGCACTCTCCACAGACCCTGTAATCCTGTGTAGTGTAGCAGTAGGGAGTCGTGTCACTCCCAGAAGTGTGAGTAGATGGAAAAGATTGGACCGGGGTCCTAGGTGCGTCTCACCCCAAGCTGTGCCCGGGACTAGCTAACTATATGTCACGATGCTCCTTCCCTTTTCCCCAAGTGGTGCCTGCCCCCCAGGTGGCTGTCCCAGTGACTGGGAAAGTCCCATGCTTCGTGATGGCCATCCCCCTGTCTACCCCAGGCAATCCCCCCAGTGGGAAGGCACCTGACTGTGTGTGGTTGTGAATGTGAGAATCACCAGTGATTAACCTCTCCTTACCCAGGATGAGTACTACATCTTAAGGGAGATGCGGTACCCTCTGGTGACTGAAGCCTCAGAGGCACCACAAGTACAGTATATACAGTGCAAATAATATCCAAAATTGTACTAGTTTCCAATTAGAATAATCAACCATTATTCTTGTTATTTTCAATGACACCACTGCTGGAGGAGGGGGGGAGAAAAAAAATATATAAAGAGTAGGGAAATAAAAATATAAGATTCCTAAGTGTTTTTAGTGATTATCATATAGGTATAGAAGTTAATTCGTATAATACACACTAAAACTCAAACAGCTATGCTTAAAGAAGTTGTCCAGTTACCAAAACTGATTTTTTTTTTTTCTGATAAATCTTGCTAATATGTGCCCCTCAACACATCTATTATGTTTTTTCAGCAAAATTAGCTTTTATTGTGCACTACTAGCACACGGTCATTGCTGGCTCCAGCTCTGATGGGGTTAATCTCTCCTCTGACTTCCTGTGTTCAGTTCCTACAAGTCCCAGAATTCTTTGTGGCTCTAGGGCGGTGTCTGGCTTATCTAACACACCCATTGTGTCTAATACACCCACTCTGCTCCCACCCAAACCCTCCTCCCTGCCTCTTCCCTGTGGATGCACTGAGATCAATCATACAGAGACAGCAGCAGCTCTACACAGCCAGGGGAAGAAAGTGTGTGCGCGTATATACAGTGTGTGTGTATATATACAGTGTGTGTGTGTATATATACAGTGTGTGTGTGTATATATACAGTGTGTATGTGTGTGTGTATGTCATACTCACCTGTCTGCAGGGTCCCGGTGCCATGCCTGCTTCCAGCCCCTGTCTCGGTCCCACCGCTCTGGCTGTGTGCAGTCTCCCCGGGGCACGTACGAAGCTTGCAGGACCTGGCGGTGGATCACCTGATGCAGTCACCTGACGCATCAGCTGATCGATTCTCGTGGTGTCGCCGGCTTCTTCGCTCTCGGCCGGCTATCAGCTGATCCTGCCGTCAGGGGACTTCATCAGCTGATTACCGGCAGCTCCTGCAGTGATGGGCCAGGATCAGACTCCGCTCCGGGAGCTGCCGGTAATCAGCACAGACGTGAGTATTTTTTTTTTTTTTTTTGCACTGATGCTTCAGCTGATTGTATAATCGGCTTTTATACAATCAGCTGATGTGTCATGTGATTCACGTAGTTTAACCTGACACATCATCTGATCGCTTTGCCTTCCAGCAAACCGATCAGATGATATTGGATCCTGATTGGACGGCGCGGGACCCTAACCCAGGATTACTGCGGAGGGGGGTTTATTTCAATAAAGATGGAGTCACTAATTGTGTTGTGTTTTATTTCGAATAAAAATATTTTTCTGTGTGTTGTGTTTTTTTTTTTATCATTACTAGAAATTCATGGTGGCCATGTCTAATATTGGCGTGACACCATGAATTTCGGGCTTAGGGCTAGCTGATAATATACAGCTAGCCCTAACTCCATTATTACCTAGCTAGCCACCCGGCATCAGGGCAGCTGGAAGAGTTGGATACAGCTCCAGAAGATGGCGCTTCTATGAAAGCGCCATTTTCTGGGGTGGCTGCGGACTGCAATTCGCAGTGGGGGTGCCCAGAAAGCTTGGGCACCCTTCACTGTGGATTCCAATCCCCAGCTGCCTAGTTGTACCCGGCTGGACACTAAAATTAGGCGAAGCTCACGTCATTTTTTTTTAAATTATTTCATGAAATTCATGAAATAATTTAAAAAAAAAGGGCTTCCCTATATTTTTGGTTCCCAGCCGGGTACAATTAGACAGCTGGGGGTTGGGGGCAGCCCGTACCTGCCTGCTGTACCCGGCTAGCATACAAAAATATGGCGAAGCCCATGTCATTTTTTTTTCTTTTTGGGTAAAAAACTGCATACAGTCCTGGATGGAGGATGCTGAGCCTTGTAGTTCTGCAGCTGCTGTCTGCTCTCCTGCATACAATGAACATTTTGAATAAGGAAATTACATCAGACCTTTTTTTTTTTTCATCAACAATCTTTAATGGCATTGTGCACTGATTAAAAACGCAGTGAGCAAAAACGCAGCAAAAAAGGCACCAAATCGCAGCAAAAACGTGACATGCAGCACCGCAGGTGACAGAGCAGAGCAAGTTGGTGACATGCTCTGCTCTGACACATAGTGTGCTGCATGTCACTGTATCCACTCTGGGACTTGTTGTGCAGGTGACCGGATGATACATGTCACTAACTGCCCCACTCTGTGATTTCTGCTGCATAGTACCAACTGTATACACTCTCACCTGCACAACAAGTCCCATAGTGGAGACAGTTAGTGACATGTAGCATCCGGTCACCTGCACAACAAGTGCCAGAGTGGAGAAAGATAGTGACATGCAGCACACTATGTGTCAGAGCAGAGCATGTCACTGTCTCCACTCCGCTGACCTCACAGCCCGTACACGCTGCGATGGATGCAGGGGGACACAGAACAAGTAATCGGCCGACACTGGAGTCATCTGATTACTTGGGTGAATTGAGCAGTAAAATGCTCTGGTGCTCGATGGGCGAAGCCCATGACGATTTTTTTTTAAAAAAATTCATTAAAAATAAAAAAACAAAAAAATCACATTGTTTGTGGGCTCCCGCTGCATTTTCTATTGCTAAGGGTAACCAAAGCAACTACTGGCTGCTAGCCCCCGCTGCTTGGTGTTACTTTCACTGGCAATAGAAATGCAGGGAAGCATTTTTTTTTTATAAAGGTTTTTCCCTGAAAACATTTTTAAGAAAATGACGTGGGCTTCGCCATATTTTTGTATGCTAGCCAGGTACAGCAGGCAGCTACGGGCTGCCCCCAACCCCCAGCTGCCTAGTTGTACCCGGCTGGGAACCAAAAATATAGAGAAGCCCTTTTTTTTCATGAATTTCATGAAATAATTAAAAAAAAAATGATGTGGGCTTCACCAAATTTTTGAGTCCAGCCAGGTACAACTAGGCAGCTGGGGATTGGAATCCCCAGTGCAGGGTGCCCAAACTTTCTGGGCCCCCCACTGCGAAATGCAGTCCACAGCTGCCCCAGAAAATGGCGCTTTCATAGAAGTGCCATCTTCAGGCGCTGTATCCAACTCTTCCAGTGGCCCTGGTGGCAGGTGGCACGCTGGGTAATAAGGGGTTAATACCAGCTATGTTTTACCAGCTGGTATAAAGCCCGAGATTCTTAATGTCAGGCCAAGTTTAACCTGGCCATTAAGAATCTCCAACAAAGGGTTTAAAAAAAAAAAAAAAGACATCACACAGAGAAAAATACTTTATTAGAAATAAATACACAGACACAGTAGGGACTCCATGTTTATTACTCCCTCTCACCCCTCCACGATAGAGAGATTTCTGTACTGACCATGCCAGGAGAGAGCGAGGAAAAGAGAGCGAGCGGGGGGGAGAAGAGAGTGAGCGGGGGGGGAGAAGAGAGCGAGCGGGGGCGGAGAAGAGAGCGAGCGGGGGGGAGAAGAGAGCGAGCGGGGGGGGAGAAGAGAGCGAGCGGGGGGGAGAAGAGAGCGAGCGGGGGGGAGAAGAGAGCGAGCGGGGGGGAGAAGAGAGAGAGGGGGCGGAAAAGAGAGAGAGGGGGGGAGAAGAGAGAGAGGGGGGGAGAAGAGAGAGAGGGGGGGAGAAGAGAGAGAGGGGGGGGGAGAAGAGAGCGAGCGGTGGGGAGAAGAGAGAGAGGGGGGGAGAAGAGAGAGAGGGGGGGAGAAGAGAGAGAGGGGGGGGAGAAGAGAGAGAGGGGGGGAGAAGAGAGAGAGGGGGGAGAAGAGAGAGGGGGGGAGAAGAGAGAGAGGGGGGAGAAGAGAGAGAGGGGGGGAGAAGAGAGAGAGGGGGGAGAAGAGAGAGAGGGGGGGAGAAGAGAGAGAGGGGGGAGAAGAGAGAGGGGGGAGAAGAGAGAGGGGGGGAGAAGAGAGAGAGAGGGGGGAGAAGAGAGAGAGGGGGGAGAAGAGAGAGAGGGGGGGAGAAAAGAGAGAGGGGGGGGAGAAAAGAGTGGGGAAAGAAGAGGGGGGGCAGAGGTGCTCTGTCACCAACTGTCTCCACTCTGTGACTTGTGGTGCAGGTGACAGAGTGCAGACAGTTGGTCCCATGCAGCAGGACAGATGGCAGAGCACAGCGGTGACATGCCTGTCAGTGTCTTGCTGCTTGGAGGAGCAGAAGATCACACTGCCCGACACCGGCCGCTCTCCTGACATCGCAGCAGAGCGGGCGGGTGGACAGTGTGAGCACATACTTACGTGCAGGGGGGATTCAGCTGAAGAACCCCCCCCCTGTACTGCACACTGGCGCCCCTTGCCTCACCATCTGCAGGACGCTTTGCCAGCTCCACACTGACGTCCTCCGGATCCTCCCCTCGATGCTAAGCTGTGACGTGCGGTAGTCACCGCCCACAGCCCTGTCACTCAATCTGAGTGGCGCCGGCATCCTGTGACGTACCCGTCTTGTTTGAGAGCCCGGAAATGCCGGGACGTCAGAGGATGCCGGCGGCCACAGCTCCAGGGGGTCATGTGACAGGCACTGAGCGTGCAGCATAGCGCCGCTCAATGCCAGAAATGGAAATACAAGCCAATGGAGAAGACGCCTAGAATGGTAAGTAGAACTTTGACAGAAAATAAAAAAAATGGGTGAACCACCCCTTTAAGTCATCTTTCCAGGTTATGTGAGCATGACTTGATTGGCCCAAGGAAACCACATTTGTTTAAAGGGAACCTGTCACTGGATGTGTATAATACTCACCTAAAGGTTGATGCAGAGCAGACAGGTCGGATGGGCATCTCCGCTCTTCGGGTCCCACGCCTCCTCTTTCGGCCATCTTTGTCCTCCTTCTGAAGCTAGTGTGGATGATGCGTTCTATGTCATCTACACTAGCCAACAGTGAGGTCCTGCGCAGGTGCACTTTGATCTGACAAGCAGATTTTTGAGATGCATTGGGATACATGATAATAATTCTCACTTGAGTATAGTAACATCTCAATAATTATTTCATAGCTGATTCATAATGAAAACTACATTTCAGGGATCGGTTTAAATTTAACAAACTCTGAGTTTGCATCTAGAGGTGTCCTCATGATGTTCTATATGTTCGAAGGCAGGTCAGTGATAACAGACCTGATTAGGTGCAGGCAGGGCTCACCACTGGAACGGTGCCCACACTGAAGGCGAGCATAAGTGTTTTTATTTTAACTGGGGCAAACATTGTAATTGAGAAGGGGTTGTCCGTGTAGTGAAGAACCCCTTTAATACAGTTCAAAATTCATACATTCATTGTTCACGTACAGTATATCTTATCTCGTTCAGAGTGCAGTTATATTTCTTTTTGTTTGTATGTTACATCCTGTAGTTATAACACATTTCAGAGATGGGAATACAGTACCTCTTTAAAGCTTAATTGGCCTAACTGTAACGGGGTGCCGGGGGTGCCTCGGGGGTTGTAGTCGTGGCCCCTTCCTGTATCAGGCTAACCCCCGGCGCAGCCGTCACTTTTGGGACAGGGGATTGTTTGGTGGGGCAGAGTGTGGATGAAGGAAGCACATTGACAGACTCAGGAAAATTCCGCAGGCAGGCATCAGTTGAATCAAAAGGCATTTTATTGCACGTATCTTCACAACAGAGGCACAAATCTTGTAGCGTCAAAACACAACTCGTGCTGGGGGAAACTGTTCCTGTCTTCTCTTCTCAGGGGGGCCTTACCTGGCTACTCTAGTTTTCTTCACCTAAGCTCCCGCTCCGGCTACTGCAGACTTGACCCACACAACTCTGTTTCACCGATTAGGACACTTTCTTTTTTCCTTTCTTTTGCTATCTGCCACCATAGCTCCCACACTCTGCCCCCGTTGCTCCTTCTCCCCCGTCCCGGAATCAACTGCCTCAAACTCAAACTTCCTCTCCTACAGCACTCTCTCCCCCTCCCCCTAGACTGTCCGGCTCCTCCTCTCTCCTGTACCGTTCCTATTGGGACAGCCGCCCCCCTCTGACATCTAGGGAAAACCCAGTAATAATATAAAGCATAAAAACATTAACAACTTTAGCTACCCTGGCGGGGGTATCTTCAGGGGGAACTGCGCCTCTGTGTAAGGGGTCCGTCCACCCCTTACATTCCTCCCCTCTTTTTGCCTTAGCCTCCCGGCAAGGCTCGTATCTGAAATACAAAACTTAACCAGCAATCTCTTTATAAAACTTTAAAACCTTCATATAAAACACAAGTTCGGTGCCCGGAGTCCCTCCTGGGAGCTCCCGGTCTTTGTAGCTTATATGCCCGGAGGCCCTCAACAGGCGCTCCCGGTCTTAGCCGGTCTTCTGCCCGGAGGCTCTCCCAGCACTCCCGGTCTTTGTAGGCAGAAAGCAGCAGGCAATAAAGTCTCCGTAACAGTCACGGAGGGAGTCTTTTGCGCAGTCCGGCATCAGGCTCCTTTCGGGCTCAGTAGCTTAAACGTTGCGGTAACTATAAATCTTCACCGGTTTTCTTCAACTCCGGCTCTCGGCACATGTATGCTCATCACCTCCAATTGCTAAGATTCACGCGGGGTGATAAGCGCGCTGCCATTCAGCCCGCTGGGCCCTCACATAATCAGAGAGGGACTGGCCTGGCAAGCGACGCAGTCTCCAGAACGGTTCATAGTTAGCCGGGATCTCCAAGTCCTCTGACTCCGGTTTGGACCCCTCGACCTCCGGCGGAGGTGACGGGGTAGCTGGATGGGACGGCTGTGGACTCCCAACAATGACCACCGGGTGCGTCACCATACTCTGGCGAATCGCCAATACCGCCGGCGTTCCCTTTTCCGGCTCAACTAACGGTCCTGTAACCATCTCTGGCGACACCGCCAGCGTGTTTCTCGGTCGACAGGTCTCAGCCAGCACCGGTCTCTGTTGCGTACGTCTCCGGTACTGACATTCCTCCCACTCAATTTCTTGTTGCCACTGTGCGGCCTCCTGAGCAGTGGGCATCCGGGTCACCCCCACTGCAAATAGACCCCGACATCCCACTTCTCTCCGGAACTTCACTTTCTCCCCCGGGTACAGGGTATGAAGGCGTCGGGGTAACCCCTCAATGTCCAGATTGACCCGGTTGTAAAAGAAGTGATCCCCGGTCTCATCATCTTCTATGAACCTGTATCCCTCGGCCTGATTAAATTTGACCACGGTGCCAATGCTGCACTGCCGGTCAAAAGCGTCACTAAGGGGACCGGCCATCATCTCCCGGGCCACGGTCTCGGCCAGAAGTCTTTCTTGCACCGGATCTATCTCGGGCGGCGGGGACTGTCGTCGGGTTAGGGGCGCCGGCTTTACCGGTTCCCAGAAGAATCCCCATTCATCTTCCTCAAATTCCGGGGCATGTTGCTCTCCTGGGGCCGGAACTTCCGTGGGGGCCGGAGGTCCTACCTTGACTGGCGTAACCACCTCTGGACTCTGAAGGGGTATTCCCAGTGTCTCGCTTCCCGGCTGCAGCTGCGTCTTGTACGTGGCCTGGACTTCCGTGGAGGTTTCTCCGGTCACGGCATCCCACGACGTGACCCACGTTACTTTTGCGGGCCGCTCCGGACCTCCTGGCACAGCCGGTAACTTTATGGTCAGAGCCTCCTCGGCCACGCTCTGCCTCGGGCGTCTTCTTCCTAGGCTGGTTGCCTCCAGCGCGCCCGCTGCAGCTCGCTGCTTTGACTGCATCTCCATCTCACTTAGAGTCAGTTGCTGAGTTGGCGTCTCTTGCAGCTCTTCCTGTAATGGCGCCAGGGAAGGTGGAGATGCTGGGGAAGGTGGAGGCGGGCCTTCTTTTCCCGCTCTTGTATACACTCCACCCCCAGTCTCGCTCACCAGATCGACCCAGCATAGGCGACACTTCTTTTTTTTTGTAACGCCGCCCTCTTCACATGCCTTCAGCAGCATCTTGGGGCCAGTACCTCCCCTCTTTGGGCGGCGCACTCTGCACTTCTTTTTCTTCGCCGGCCAGCTCAGGGTTTTTCGTTTGGCGCCAATTTTCCGCACGCTTACTGTATTCGTGAAGACGGCGGCCATCTTAGCGCCATCTTGTGCCTGGTCCAACGCCTTAGGCACCACTTGGTCTTCACATCCAGGGATCAGGACCCCCCGCAGATAGTCCGCATCCTGCCGACTACGCCACATGTAACGGGGTGCCGGGGGTGCCTCGGGGGTTGTAGTCGTGGCCCCTTCCTGTATCAGGCTAACCCCTGGCGCAACCGTCACTTTTGGGACAGGGGATTCTTTGGTGGGGCAGAGTGTGGATGAAGGGAGCACGTTGACAGACTCAGGAAAATTCCGCAGGCAGGCATCAGTTGAATCAAAAGGCATTTTATTGCACGTATCTTCACAACAGAGGCACAAATCTTGTAGCGTCAAAACACAACTCCTGCTGGGGGAAACTGTTCCTGTCTTCTCTTCTCAGGGGGGCCTTACCCGGCTACTCTAGTTTTCTTCACCTAGGCTCCCGCTCCGGCTACTGCAGACTTGACCCACACAACTCTGTTTCACCGATTAGGACACTTTCTTTTTTCCTTTCTTTTGCTATCTGCCACCATAGCTCCCACACTCTGCCCCCGTTGCTCCTTCTCCCCCGTCCCGGAATCAACTGCCTCAAACTCAAACTTCCTCTCCTACAGCACTCTCTCCCCCTCCCCCTAGACTGTCCGGCTCCTCCTCTCTCCTGTACCGTTACTATGGGGACAGCCGCCCCCCTCTGACATCTAGGGAAAACCCAGTAATAATATAAAGCATAAAAACATTAACAACTTTAGCTACCCCGGCGGGGGCATCTTCAGGGGGAACTGCGCCTCTGTGTAAGGGGTCCGTCCATCCCTTACATAAGCCCACTAGAAAGAGTCTTATATCACAGCAAAAGGCCACCAAATACAGCATTTTCTATTTGATTATCCTATGAGCTGCTTCTTATAAGAACTGGAGCAGTAACATTCTTGTGATTGTGCAAGTGATTAGTGAACTAAAGCAGAAATATGTAAGTCTGTGTAATTATGACCTAATCCGGCATTTACAAGCTAATAAGTGTTAGAATGTGAATAGTTGTACTATGCAGCTAGGTATGAATTGAATATTTGGACTTCTATAGTTGAATGAACTTCATTCCCACTAACTTGGTTGGTCGTTATTTTTAGTTTTAAACTTAGATTTCCTCAAAGCTGTATTGCATGTCATTTTCATTACATTTCATTGCCTTTTTTAGACCACTTTCCCTCTTTGGTAACAAAGGCCTTTAATGCACCAGGCATTTAAAAAGTATACCTGAAATGGAAATTTCATTGAATTTTACTAACAGCAGTCGACATCACTCTTAAGCGGGCTTTACACGCTGTGATCTCGCTAGCAAGATAGCAAGCGATCGTACCCGCCCCCGTCGGTTGTGCGACACGGGCAAATCGCTGCCCGTGCCGCACAACCTCGCTTATCACGTCACACGCACTTACCTTCCCTGCGACGTCGCTCTAGCCGGCAAACCGCCTCCTGTCTAAGGGGGCGGTTCATGCGGCGTCACACCGACATCACACGGCAGGCGTGCAATAGAAGCGGAGGGGCGGAGATGAGCAGGACGTAACATCCCGCCCACCTCCTTCCTTCCTCATTGCCGGTGGAGGCAGGTAAGGAGATGGTCGTCGCTCCTGCGGTGTCACACTGTAAGATCTGTTAACATTTACATATATAGGTTAGAAGACTGTGGACTTTTCCTTGTTATGCTGCCACCTACTGTCAAAACAAAGAACAGCGGGCACAAACCCCTGCTACTTGATTTACTTGGTACAGTCCTGGACAGGATGTGCAGAGGAGCTAGTTTTGTTTGGTAGCTGTTTTTATGCAGAGAAGTGTGTGTCCGGACGTGCGGAAGAAGGCAAGGCCGCATTCTGCCCTGCGGAACAAGGTCCAAGTACCTGAGTGTTGCGTGACATCTCCCCAAGACACAGATCCAAGAAAGGCTGGATGGGGAGCGAGGAGCCAGACAGCATGGGCAAATTACAGATCCGGGACAAAGACTGAAGTTTAGAGGTGTCTGCCAGCGGAATACGGGCCCCAACGGTGACGAGGTACCCCACGCTGAAACCTGCAGTTAAGTGTGCACACTACTTTTAGTTAGGGACAGATAGGAAAAGACTCTGCACAGTGTTATACAAGTAAGGTAACAAGGACTCTGCGGTTTTTTGTTTAATAAGGATTTCTGTGTTTTGCTTTTGGGAGTACAATCTGAGGCTTCCTATCCTTGACAAGCTATTCAAAGTAGTTGTATGTATATTGCATTATCTCTACTGCTGTGCTCCTTTCCCGCATTTTTCCTCCACCTGTGTTGTGCAATATGTTATTAAATTTGCATTGATTAACCCCCGTGGTTCCGTGCAGTCCTTGCGTATCCCGTTACCTGCAGGTTATTACAACACACAGCGATGTGAGCTGCCGCAGGAACGACGAACAACATCGCTAATAAGCAGAAAACTATTTTTTGATTCAGGACGACCTCCATGGCAAACGATTTTGACCGCTTTTGCGATCGTTTAAGGTCGCTCATAAGTCACACACTGCGATATCGTTAATGATATCGGATGTGCGTCACAAACACCGTGATCCCGGCGATAATTGATTAACGATATCGTAGCATGTAAAGCCCGCTTTAGCTTATAAGTAGAGATGGGTGAATAGTGAAATATTCGGATTCGGATTATTCGAACTGAACAATTTCTATTCATTATGAATACTGAACACAATGCAAGTCAATGGGAAACTCGATTTTCCGGAGGACATTAGAAGTTGGTCTGGGAGGCCTGTAAAGTGCTGAATGGATGAAAAAGTGTTGAAACTGAATGGGAATTACACGCCCGTGAGGTCTTAAGAATTACTCAACACTGGGCCAGTTTTGGGGGGTTTGGGTTGTCACAGTGGCCTGGCCAGGCTTCGTGATCCCGCGGTGTCAACCAAATGATGAAGGGGATGATGGTGGTGATGAGGGTAGTTGTCTTTTGTGACACCACCTGTTGTATGTGGCCAGGAGGTGAGCCGCTGTTGCGCAATTTCTCTCTCTGCTGGGGTGGATGGTAATGCAGCTCAGATGTTGAAGCTTTCCACAGGCAGAGCTAGGCCCCAGGGAGGATGTTGAACCTAGTTATCTACCCCAGTGTGGGAAGCGTTGGGCCTGTAAGGATCAAACGATACAGTGGTTGCAGTTTAAGGTGTTTACTCACTGAGTTGTTCCTGCCGTTGGACTGCCAGACTCCACTGTGATGGGCTCCAGACGATCCCGGATAGTTCGGGTGCCGGTATGGTGAGCCCTTCCTCCCTGCGCTCTGTTGTGTGAGTCCCTGCAACTTGAAGCTACACAGGGATCCAAGTCCTTGGGGTGATTATGTTCCCCGTCCGATCTAGCAGGCAGCGCGAGTCTCTTGATGGGCCGCCCTATGGTCACAGCTCCTGGCTCTATATGCTGCTTTGCCCCGGGCGCTGTTGTGGGCCAGAAGACTTGAAATCCTCTGCCCGGCGGATTCTACTGGCAAGCCGTAAAGTGCCCATCAGCCTAGGGCTCCGCACCTTGAGATGTGCACCGGTCCTGAGGGAGCTATTAGCTCTCCCCTCTGCGACCATATTCTTCTGCGTCTCACTTGGTTCCCGGTGGTGTTGAATCTCTCTAGTGTGTGTGTCTGGCTCCTACTTCCCTGATCAGTCGCCCCGTCCACTCAAGCCCCAGAGTTAGTGGGTGGGAGGTCCCAGACAATATGGTGATCATCCTAAATGACCCTACCCTAACCCCATCCCGGTGAGAGGGCAACTGGCTTATGTATGGTTGTGGATGTTGTGAACTGGCACCAACCTCCTTCTTACCCGGGATGAGTACCGCACCTCTGGTGAGATGAAGTACCCTGTGGCGACTGAAGCCTCAGGGGCGCCACAGGAACAGCATGGGGAAGATGCCTGGATGCATTTCTGACTCATTTTTGGTTTCTGGGAATAATATTTTCAGGGTATTATTGGGATTAAAGCAGGACAGTTAAACTTACAGAGATTGTCTGGATTTTTGGAAGTTTAAGCAGATTATGGTGTGTGATCTATATCCTATGCCTCTGTCGTGGGCGGGGAGGAGGGTGTCTGCACACCGCGCTCACCCCTTCTGCTCGGGTCCGGCAGCTGCTCAGTGGTGGCTCGAGCGGTGGGCCGGATCCCGGGGTTTCTCGAGCGACACTCCTCGCCCGTGAGTGAAAGGGGGGTTTTGTGGTTGGGTGTGGGGATTGTTATAGTTCGTGACGCCACCCACGGTTGTGGTGATTTCACCACCGCTGCTCAATATGGGGCTCCCGGGGATGGTGATGCGGAGCAGCCAGTTGTTGTGTTGCCCCTCCGTGGGTAGGGGTTGGTGATCCCGGGGCCCGGTGATGGAGAAGTAGGTGCGGGGCCTGGTGGGCGCAGGGACGCGGGGGCAGCGCTGTGCCTTGCGGCACTGTGGTACTCACTCAGTCTGAGACACGGACACAGTTTGTACGGTAAACCAAACGGCTGGTAGGACGGTCCCGCAGACGGCTGCACCTGCACTCCTGGTAGGTGACGGTGATGTCCCTCTTCTTTGCACCTATGTTTGACTTGTGGTAGCGGTGGATTCCCTCCGGTTACCCGCTCCCCGACTGCAATCTGGGCCGGAGGAGCTCTACACTTTGCCCGCAGGTGCTGGCCCTGAGAAACTGGTGCCTTGGCGGTGGCGGTGTCTCTCCAATACGGGTTGGGCTGTTGCCTTCAATCGGGACTTGGTTGTTGGGGGATCTGCGTCCCCGTCACTGACGGAATCGGCAAATTTGGCGACTCCTAGCCTTGCCGGGGTCCGAGAGGCCCCTGCCCTGGTGCTGACTGTCCTTCGGAACACTGCTCCAGACCACCGGGCACACAGCCAACGGGGTCCTTCCAGGAACTTCCAAACGGTCCCCCTCCAGACAGTCACCGCCGTCGCTGACCTTGCTGATCTGGCCTTACACAAAGCTGGACCTTCAGGCTTTCTTCCTCTACTGTCACTTCGCTTGCTTTCCTCCTTTTCCACTTTCACTACTTTCACTGCTTGTTGACTCTCACTTTTGCTCCTCACACTTGCCCTACCTGGGCTAAACTGCCTGGTTTTCCCGCCTCCAGAGTTGTGAGCTCCTCGGTGGGCGGAGCCAACCTCCTGGCCCACCCCCTGGTGTGCATCATCAAACTCCTGGAGGAAGGCAACAAGGATTTGTGGTTAGCATTGATGTGCCTACCTGGAGTGTGGGGTGTGGTGGTGTTGTGACCCGTGTCCCCTGGCTTGCCCAGGGCGACACATTCCCCCTTAGCAAAATGCAGACCGTCCGCGGGCTGCCGTCCTACACCGGTTTTTTTTTTCTGTAAAAAGGGGTAACAAGGTTAAGAAAACATAAATAACATTTTTAATCAAAACTCTTCCCAAGACGGGAGGCACATTTACTTAAACGTTGCAACGGTTTACGGTCACGGTTTCCGCTCTCTCCCACCCAAGCAACCTGGCCCTGATGCTGCCCCTAAAACCCAGGCAGCACCCCTTGACCCACAGTCCAGCACAAGTCACCCAAGCGGGATCTGTCCTTCCCCTCCAGAGGGTGGCCACCGGTTCCTTTGGTGGCTGGGCCCTAGCCTGCTCCGCTCAGGGCCCTCCCTCCAACCTGCCTCTCCGGAGACGGTACTGCGGAAACGGTAACGGTAACCAACATATTTACAAGCCACTTAACGTTTGTGGTGCCCTGCAAGTTCACGGGCTTGTCCATGGATAGTTCCCATGCAAAACTTAAACGGTCCCCACGGGGACAACGGTGCCGGCTCCTGCCGGTCCAATCACAAAAGCAAATCAGGTAAAAACTTCGGTAATTTTCATTTTCCTTATCATTCTCAACTTTTCAAACAAACAACAACAGTGGTGGTCCCAACGGGGACGGCTGCGGCGGGCATCCGCTGCCCTACTCCGGTCCTCCAGGCTCCAGTGCTCCTTCCAAGGGAGGGGGCGCGGCGCTTGCTAGGGCCTCTGGGCTGCCCTTCAATCTAGCGTCCAGCGCAAACCACCCTCGCTCCCCAAAGAACCGAGTGTACTGGACAATATCACCCGGCATCAGATTACGGCCAGGATGCTCCTCGGGCAGGTGGGCATTCACATCCCGCCGGGATACAAAAACTTCGGCCTCCAGCCCGGCTCGTAGATGAACCCGTAGCCCCGGCGGACATCAAACCGCCTCACCTGCCCCACGTACAACGGTCCTCGGGCACGGGAGGTTGCCCGCCGGAGGTGCTCCTTCTCCCGGATTGCTCTGGCCACTAGTTCGGCCTTTTTCTGCTCCCTCTCGGCGATCTCCAGGCCCAGCGGTACCGGCTCCCTATCCCAGTACGGCGCTGCCGCCAGCGCCGGCGCACGGGTCGGGCCCCGCGGGACATCCAGAACGTTACCCACTGTCAGGAAGGTGGGCGGCGTATCCCGAGGTGTCATGGCCTTGGGCGCTGCCTTGCAGCAACAACCCGGCGCCACCTCAGCCGAGGTGTGGGGGATGGGCATAGGGGCTTTCCGCTGCCGGGCCTTGGGCTCGGAACGGGTCATCGGCTCCGGCTCGGGGAGTTTTTCAAAGGATGCCTCCGGTTCTACTTTCGGCGTCTTCCACGGTAACACCTCCGGTGTGCCGCGGGCTCCGGTTACAGGTCGGCCCGCCTGAGCGGGGACGCTGGGTACTGCTACCGGTTGCGGTGGTAGCAGGCCTAGTGGCGGGGTCACGGCCTCCGGGACGGGTGGCGAGGGAGGCAACGGGGGGAGAGGGCTTGGACCGGGCCCCACAGCCGCGATGACCGGCCCTTCAAGGGCATCGGGACGTGGGTCACTCACCCTCCCTTTCTCTGACTCCTCCTCGCGTCTCCGCACGGTGGCTACAACGTCCGCCATGTCAGCCTCCCACTCCTCCATGAGGAGCTGCATCCTGACCTGCAGCCTTTGATAGAGCTGCGCGGTTCGGATCTCCACCCACGCCGCGGTTCCAGGCGCGGGGGTTACGGTGTCGCGGGACGGCATCCACATGATGGCTTCTCTGTTTGCTTCCAGGAACGGTATGCTTGCAAGGTCCTGGCGTCCCTGCTTTTATATTCGCGACTACATGCCGCCAGCCGCCATCGCGTCCCCCTTAGCTCTTTCCGGCCCCTCCTCTCTCGGGGCGGAGTTTTGGCCTTCGCGCCTCTACTGCTCGAGAAGACGCTCGAGCGGGAACTTTTCGCGCCAAAGATGGCGGCTTCTGAAATTTTCCTGCCGGATGCCTCCGGCGGTAACAAGGCGCACCTCTACCTGACGGCAGAGCGGTAAGATCCTGTTCGTGACGCCAAGTTGTCGCGGGCGGGGAGGAGGGTGTCAGCACACCGCGCTCACCCCTTCTGCTCGGGTCCGGCAGCTGCTCAGTGGTGGCTCGAGCGGTGGGCCGGATCCCGGGGTTTCTCGAGCGACACTCCTCGCCCGTGAGTGAAAAGGGGGTTTTGTGGTTGGGTGTGGGGATTGTTATAGTTCGTGACGCCACCCACGGTTGTGGTGATTTCACCACCGCTGCTCAATATGGGGCTCCCGGGGATGGTGATGCGGAGCAGCCAGTTGTTGTGTTGCCCCTCCGTGGGTAGGGGTTGGTGATCCCGGGGCCCGGTGATGGAGAAGTAGGTGCGGGGCCTGGTGGGCGCAGGGACGCGGGGGCAGCGCTGTGCCTTGCGGCACTGTGGTACTCACTCAGCCTGAGACACGGACACAGTTTGTACGGTAAACCAAACGGCTGGTAGGACGGTCCCGCAGACGGCTGCACCTGCACTCCCGGTAGGTGACGGTGATGTCCCTCTTTCTTGCACCTATGTTTGACTTGTGGTAGCGGTGGATTCCCTCCGGTTACCCGCTCCCCGACTGCAATCTGGGCCGGAGGAGCTCTACACTTTGCCCGCAGGCGCTGGCCCTGAGAAACTGGTGCCTTGGCGGTGGCGGTGTCTCTCCAATACGGGTTGGGCTGTTGCCTTCAATCGGGACTTGGTTGTTGGGGGATCTGCGTCCCCGTCACTGACGGATTCGGCAAATTTGGCGACTCCTAGCCTTGCCGGGGTCCGAGAGGCCCCTGCCCTGGTGCTGACTGTCCTTCGGAACACTGCTCCAGACCACCGGGCACACAGCCAACGGGGTCCTTCCAGGAACTTCCAAACGGTCCCCCTCCAGACAGTCACCGCCGTCGCTGACCTTGCTGATCTGGCCCTACACAAAGCTGGACCTTCAGGCTTTCTTCCTCTACTGTCACTTCGCTTGCTTTCCTCCTTTTCCACTTTCACTACTTTCACTGCTTGTTGACTCTCACTTTTGATCCTCACACTTGCCCTACATGGGCTAAACTGCCTGGTTTTCCCGCCTCCAGAGTTGTGAGCTCCTCGGTGGGCGGAGCCAACCGCCTGGCCCACCCCCTGGTGTGCATCATCAAACTCCTGGAGGAAGGCAACAAGGATTTGTGGTTAGCATTGATGTGCCTACCTGGAGTGTGGGGTGTGGTGGTGTTCTGACCCGTGTCCCCTGGCTTGCCCAGGGCGACACACCTCTGATTCCAGACCTATTTAACCAGATTTCCGGTGCAAAGTGGTTCTCCAAACTCGACCTTAGGGAGGCCTATAATCCTATCAGGATCCGTCAGGGGGATGAGTGGAAAACGGCATTTAATACTTTTGAGGGTCCAGAGGCCCCTCGTAGATGGAGGGGTACTGTCATGCTGTGTTCGGCTCTTATCTCATCAGGTGTCTTGCCGTCTTAGGGTATGTGCGCACGTTGCTTTTTACCTGCTTTTTACCTGCTTTTTTGCTGCTTTTTCTTCTGCGCTGTTTAATGCCAAAATGGATGTGTTCTTCTATTCAAGCAAAGTCTATGGGAATTTGGGTTTCTTGTTCACACTATGTTGTTCAAAATGCTGCCTTTTTGTGGCAGAACTTTGGTCAAAAACTCAGCTTTTCAAAGAAGCAACATGTCAATTGTTTTTGCCATTTGGGTTTTGCACTGCAAAGCTGAGTTTTTGACCAAAGTTCTGCCACAAAAAGGCAGAATTTTGAACAACATAGTGTGAACAAGAAACCCAAATTCCCATAGACTTTGCTTGAATAGAAGAACACATCCATTTTGGCATTAAACAGAGCAGAAGAAAAAGCAGCAAAAAAGCAGGTAAAAAGCAACGTGCGCACATACCCTTAAGACTCTGTTCACACTGCAGAGTCTGATATGACACCTGGGGCTGTTGAGTTACTCTGTCAGTTAAGGGCGTCGACAGGTTTTGTGCTCACTGGTGATTGGTCTAGCAGGAGTTAATTCCTGCTGGCTTGTGAACTGCTACTGAGGTTACAGGTTGCTGAAGTCCTATCACAGCTGACTTCGCCCTTTAAAAGATGGTGGAACCTGGTCCCTCATGTCTATTGTAGCTCTAGCATTGTTCCAGTGATACCGATCTTTGTGCATAGTGATGCAGTTATTGGTGAACATTTCTAGGTAATTTTGTGTGCACTGGAAATATCTTTCTTGTTTGTTTATTTCGTCACTGTACTTTTTTTCTTCCTGAGCACATATTGTCTTTTCCCCTGTGTGTGGTTGCAGTGAGTTTAAGTCTTGATTTTCCCGTCTGTTAGTATTTTAGATTCATTACTACTGTCCCAGCCCTTCCCAAGAATGAGGGAGAGGGTGGCAATTCAGGAGCTAGGGCTACATTGGTGATCTAGACCTCGCCGCCATCTGGTGTACCTCTGGAATAAGGGACAGTTTACGGTCCCTAGTCTGAGGGCCAGTTTAGGCACCCCTACTACTAATTACTGTATGATACTCCATGATACAAATATGCACAACCACAAGACCTACTTTACTGTCCGATTTTGCAGGGAGGCATGAGACACTCCTGAAGGCAGAACAGTGCAAACAGGATATCAGTTGTATTATTGATAATAACCAATCTTGGATTTAAAATGTTTTTAAACGTGTCCCAGAATTGAATAACAGCCTCTCCCCTTTGTCTTTTGCTGCATGTATTATAATCCCTCCTTGGAATTCTACATAGTCCTTTCAAGGAGTGCACAGCCTGTACCAGGATAAGAGTCTGAATCTTTTTAGAATTAACACATATTTTTGTCAGAAGCCCTCCTCTCCGTCTCTTGCTGTGTGTACAATCCCTCCTTGGAATTCCAGATTGTCTTTGCAATGTGTGCATAGACTATACTAGTGTAAGGGCGGCTTTGCACGTTGCAAAATCGCACGTGCGATGTCGGTGGGGTCAAATCGAAAGTGACGCACATCCGGTGTCACTTTCGACATCGTTGTGTGTAAATTCTAGATGATGCGATTAACGAGCGCAAAAGCGTCGTTATCGTATCATCGTTGCAGGCTCCGACTTTTCCATAATTATGCTGCCGCGACAGGTACGATGCTGTTTCTCGTTCCTGCGGCAGCACACATCGCTTTGTGTAACGCCGCAGGAGCGAGTAACTTCACCTTACCTGCCGCCGGCGGCTCTACGGAAGGAAGTGGGCAGGATGTTTACATCCTGCTCATCTCCGCCCCTCCGCCGCTATTGGCTGCCTGCCGTGTGACGTCGCTATGACGCCGCACGACCTGCCCCCTTAGGAAGGAGGCGGGTCGCCGGCCAGAGCGACGGTCGCAGGGCAGGTGAGTGCATGTGAAGCTGGCGTAGCGATAATGTTCGCTATGCCAGCTATCACAAGATTTCGTACCTGCGACAGGGGCGGGGACTATCGCGGCTTGCGATGTCGCAACGTGCAAAGCCCGCCTTAGAGTCTGAATCTTTTCAGAGTTGATTCAAAATTTAGACAGAGGCCTTCTTCTTAGAATTCTAGATAGTTCTCACAATTTGCATAGGCTGTACCAGGATAGGGGTCTGAATCTTTTAGAACTGCCCTCTGCTGCTCACAAAGTCTTGCTAACATGTGTAAGGTGGAGCTCTAGCACATTGTCATGTCGCACATCATTCAGTGATCTGGTACTTGCAATCGCTGCTGCAGCACTGTCTGGTCGGCGGTAACTGTAGCTGACTTAAAGAAATAACCACACATGCTGCATACCTTCACAAGTAGCTCAGGCAAATCTGGGTAGGTTTTCATAAAGCACTGAACCACTACGTTGAGCACATGGGCCAGGCATAAGTGTTCAAGCTTCACTAGTTTAAGACTATTATCACACAAGACAATGTCTGGTTGTTGGTTCAGTAGCAAGAGGTCAGTTGTTCCTTTCAAAAAATCTGTGGTGGTGAGCTGTTTGTCACTTAAACAAATTAGTTTCAGCAGAGCCTTTTGTCGCATCATCAAGGGAGTGCTGCGGTGCTTACAGCTTGCGACTGATATGGACAACATGCTCCGAGATGGCAATTCAGAGATCAAGGAGGAAGGGGTGCAGAAACTGATGTCAGAGGTGGGGAAACCCAGAAGGAACTAGGGCCCCCTATCCTCATTGTCATTAGCACAAGTGCTGTCCCAGGGTCCCACTTGGTTTCGGCTTCCACAAGGTTCACTCAGTGTGCCATCAGGAAAATGTAGCATCCCCGGCTTTAAGCAATTGTCCATCTGTTGGTCATTAAATGGACTTTCCCTGTAACTGTGTTGCTCAGAAAACAAGTGATGTTATGGGATGCATGCTGGTGTAAGAGGGGGGCGGCCCAAAGTAAAAAATAGTGCCAACTGGAGGCCAAGTACGATGGAATGGCCTTTTAAATATTATGACTGAGAACCACCTAATGGATCTCCAAATTTTATGAGAGCGTCGCATGATGGGCCTCCAAAATTGATGTTTGAGGGCTGATTGATGGCCCTACAATTTTTTTTATTGAGGGTCGACTGACATCCATTAAAATTTTATTTGGGCCACCTGATGGCACTAAAAAATTGATGATTAAGGGTCACCTGAATGGCCTCCAAAATTTATTTCTGAGGGACGTCTGATGGCCCTTCAAAATTTAGAATTGAGGGATGACTGACGGCCTTTAAAATTTATTTCTGAGGGCCCCCTGAATTTATGATTGAGGGCCACCAGATGACCCTCAAAACTTTATGATTGAGAACTGCCTGATGACCTTCCAAAATTGATGACTGAGGGCCGCCTGATGGCCCACTAAAATTGATAAATGAGGGCTGCCTGTTAGCTCTAAAAAATGTATGAGTGAGGGCCTCCTGATGGCGGGAGGAAGGCCTAATGTCCCTCTAACAATTTGTGGTGAGGGCCGAATGATTACCCTGTTTATATGGTGGAGGAGGAGGACAAGGAAAATAAAAAAAATGAACCATATACCCTTATTTCAGTGGGAAGGTTGAAATGGGAATACATCTTAAAAAAAGGAAAAAGGAGCACCTAACCCTTGTCATGGGAACCAGCCATATGTGGGTGCTTTGTAGAATAGTTTTCTGCCTTTTTCCTGTTATGCTCCTGACTTAGAACCCTTGAGTCTGTGCTGTGTGCTTCTATGTCCTTTGGCCTACACAAGATTTGCCTTTTCTTTGTATGTTTAGTTTCTGTTATCCATGCTTTGGTTTTATTAAGGTAACATGTGTATTTATTTACTCATTTGCCTGCATAATCCCCTTTTTGGTGTGGCTTTAGGCTATGTGCGCACTAGAGCTTTTCACCCGCGGATTTACCCGCGGATTTGCCGCGGAAATTTCTTGAGAAATGTCTGCAATCTTTGTGCAGACATTTCCCATGAAATTCTATGGAAAAAAAAAAAAGCTGTGCGGATTTTTCTCAAGAAATTTCCGCGAGAAGAATTTCTCGATAAACTTTCTTGAGAAAATGAACATGTCCATTATTTCCGCAGGTACCCTGCGGATTTCGGCAGTATAGCCTGCAGAAATCCGCAGGGAACCACCCGCGGGAAAATCGCGGCAATTCCGCGGCTAATCCGCGGCAAATCCGCGTCAAATCCGCATGCGGATTTGGTGCGGATTTTTTCCGCAGGTCCGGAAATCTTTCACTGGCAGAAGTTTCTCAAGAAATTTTCTTGAGAAACTTCACATCTCTAGTGCGCACATAGCCTTAAATACTTTCCTTCTGATGGTATTTCCTGTTGGTGATATTCTCATTTTGAAGTCTAGCCATATTGCTGTTAGTTTCTGCCAGTTTAATATCAGCTAGGATATTTATCTCTGCTTTTTTTGTTCTCCACTATGCACATATATTATATTTGTTGTCAGTAAGTAGGCGGCATATTCTTTAGCAATATTCACCTTCTCTTGTATTTTCTATTTGTTGTTTGTCTTACTCACTCTGGTATTACTTACTACTACTGCACACCTTCCTTTCAGTAGTTAATTTGCACTCTGCTCTGCCCTCTAGTTCCTTAGAAGGAATGTGAAGTGCGTGATGGCCGATCAGGCAGCATAGGCCAGAATTGCCAAAGTTTAGTCTATGTCAATGCTATTGAACCTCTAGCAGGAACCACTAAGGACTGCAGGGATGGAATCACTTGTCTGTACCAGAACTGGCAGGGTCAGTTGCAGTTTATAGTATTTTTTTTACCCCTTTGTGAATTGTACAAATATAATACTCCCTCAGGCCACCCCCTGCTTCTTCCTGCCAGTTGTTGTTCTACTAATCTCACCACCTCTGCACTGCTATCCTTGTTCTGCATGACACCTTGCAAGGTTTGCTGAGTGACTTTATCATCCCTCATCCACCACCTAGTCTTCAACCTCCACACTCTGGTCCTCCTCCTTACTTGTTGATGTTATAATATCACTTGTTGGCAAACTTGTCTTATTATCATTAAGTGCCTGAGACACTAATTGTCATTCCACACTGTTATCTTCTTGTGAACGTGGCTGCTCAAATATTTTGGAATGACTACACATGATCTCCTCATGACCTTCTTGAAACGTGGAGGGCAAGAGGCCAGAATCAATCAATGGAAATCTACACTCACTCCTCTGAGTGTCCGAATGGGGGATAACTTGTATCCTGGGACTCTCCATGGTGGGAGGAAGGAGGATCAGGTTGAGGATTATGTGATCCGGACTCTTGACTACTGATACTGTGTGGAAGACAGGGTGGTGCTGGGAAACAGACTGGAAGCATTATCTGCCATCATACTGACCACATGTTCATACTAACCTGTCTTCAAGGAGTGTTGTCCGTGCCCCCCTACAAAATGGGACATGAAGCTAAGTCTCGTGGATGACCGTGTTTGTTATGTTCAGACATGCAAACTGTATGGTTTTAATTTTGAAATTAAAAAATGTAGCCGTAAAAACAGGGGTTTTTTTTGGAGAGCAGTGTGATGGTCTTCCAAACTTGGTGAGTGAGGGCCACCTGAAGGTCTTCCAAAAATTTGGTTCAAGGGCCGCATAATAACCCTGTTGATATGGTGTAGTAGGAGTAGGAGGAAGAAAAGAAAAAAACAAAACATGAATCATATACCCTTTTTGGGGTGAGAAGGGGTACATGGCAATACATCATGAAAAAAGGTACATTTGATTTGGCTTTATGTTTTGCTGCTGTCATCTGCTGTAGTTCAGAGGTCAGGCAAATCCAGGCTTTGTTCATTTTGAGAACAGTCAGCCTGTCAGCATTTTCAGTTGATCAGTTATTATGCCACTGTCAACAGTAAAAACCCACTTTGACAAATCACTAGCGACAGGGAAGGCCAGCACCTCCAAGGTATAGAGGGACACTTAATAACACTTGTCCAACTTAGAAACCCAACAGTTGTAAGGCATAGAGGAATCACAGAAGATGCTGGTATAGTCAGCTAGGTATAGTCATTCACTATCTTCATTAACCTTTTGCTCACACTATCCCATGCAAAAGGGCCTAGGCACTGGGAGGGTCTAAAGAAACTGTCCCAGACTTTTGATAGTGTTCCCATGCCTATGTTGAACCTGGTGTGATTCTCCTTAATCTCTTCTACATGGTTGCCAAAGGAACTAAGATTTCTGCCTCCAGAGTTGTGAGATGGAAAATTATTAGTACAAAATGTTCAACTGGGGTTTTCTGGTATTGAACCATTTTACTATCCCTTTCCACCGCATGAAGCAGAGATGTAAAGTTCTCCCTGGAGCATGGGTTAATAAGGGTGAGCAACCAGTAATCAGTGTTGGCAAAAATGTGTATAGCGTGAGGGCCACGGTAAAGGATGCAGTATGTAAAGTCAGTAATTTGTGCCAGAATCACAACAGGCAAGACTTCCCTGTTCTGACAAGGAGCACAACTCTCCATCTCCTCCTCCTCAGCCTCTTCTTCCACCCTTCCAGCCTCCTTGTTATCAGCCAACCTGTGCTGAGAAGATGAGATGAGTCTGAGCTGGGTAGTATCATCTAGTATACTTTTTTCCACCATCTCCAACTAATCCACATGCAAAGTTTCTTTAATTGTGAGCACCGAGCTTTTGAGTAGACACAAAAGCAGCATGGTTAAGCTGATTATTGAGCCATTGCCGGTCCCCCATCTTGGTTGATTCCTCAAAGCTTTGCGGAATGTAGAGTTCCAGCGCATGGCCACGTTACACACTAGTTGATGAGGTGGCACTTATAAGTGCTGCTGTAGCACTGCCAGACTGGTGGCAACTATAGCTGACTTATGGAAATTGGCACACGAGGTGTATTTTCACAAGTACCTCAGGCAAATCAGCACTCCTCCATTTGGCACAGGTGTTTTTAATTAGCAGGAGACTGCAAAGAGGAGTTCTGCCTTTTTTGCTCTCAGTTCACATGCTGGGAGCTTGTGGAAGGTAAGTTGGCCAGCTCCTTTCCCATGGTGTTTTTACTATGTAGTGGCCAATGCTTTCGTGGTTTTGTGTCAGTGGGGCAGCGTGACCTGGAGTCATGGAGACTCAGCCTTGCAGCATGGTTGTTGTGAGGCATCAAGTCACCTGTCCTGCTGGTACACTGTCACTGAGTCGGTGGTTAGTAGAGATGAGCGAACCAGTCGCGGTTCGGCTCGAGGTCGGTTCGCCGAACGGAAGTCCCGTTCGAGTTCGGTTCATCGAACGTTCGACGAACCGAACTCGAACCGCATAGGAAACAATGGCAGGCATTCACAAACACATAAAAACAGAGAGAAAACACAATCAAAGGTGTCCAAAAGGTGACAAACAACTCACAACACAACACAAACACATGGGAAAGTGACAAGAACAAATTCTCATGCGAAAACAAAAGAGCGTAACGAGGAAAAAGAGGACGAGACACAGATATAGGCATGGGACGTCCTTCTAAAATTATGTAAAACACCGCAAGGTGGCTCCAAGCGGAGTCTCCCTTTTTTCCAAAAATTGGGCCCCACACACACCCACCCATTCAGTGGCAGCACTTGTGCTCTAGTTGTACACTTTACAGCTAGATTTGCATCAAGCACATTCAAAAATATGCTATTCTTAACTGTCCCCAGGATGACACCGGGGTAGGTAAAAAGTCTTTGCTGAACCATGACTTGTTCATCTTGGCTCCTTTTTAAAAACACGGCAAGCAAGGGTAACTCCAAGCGGAGTCTCCCTTTTTTCCAAAAATTGGGCCACACACACACACAATTGGGCCGGACCTGAGCAGCAGGGGGAGAGCGCGGCGTCCCCTCCTCCGCCCGCGACACACACACACCCACCCATTCAGTGGCAGCACTTGTGCCCTAGTTGTACACTTCACAGCTAGATTTGCATCAAGCACATTCAAAAATACGCCATTCTTAACCGTCCCCAGGATGACACCGGGGTAGGTAGCAAAGTCTTTGCTGAACCAGGACTTGTTCATCTTGGCTCCTTTTAAAAAACAATGTAAGCAAGGGTTACTCCAAGCGGAGTCTCCCTTTTTTCCAAAAATTGGGCCATACAGACACCCCATCAGTGGCAGCACTTGTGCCCTAGTAGCAAACAGGATGTTTTGATTTGCATCAAGCACATTCAAAAATACACCATAATTAACTGTCCCCAGGATGACACCGGGGTAGGTAGCAAAGTCTTTCCTGATCCCAGCTCTGTTAATCTTGGATCATTTTTAAAAAACACGGCAAGCAAGGGTTACTCCAAGCGGAGTCTCCCTTTTTTTCCAAAAATTGTGCCCCACATGTGACGCCCTGGGCAAGCCAGGGGTCACAGGTTATCACACCACCACACCCTACACCCCAGCTAGGCACACCAGCTAACCCAAAAATCCTTGTTGCCTTCCTCCAGAGGCTGATGTTCACACCAGGGGGTGGGCCAGGCGGTTGGCTCCGCCCACCGAGGAGTTCACAGCTCTGGAGGCGGGAAGAACCAGGCAGTTTAGCTCAGGCAGAGCTTGAGTGAGGAGTTCAGTTCAGGAGGTGAAGGAGTAAACATGGAGAACAGTTAAGGAAGTGAAAGTAGAAGGAAGTGAAGTGGTAGAGGAGCAAAGGAGAAAACTGGAGTAAAGGAGTAAAAGTGACAGTAAGAAAGCCTGAAGCTGGTCCGGGTGTGTGCCCCGGACTGAGACAGCAAGGTCAGCAGACGGTGGTGATTGTCCGCAGGGGTGACTGCTCGGAGGTTCCTGGAAGGACCGCGGATGGGTGGTGACCCGGCGGTCTGGAGCAGTGTACAAGGAACAGTCAGCACCAGGGCAGGGGCCTCTCGGACCCCGGCAAGGCTAGGAGTCGCCACAATTTGCCAAATCTGTCAGTGAAGGGGGCGTCTGTCTCCCAACAACCAAGTCCCGATTGAAGGCAACAGCCCAACCATTAAAATAGAGACACCGCCACCGCCAGGGCACCAGTTTCTAAGGGCCAGCGCCTGCGGGCAAAGAGTAGAGCTCCTCCGGTCCAGCTTGAAGCCGGGGAGCGGGTTACCAGTGGGAACCCATCGAAACCATCAACAACATTAGGTGCAGGAAAAGGGACATCACCGTCACCTACTGGGGAAGCAAGTGCAGCCGTCCGTGAGAACCGTCTTTCCAGCCGTGTGTTTTACCGAGAACTGTGTCATCGTCTCAGGCTGAGTGAGTACCACAGTGCCGCAAGGCACAGCGCTGCCCCCGCGTCCCTGCACCCCACCAAGCCCTGCATCTCCCACCTCATCACTGGGCCCCGGGATCACCAACCCCTACCCACGGAGGGGCAACACAACAACTGGCTGCTCCATACCATCCTTCCCGGGATCCCCATACAGAGCAGCGGTGGTGTCAACCAAATCACCACAACCGTGGGTGGCGTCACGGACAATAAACAATTCCCACACCCAAAAACCCCCCTTTCACTCACGGGTGAGGAGCGCCGCTAGAGTCTTTGGGATCCGGCTCATCGCTCGAGCCACCGAGCAGCAGCAGGCCGCGGCAGCCGGACCCGAGCAGCAGGGGGAGAGCGCGGCGTCTCCTCCTCCGCCCGCGACACACACACACCCACCCATTCAGTGGCAGCACTTGTGCCCTAGTTGTACACTTCACAGCTAGATTTGCATCAAGCACATTCAAAAATACGCCATTCTTAACCGTCCCCAGGATGACACCGGGGTAGGTAGCAAAGTCTTTGCTGAACCAGAACTTGTTCATCTTGGCTCCTTTTAAAAAACAATGTAAGCAAGGGTTACTCCAAGCGGAGTCTCCCTTTTCTCCAAAAATTGGGCCACACAGACACCCCATCAGTGGCAGCACTTGTGCCCTAGTTGCAAACAGGATGTTTTGATTTGCATCAAGCACATTAAAAATCCACAAGCATTTACTCTCCCCAGAATGACACAGGGGTAGTAAATTCCTTGTGGATCCATGACTTGTTCATTTTGATGAACGTTAGTCTGTCCACATTGTCACTGGACAGACGTGTGCGCTTATCTGTCAGCACACACCCAGCAGCACTGAAGACACGTTCAGAGACAACGCTGGCAGCTAGACACGACAAAATCTCCAAGGCGTAAGTGGAGAGCTCTGGCCATTTTTCAAGATTTGAAGCCCAAAATGAGCAAGGCTCCATTTTCAAAGTCATGGCATCGATGTTCATTTGGAGATACTCCTGTATCATCCTCTCCAGCCGTTGACTATGTGTCAGACTTGTTGTCTCTGGTGGCCTTGCAAAGGAGGGTCTAAAAAAATTATGAAAAGATTCCATAAAATTGCTGTTACCAGCACCAGATACAGTCCTACTGGTACGGGTAGACTGTTGAAGATGACGAGACCGTCCCATGTTTGTCAAGTTACAACTGGGAGATTCACTCCCTGCACCTGCACAGTTGTTTGGTGGAAAAGCCGAGCTAAGATCGAGTAACAGCTTCTGCTGATACTCCTGCATACGTGCGTCCCTTTCTATTGCTGGAATTGTCACAAAATTTGGACTTGTACTGGGGATCTAATAGTGTGGCAAGCCAATAGCCATCATCACTTCTAATCTTGACAATACAAGGGTCATGTTGGAGGTAGTGCAGCAAGAAAGCACTCATGTGTCTTGCGCAGCCATGCGGACCAAGTCCACGCTGTGTTTGTGGCAGAGAGGTGCTAACCGTTCTTTCTTCCTCTGACATCTTCCCCCAACCTCTTTCAACTGAAATTTGACCAAGGTCTCCCTCATCCGCTGAGTCTTCCATGTCCATGGACAGTTCGTCCTCCATTTCTTCATGTTCTCCTGCACCTTCCTCAACATTTCGCCTGCTACCATGCGCCCTTGTTGATCCCTGTCCCCCATGGTCCCATGCCTGCCGCGTTGGTGATGATGAACGTCTGGACCTTGGTGATGTTGTTGTCCCTTGCGCATATGAATCCTCCTGTAGTTCCTCCCCTTCCTGTTGTCCCACCCCCTGACTCCGAATAGTGTTTAGCGTGTGCTCCAGCATGTAAATGACTGGAATTGTCATGCTGATAATGGCATTGTCAGCGCTAAACCTATTCGTCGCTATGTCGAAACTGTGCAGAAGGGTGCATAGGTCCTTGATCTGAGACCACTCCATCAGGGTGATCTTCCCCACCTCTGCATCTCGTTGGCCCAGGCTATACGTCATGACGTATTGCACCAGGGCTCGGCGGTGCTGCCACAGTCGCTGTAACATGTGGAGAGTCGAATTCCAGAGTGTCGGCACATCGCATTTCAGGCGATGAACCGGCAGGCCGAAAGACTTCTGGAGTGATGCAAGTCGCTCAGCTGCGGCGCTTGAACGGCGGAAGTGAGCAGACAGTTTTCGTGCCCTGGTCAGAAGGCCATCTAGGCCGGGATAGTGTGTTAAAAATTGCTGGACAACAAGGTTCAACACGTGAGCCATACAAGGTACGTGTGTCACCTTGCCCAGGCGAAGGGCCGCACCCAGGTTTGCAGCATTGTCGCACACGGCCTTACCAGGCTGCAGGTTGAGTGGAGACAACCATTTACTAAACTCGGACCGCAGAGCTGACCACAACTCCTCAGCTGTGTGACTCTTATTCCCAAGACATGTCAAGCTAAAGACCGCCTGATTACGTTGCGCTCTGCTGCCAGCATAGTAATGAGGAGTGCGTGATTCCTTCTGCGCAGTGAGAACGCTGGTGGCCTGAGCAGGCAGGCTTGGGGCGGAGGTGGAGGACACAGATGAGGTGGAGGAGGCAGAAGCAGTGGCAGAACTTGGACAGACAGAGGATTGACACACAAGTCGTGGGGATGGCAAGACTTGTGCAGCAGACCCTTCACCATCTATCACCATAGTTACCCAGTGCCCAGTCAGCGACATGTAACGTCCCTGTCCATGCTTACTGGTCCAAGTATCGGTGGTAAAATGCACCCGTTCTCACACAGAGTTTCTCAAGGAAGCGGTGATGTTGTGTGCGACATGCTGGTGTAGCGCGGGCACACCTTTCTTAGAGAAGTAGTGGCGACTGGGTATCTGGTACTGGGGCACAGCGACAGACATAAGGTCTCTAAAATTCTGTGTGTCCACCAGGCAGAAAGGCAGCATTTTGGTAGCCAAGAGCTTACAGAGGGATAAAGTCAACCTCTTAGCTTTGTCATGGGTCGCAGGAAATGGCCTTTTATTTGTCCACATCTGAGGGACAGAGATCTGGCTGCTGTGTGTAAACGGTGTTGAGTAGCGTGTCCCTGGAAAAATGCAGGTTTGTGAGGAAAGTACAGGCGGAGTCATGATGTTGCCTTCATCCAACGTTGGTGCTATCGATGTCTGAGAGAGCTGTACACACGCACTTGTTTCCCCTTTCAAACCAACTGACGACCTACCAAGCAAACTGCCTGTTGCGGTTACAGTGGTGGAAGTTGTGCGTGGAAAACCAGGTGTGACAGCTGTCCCCACAGTCCTAGAAGATGAAGAGCGCGCGGATGCACTG
This sequence comes from Anomaloglossus baeobatrachus, assembly GCF_048569485.1. NCBI lineage: Eukaryota > Metazoa > Chordata > Amphibia > Anura > Aromobatidae > Anomaloglossus > Anomaloglossus baeobatrachus. Next base: position 292,084,544 of record NC_134358.1, on the reverse strand, counting down.
GAAGGGGCAGGCGGTGGATGGTTCGCTCCGCTAGACCGCATTGCAGCACGGTGAGCTTCCCACTGGGACATATGATATTTATTCATGTGACGAGTCATGGAAGAAGTTGTCAAACTGCTTAGGTTTTGCCCTCTACTAACAGAATCACGACAAATTTTACAGATCACATAATTTGGGCGATCTTTTGCTATGTCAAAAAAGGACCAGGCTAGGCAAGGCTTAGAGGGCATGCGACCTGCTGAGGCCCCCCGACTAGTGCTCAGAGGCAGAGTGGTGGCTAAGGATGCAGTTGTAGACGTGCTACCAGTGCCCAGACTCTGTCCAGGAAGGCGCAAGGTAACTTCGTCGTCGGTTGCATCCTCCTCCACCGCCTCTGTTGACCTCCTCGAGTGCCTGACTGTGGGTTGACAGTAGGTGGGATCTAGAACTTCCTCATCAATTGTTGTGTTTGTACTCCCCTCACCCTCAGACCGAGCCTCTTCTTGCCCTGACCGAATATTTAAGTTGTCATCCCAATCTGGTATCTGCGTCTCATCGTCATCAGTATGTTCCTCATTGTCTATAACCACAGGTGTTACAGTTTGTGACAAAGGGTCAACATTATGCTCTGAAACTTGGTCCTCACGGCCTGAATCAGAGTCACAAAGGTTCTGGGCATCACTGCAGACCATTTCCTGGTCTGTACTCACTGTAGCTTGGGAGCAGACCTCTGATTCCCAGGCTATAGTGTGACTGAACAGCTCTGCAGACTCGGCCATCTCACTTCCACCATACTGTGCAGGGCTGATGGAGACTTCAGAGCTGGGAGAAAGCAAGTTTGATTGGGATGACAACTCAGAGGACTGGTGTTTTTTGGATGCGGTAGTTGAGGTGGCTGAGAGGGCACTTGTTGGACCACTTGAGATCCATTCAAGCATTTTCCTTTTTTGGCCGTCATCTACCGTTGTTCGTGTCCGTAAAAAAGGGAGCACATCGGATTGTCCACGGTAAGTAGTAGACATCTTACTTTTGCTGGTAGATGGTCTATCTTCAGCAGATGTTAATGGAGCTTTGCCACCTTCCCCACGGACAAACCCTTTTTTTCCTTTTCCAACACGCCTCTTCCCCTTTCCACCAGCATCTGTCATTTTGCCACTCATGTTGATTGCGACAAGATTGTGCACTTAAAATGTGGTAGTAAAAATTGAGAGGTGGTGTAGATTGCAGCGGTGGTCTAGCTTTATTAACAGCAGAATAATAAAGAATAAATATCCCTGACAATGCAACTACGGCCCTTAAACTGGCAGCATAAATTGCTAGTATAATGGCCTATTAACAATGAGTTTGAGTATGCAATGCAGGCAGACGTGCTGCAAATATCTTTGCACTACTGGGGCAATACAGCAGTCCAACAGCCACTTTTAGGATGCCACTAAGTTCACTCAGTGTTTGCTAGTATAATGGCTTAGTAACAATGAGTTGGAGTGTGCAAAGGGCAGGAGGGTACAGTGGCAGGGTTGTGGGTCTCTGGGTAGAGGAAAGGAAGCCTGCCTTTCTATCCCTCCTAATGGGGAAATGCAGTGAGGAAATCCCTGACCTTAGCTACACAAACACTGTCATCTTGTGTAGCTGTTAAACTCTGTTTTCATGGACCTGCCACCTATGGCTCTGACCCTGCCGGTATGAGCCCTTAAAAGGACTGATAGAAAGTGCTATCCCTAAGCTGTCCAGCGCTGTGTATGGAGCGTATACAGCGGTATCGGCGATAGGAGCTGCGCCAGTGATGTCTGACACCAAGGACGCAGAAGGCAGATAATGGCGTGCTGGAGGAAAATGTCCGGTTTTATAATGCATGGACATGTGACATGGACATCTTATCACACATGCTGTTGCTTCTCTGGCTAAAAGTCCACTTAGCTGTGTGTGTGTCTGGGATTGGCTGACATGCTGGCCCGCCCCACAACACGCGCGCGCTTAGGGAAGGAAGACAAGGAAAAAAAAAAAAATGGCGATCGCCATTATACATACAGCAGTGATCTGAATGCGCTGTTCCCGCACACTATACACTGAAATGTCATAATAGTGTGAGTCACAGAGTGACTTACACTATTACAGCGGAAAGCCAGCTAGGAATTTGCTGTTTTTTTTGCTGCTAGAACCGTTCTCGAACGTATCTAGAACTATCGAGCTTTAGCAAAAAGCTCGAGTTCTAGTTCGATCTAGAACAGCCCCCAAAATCACTCGAGCCGCGAACTGGAGACCCTCGAACCACGAACCGCGCTCAACTCTAGTGGTTAGCACACAGCGCTGCACCTTTTTAAGGCTTCAGATAAGTTAGGGACTCACTCAGAGGTTCGCCGTGACAAGGCAGTGGGCTTCATACAGTCTGATCAGAATATTAAACCAAGAACCTTGTGTTCAGGTATTTAAATTTTTGCCTAGGGGCATTAGATCAACTGATATTTTTTTGGATGTGTGGTTCATGTCTAATTTTCCAGTTTTGCTGCAGGTTGCAAATGACCATTATTTTATCCTCCAGACTTTCTTTGAAAAAACTCCAACCTATGGAACATCTTACCCTGGGCCTCGAAACTTGGGAAAAGTTGCCCACCTTTTCTCTTTGGCTACTCCACTGCCTCTGATTGCCCTCTCAAAACTCAGTGAAGGATGGCTGCTGGCTGTTTGTTCCTGTAAGTGTGCAGTGTGACTGAGTTTTTGTTATCCTTGTCTGTCTCATCTGTGTTTACATCACACTCCTGCTCCTTCCTTCCCTGGGAGGAGAGGGGAACAGATCAGCTTTACTCAAGAGTATAATAAGGCATGGGACTCTGGTGTCTTCACCATTAGGTGTCATCTGGTTGACATTGATAGTTTAGGGTCACCTAGCGTGACGAAGAGCAAAAAAAAGTCCCTTGTCTCAATCTATCTCACAGTCACATCTTGACACTGGCTCTCTAAAAATTGATTGAAAGCCATCTGCTGGCCTTCTAAAATTTTTGAGTAAGGGTTATCTTTTGGCCCTCTAAAAATTGTGTCAGTGCTGCCTGCTCTCCCTTTAAAAATTATGGGTGAGGGCTAACTGTTGGCCCTCTAAAATTTGAGTGCATGCCACCTGCTGGTCCTCTAATAATTATGAGTGACGGCCACCAGATGGCCCTCTAAAAATTGAGGACAGCCTGATGGCCCATTAAAAATTGATTGAGGGCTGCTTGATGACCTTCTAAAAATTGAGTGATGGCTACCTGATGGTCCTTTAAAAATTATGAGTGAGGGCAATTTGCTGGCCCTCTAAAAATTATGAGTGAAGACAATCTTATGGCCCTCTAAAAATTATGAACAATTACCGCATGATGACTTTGATGGATATGATGGAGGAGGACAAAAAAAATTATAAAGTATGAACCTTTTTTGGGTTTGAAGGGGTGTATGGGAATACCTGGCTCTTCCCAATTGCTCTGGTGCAGTGGCAGTCAGGGTAATGAAGGGTTAGTAACAACGCACAACTGTCATCAAGCCCAAAATTACTGATGGGTAGGGGTCTATGAGACTACCCATCACTAATCTTATAAGTAAAAAGAAATAAACACAAACACAGAGATCTTTTATTTGAAATAAAATACAGCACCCTCTTTCCCCTCTCTTAACCCCAAAAAGACCCTTGAAGTTCTACCATAATCCACACGACATCCCACAATGGTACTGGCTCTGCTATATCTGAGCCTGGAGAGACCAAAAACATGTTCGATCTCTCCAGGCTCTGAGAAACACTCACAAGGGGAACCTGGCTGGCAGCAGTGACAACACTCAGTTTACCTGGTTCCCACAATATGACCTATAGTGACCTGAACAACTTTGACTTAAAGTGCGGGGCTGTACCGCGCACCTCGCCAGACCTTTAACATTCACAGTGCCGGCCAGGCGTTATGGAGTGCGGTCACAGGTTTCCAGCTACAACAGCGACTAACCTGAGTGACATCACCGCTAATCACTGCGGCTCATTCATTCTCTGGAGCTCACAGCAGGCAGGCATTGTTTTATGGTCGCGCGCTGTGAGGTTCAGATGTAGCAGAGCTGGAATCGTCGTGGGACATAGTGTGGATTACATCGGATCTGCAAGAGTGTTTGGGGGTTACTAAAGTGGTTGAAAGGGTGTTTTTTTACTTTAATTCAAAATAAAGGAATTTTTTGGTGTTTGTGTATATTTACTTTCACTTACAGATTAATAATTGGGGAGACTCATAGGCGCCTGCCATTGCTCATCTAGAGCTTAGTGGCAGCTGTGGGCTGTTATTCACTTCTTATATTACACCGATTGCCACCACACCAGGGCAATCGGGAAGAGCCAGGTTTAGCTCCTGGATTTAGGGGCAGCTGCAGGCTGCTATTCTTAGCCTGGGGGCGGCCTAATAACCATACGACTCCCAAGGATGAGAATACCAGCCCCAAGCTGTCAGGCATTATCATGGCTGGGTATCAAAATTGGTGGGAACAGCACGCCGCTTTTTTAAATTATTTACTTCAACAATTTAAAAAAAGCCACATGTGGTTCCTCCTATATTTTGATACACAGCAAAGATAGGTGCAGGACTGGGGGCTACAGCCTGTAGCTGTGGGCTTTATCTGTGGTGATCTAATACGTGGGGACACTACACCAATTATTTTATGATTTTTTTTTATCCCACGATACTGAGCCAAAGACTGTTGCACTGCTTTCCTTGTCCGCCGGCCGTCCTGTCCCCTGTGATTGGTTCCAGTCAACTAACACGCTGACACTCATAGTGGGGGCACGTCAGACTGCAACCAATCACAGGCCAGCTGGTGGGAGGGAAAAACAGTGCATATAGATGAGCAATTATGAGCGGCCCAGGAAGTGAATGCGTGGCAACGCTGGTATCTCGGTAAGTACAGCACGCGTGATCCCTTCTACCACAATTTTTAATTGCTGGATTCTAGTCCACATAGACTTATATGGTTACCAAAATCCGTCCCGGAACCATATTTTAGAATCCGGATCACTGGGATCAGCCGGTCCCGGTTATCTGTGAGTCCGCTTATCATTAGTTCTGAGGCTATCCTCTACGTGTATCCCATGGTGTATTGCAATCCCTATATTCAATTTTTGATAGGCCTTGCTTTTAGTGCATAGGCTTCAACAGTCTTGGAGTCCCACTCCTTACAGATGGGGGGAAAAAAATCAGAAATCTAATGCACACAACTTTTTTTTTCCTGACTGAAATGAAAAACTGCTGCATTATTTACAAGATATAGTATGTCAGTTCTTTCATCAGTTTTGCAGTGTTTTCTCACCATTGAATGTGATGAGAGTGCAAAACACAGCAAAAACGCCATGTGCGAACACAGCCTAAAGGGCACTTTACATGCTGCGATATCGCTATCGATATCACTAACGAGCGTACCCGCCCCCGTCGGTTCTGTGTCATGGGCAAATAGCTGCCCATGGCGCACAACATCGCTAACACCTGTCACACATACTTACCTGCCTAGCGACGTCACTGTGACCGGCGAACCGCCTCCTTTCTAAGGGGGCGGTTCGTTCGGCGTCACAGCGACATCACTAAGTGGCCGCCCAATAGAAGTGGAGGAGCGGAGATGAGTGGGACAAACATCCCGGCCACCTCTTTCCTTCATCATTGCGGGAGGCCGCAGGTATGATGTTGTTCCTCGTTCCTGCGGTGTCACACGTAGCAATGTGTGCTGCCACAGGAATGAGGAACAACCTGCGTCCTGAAACAGCAACGATAATCGGGAATCGAACGACGCGTCAACGATCAACGATAAGGTAAGTAATTTTGATCGTTAATGGTCGTTTGTGCGTTTCACACTCAACGACATCGCTAACTAGGCGGGATGTGCGTCACAAATTCCATGACCCCAACGACATCTCGTTAGCGATATCGTTGCGTGTAAAGCGGCCTTAAGTCGTGGAAGAGGCATAATGCCTTACATACAAATCATTATACAAGAAAAAAAATTCCTAACATTAAATCCATGGTTTCTTCGTTTTACTATGTTTTATTGTCAGTCCTTAAAAATGGTGTAATACTCAGGCAACATTGTTCCCACCAGCGACCTGGGAGTCAGAGAAGTGTCCAGGTAACTTCCCCATTCTGTTCCCATTCCAGTTGCGCACTTTCCCATCCATTTCAGTGATTTTACTGCACCAAGGATTCCAGGAAGGGTCTGCCCGAAAATGCTTAAGTTACCGACTTCCATTATACTTATTATGAGAAACAAGTACCTGAGCATTCCGATTTGCTCAATTAAAGTACCGAGCACCAGAGCATTTTAGTGCTTCCTCAGAGATCCAAACTTACAACTATCAGCTAATAGCCATGGCTTAAAATAATACCCCTTTAACTCCAATTTTCCTTTAATTAAGTAGAATAATGCAATAGCAGCCTATAAGAAGAATTTATTTTACCTTTTTTTGAAAAATAAGTCTGAAAAAGATGACATTGATCATTTGGGCAAATCTTTCAGCTCATACCTGCCCAATTTTCATACAATGTCCATAGTGTTTTGCATGGTTTTGTCAGAGAAAGGCATATTCGATTATTCAATAATTAATTAATTAATTCAAATTCAGTAATCATTGACCTAGAAACAACATGATTGGAACTATTTAAAAACAAGATGGGTCGTTGAATTTACACAAATACCATAAATATATATTTGTCTCCATGAAGAATTACAATATAGAAATGCATACCTTTAATAAGTCTTCTATGAAAATGTAGTAGTTTCAGCAGGGATTGATTGATATCGCGCTGTATATTCTAATGTGTATTTCTATATGTATACCAGTATATTTATACACATATTCCAGAGCTCTGCTTGCCTTTTCTGTTACAGTTCCCACAGAAGCTGACTAAATATAGTAACCCTCTTATAACTGTAGCTGAATATGAATGTAATAAGCATTAATCTTGTCATGCATTCTCTGTTCGCAGAACTATATAATTCTTTGAAAAAGGAAAATTAGAGACTACTAGTTTTCTAAATTTGGAGATATTTTAATGACCAATGGCATAAACAAGCTGACACCCATGAAGACAACAAAATCCCATGTAAAGTTTTCAATGGCAATAACATTTTTATAAAGATTTACTCAACAATGTTCAGGATGAAAAAAAAGAAAAGGGAGGAACATACTTATTCGTATAAAAGTTGGTTAACTTTCCTTCACATATGGTTGTTATTACTTTGCTGTTATTTTGTGCAACATCTGCGTCAATTTGTGAATCTGTTTCCACTTTTATTGCTTGTGATGCGTGACAGCACCAGTCCTATTTTTTCCCCTGGACTTTTGGTGCTGCTTGACAGGGGAGATATGCTACAAAAACACCAAATATGGCCCATACACCATTAGTTTTAAATTAATATACTGGTGCACAAATATGCTTGTCTAATAAACAAGTACATATATATATATATATATATATATATATATATATATATATATATATATATGTATATATATCAATACCACACACTATGTTTAATATATGTGGATTCCCCTATTGCTACACATGTGAAAATCAGTTAACTCGCGAAACTATTCGGCCCCTTTGAATTTTTCAACCTTTTCCCACATTTCAGGCTTCAAACATAAAGATAAAAACTTTAATGTTATGGTGAAGAAACAACAACAAGTGGGACACAATTGTGAAGTTGAACAAAATTTATTGCTTATTTTAAACTTTAAAAAAAAAAATAACTGAAAATTGGGGCGTGCAATATTATTCAAACAAAGTGGTGGGAAGCCAGTTCCGTTTAAGATAAGTGCGGCCTCCCCGACATGTTTCTATGTTTCTAGAACCATGGTTCTATAGCCTCATACCCCTGATGAAGCCAGTAATGGCGAAACATGTCGGTGAGGCTATTAGCTGTTAGTTTTTAACAGGCAGTGTAGGTGATAGCCAGCCATATTATGTTAGGAATTTATCCAGAGTAGTGTCGGTCCGCGGCCGCACTTATCTTATACGAAATTGGCTTCCCACCTGCCAATTTTAACTTTTGTCCATTTATATAATTTAATAAAGTTTATTTGATTAGGTCTTTAGTTTGCCCTTCGGGCAAATAGTGTTTGTATAATTACCCCTTCGCTGACCGGGTGTGACAATCAAAGATTAGTGTTTGTGCAATATTATTCGGCCCCTTTACATTCAGTAGAGCAAACTCACTCCAGAAGTTCATTGAGGATCTCTGAATGATCCAATGTTGTCCTAAATGACCGATGATGATAAATATAAGTCACCTGTGTGTAATCAAGTCTCCCTATAAATGCACCTGCTCTGTGATAGTCTCAGTGTTCTGTTTAGGCCAGAGTCACACTTGCGAGTGCCCCACGTGTAACTCGCGCGAGTCTCGCATGGCATCACCCGGCACGGACTCACACTCTCCTGACAAAAGCGGGTCGGTTGCATGTATCTCTATGCAGCTGAGAGGCTCCTGTCTGGAGAGTGTGAGTCCGAGCCGGGTGATGCCATGTGAGACTCGCGCGAGTTACACGTGGGGCACTCGCAAGTGTAACTCTGGCCTTAAAGCGCAGATAGCATCATGCAGACCAAGGAACACAACAGGCAGGTCCGTGATACTGTGGTGGAGAAGTTTAACACTAGAACTACTGAGGTAGTCATTTTGACTACTTTGCACTATGTATTTCTATATAGGTGTCACGAGTCCAGTAGTTCTAGTGTTAAAGCCGGATTTGGTTACAAAAAGATTTCCAAAACTTTAATCATACCACTTCATACCACTTCAAATCTACCAAGACCCGTCCATCCAAACTTTCATCTCAAACAAAGAGAACACTGATCAGAGATGCAGCCAAGAGGCCCGTGATCACTCTGGATGAACTGCAGAGATCTACAGCTGAGGTGGGAGAGTCTGTCCATAGAACAACAATCAGTCGTGCACTACACAAATCTGGCCTTTATGGAATAGTGGCAAGGAGAAAGCCATTTCTCAAAGAAATCCATTAAACGTGTTGTTTAAAGTTAGCCACAAGCCACCTGGGAGACACACCAAACATGTGGAAGAAGGTGCTCTGGTCAGATGAAACCAAAATAGAACTATTTCGGCACAATGCCAAATGATATGTTTGGCGTAAAAGCAACACAGCTCATCACCCTGAACACACCATCCCCACTGTCAAACATGGTGGTGACAGTATCATGGTTTGGGCCTGCTTTTCTTCAGCAGGGACAGGGAAGATGGTTAAAATTGATGGGAAGATGGATGGAGCCAAATACAAGACCCTTCTTGAAGAAAACCTGTTGGAGTCTGCAAAAGACCTGAGACTGGAACGGACATTTGTCTTCCAACAAGACAATGATCCCAAACATAAAGCAAAATCTACAATGGAATGGTTCACAAATAAACGTATCCAGGTATTAGAATGGCCAAGTCAAAATCCAGACCTGAATCCAATCGAGAATCTGTGGAAAGAGTTAAAAACTGCTGTTCACAAACGCTCTCCATCCAACCTCACTCAGCTCGAGCTGTTTGCAAAGGAAGAATGGGCAAGAATTTCAGTCTCTTGATGTGCAAAACTGATAGACATACCCCAAGCGACTTGCAGCTGTAATCGCAGCAAAAGGTGGTGCTACAAAGTATTAACTTAAAGGGGATGAATTATATTGCACGCCCCAGTTATCAGTTATTTATTTTTGAAAAAAGTTTAAAATAATCAATAAAATTCGTTCACCTTCACAATTGTGTCCCACTTGTTGATTCTTCACCATAACATTAAAATTTTTATCTTTATGTTTGAAGCCTGAAATGTGGGAAAAGGTTGAAAAATTCAAGGGAGCCGAATAATTTTGCAAGGCACTGTATGTCTGATCTATAATATTGTCACACTATTTAACATCTACAGTGAACACCGTAAAATAACAAACAAACAGTAGAAATGTTGTGCTGACCCCAGGAATAAAGCCCTGTTATCAATTATACCAGACATTGAATGTCATTAAAAAAAGCAATTCTTGAACTGCTGTTGATTTGTTCATTTTGTCTTCCAAAGATCGCAGTAATGCGGGCGTTACACGAGACGAGCTATCGCGCGATGCATCGTCAGGGTCACGGTTTTCGTGACACGCATCCGGCATCGCTTGCGACGTCATTTTGTGTGACACCTCCGAGCGACACAGAATCGCTCACAAATCGTGAGTCGTGTACTCGTTGCTTATTTTTAAAAAATTGTTTATTTTTAATGGCGCCGGTTGTTTATCGTACCCGGGGCAGCACACATCGCTCCGTGTGACACCCCGGGAACGATGAACACAGCTTACCTGCATCCCGTGGCTCCCGCCGGCAATGCGGAAGGAAGGAGGTGGGCAGGATGTTTATGTCCCGCTCATCTCCAGCCCCTCCGCTTCTATTGGCCGGCCGCTGTGTGACGTCGCTGTGACGCCGAACATCCCTCCCCCTTCAGGAAGTGGATGTTCGCCGCCCACAGCGAGGTCGCTCAGCAGGTAAGTACGTGTGATGGCGGTTTAACGACTTTGTGCGCCACGGGCAACTAATTGCCCGTGACGCACAAACGACGGGGGCGGGTATGATCGCTTGTGCAATCGCACGATAGATCGTACCATGTGATGCCCAAATTAGGCTTGGCTCAAATTAATCCTGTCCTTTCTGCTGAGCCTTATAGTGAAATTTCCAATAAACATTATTCAAGTAAAACCCACGATGGAACATTCACTATGGTAAGGTAGATGGAGTCACTTTGGATTTGGCAATGTCTGTCTTTTTAGGTATGTAGAAAAAGGAGGTTGACCACATCATTGTGTACCTCTGAAAAGATGGACACTGCCGAACATAGGAAAGACGTAGTCCATGTTAATTCTGTCTGCCTCATTATAGTGAATGAATCTGGCAGTGGTCACATCTGAATAATGTATTTTGTAAATTTATATGAAAACTAAGGGGGCACAGACATCACCAAGGGGGCACAAACAGCACTGGGAGGGTTGCACAACACAGCACTCGGGGGGGTGGCACACATCACTGGGAGGAGGGCACACAGCACTAGTGGGTGTTCACAGTTCTGGATGGTACTCAGCACTGGGTGGAGGGCTCACAGCAGCAGGAGGTTCACAGCACCGCGGGAGGCAGGATGTTCACATCACTGAAGGAGGCTCAAAGCACCGCAAGAGACAAGAATCACACAGCACCACGGGAGGCAGGAGGCTCACAGCACTGTGGGAGGAAGGAGGCTCAAAGCACCATGGGAGGCAGGAGGCTCACAGCAGTGCAGGAGGATCACAGTACCATGGGAGGCAAGAGTCACACAGCACCGCAGGAGGCAGGAGGCTCCCAGCACTGCGGGAGGCAGAAGGCTCACAGCACCTCAGGAGGCTCACAGGCTCACAGCACTGCGGGAGGTAGGAGGCTCACAGCACCGCAGGAGGCAGGAGGCTTACATCACCATAGGAGACTCACAGCACCGCGGGAGACAAGAGTCACACAGCACCGCCGGAGGCAGGAGGCTCAGATCACCGCAGGAGTCACACAGCATCGCGGGAGGCAGGAGGTTTACAAAACCACAGGAGGCAGGAGGCTCACATCACCACGGGAGGCAAGAGTCACACAGCAACGCGGGAGGCAGGAGGCTCACAGCACCACAGGAGGCTCACATCACTGCATTAGGCAGGAGGTTCACAGCACTGTGAGGCAGGAGGCTCACAGCACCGAGAGAGGCAGGAGGCTCATTGCAGAGCAGGAGGCAGGAGGCTCAGTGCACCACGGGAGGCAGGAGGCTCACAGCACCGGAAGGCATGTACAAAAGGGAGGCCAGTAAACCTGATGCTCTTCTTGTTCTGTGGGACTGGAGCGCAGCGCACTCGTGCTTACCCCAACCACAAAGTACGTCCTCAGCACGCTGGGACAGGCCAGCAGGCTAAGGACCTAATGGTATGTGCACCACACATGGTGATTTAAAGGGCAAGCAGCCAACAAGACCACAGCTGCTGCCCGAGTACAGCAGTCACAAGGAATGTGCCCAGGGGCTGGATAAAAAGTAATTGGGGGCCGCATACAGCTCTTTCCCCACCCCTGTATTATATGGTCCATCCATCAATATAATAAATAGGGGATTCACATATCACTGCATGAACCGGTCACCAGCCAATATGTGTACAAGTACAGATACAGAGTGCTATTAAGTGCAAAGAGGGTGTGTAAAAAAAGGATCAGATATTGTAAGGGAAAATGTGAAAAGAGTCAAAAGTAATCTCAAATGGTACATACTTCAAAATTATACAAATAACTTCTTCAACTTATCCCACAAAAACCAAGTTCTTACTCAAGCCCATCATCTGTTACTGGAAAAATGGAAATATTTGGGTTTTCTATGTTACTGGTAGAACAAAGGCTCTGAAAAATGCTATTACTCCCTCAGAAAACAAATCTAGAAAAATACAGTATGTGCTCGCAAATACAAACGCATCCATGTTTGCTGAGCCACAAAGTGTGCCTAAACCACAATTGATTGATTGCTCTCATTGAGGGAAAAATATAATCTTGTAGTTCTGATACCATTTAATGGCTAAGGGTTAGAGATGAGCGAACCGGCCGTGGTTCGACTCGAGTTCGGTTCGCCGAACGGAGGTCTCGTTCGAGTTCGGTTCTGCGAACCGCTCGAAGCGCATAGGAAACCATGGGAGGCAATCACAAACACATAAAAACACCTAGAAAGCACCCTCAAAGGTGTCCAAAAGGTGACAAACAACTCACAACACAACACAAATACATGGGAAAGTGACAAGAACAAATTCTCATGCGAAAACAAAACAGCGTAATGAGGAAAAAGAGGATGAGACACAGATATAGGCATGGCACGCCCTTCTAAAATCATGTAAAACACCGCAAGGTGACTCCAAGCGGAGTCTCCCTTTTTTCCAAAAATTGGGCCACACAGACACCCACCCCTTCAGTGGCAGCACTTGTGCCCCAGTTGTACACTTCACAGGTAGATTTGCATCAAGCACATTCAAAAATACGCCATCCTTAACCGTCCCCAGGATAACACCGGGATAGGTAGCAAAGTCTTTGCTGAAACATGACTTGTTCATCTTGGCTCCTTTTTAAAAACACAGAAAGCAAGGGTTACTCCAAGCGGAGTCTCCCTTTTTTCCAAAAATTGGGCCACACAGACACCCACCCCTTCAGTGGCAGCACTTGTGCCCTAGTTGCAAACAGGATGTTTTGATTTGCATCGAGCACATTCCAAATCCACAAGCATTTACTCTCCCCAGGATGACACAGGGGTAGTAAATTTCTTTTGGATCCATGACTTGTTCATTTTGATGAACGTTAGTCTGTCCACATTGTCACTGGACAGACGTGTGCGCTTATCTGTCAGCACACACCCAGCAGCACTGAAGACACCTTCAGAGGCAACGCTGGCAGCTGGACACGACAAAATCTCCAAACCGTAAGTGGAGAGCTCTGGCCATTTTTCTAGGTTTGAAGCCCAAAATGAGCAAGGCTCCATTTGCAAAGTCATGGCATCGATGTTCATTTGCAGATACTCCTGTATCATCCTCTCCAGCCGTTGACTATGTGTCAGACTTGTTGTCTCTGGTGGCCTTGCAAAGGATGGTCTAAAAAAATTATGAAAAGATTCAATAAAATTGCTGTTACCAGCACCACATACGGTGCTACTGGTACGGGTAGACTGTTGAAGATGACGAGACCGTCCCATGTTTGTCAAGTTACAACTGGGAGATTCACTCCCTGCACCACTGTTGTTTGGTGGAAAACCCGAGCTAAGATCGAGTAACAGCTTTTGCTGATATTCCTGTATACGTGCGTCCCTTTCTATGGCTGCAATTATGTCACAAAATTTGGACTTGTACCGGGGATCTAATAGTGTGGCAAGCCAGTAGTCATCATCACTTGTACCAAGGACTATGACAAGAACAAGGGGGCATTCTCTTCGATTGGAGGAAAGAAAATTCCTACATCAGCATAGAAGAGGGTTCTTCACGGTAAGAGCAGTGAGGCTCTGGAACTCTTTTCCTGAGGAAGTGGTGATGGCCAACTCACTGAATGAATTTAAGAGAGGAATGGATGCTTTTCTTGATAGCAAAAGTATAGAAAGTTATAAATAGCATAATCTTACAGGTAGATAGAAGAGCGACCAAGATTATTAGAGGAATGGGTGGGCTGCAATACCAAGACAGGTTATTAAACTTGGGGTTATTTAGTTTGGAAAAACAAAGGCTTAGGGGGGGATCTAATCACAATGTATAAACATATGAGGAGACAGTACAGAGACCTTTCCAAAGATCTCTTTACACCTAGGCCTGCGACTGGAACACGGGAGCATCCGCTACGTCTTGAGGAAAGACGGTTTAATCATAATCACAGACGAGGATTCTTTACTGTACGAGCAGTAAGACTATGGAACTCTCTGCCGCATGATGTTGTAATGAGTGATTCACTACTAACATTTAAGCAGAGCCTGGATGCCTTTCTTGAAAAATATAATATTACCAGTTATGTATATTAGATTTTATGACAGGGTATTGATCCAGGGAACTAGTCTGATTGCCGTATGTGGAGTCAGGAAGGAATTTTTTTACCCATTGGAGCTTATTTGACACATTGGGGATTTTTTGCCTTCCTCTGGATCAACATGTTAGGCTACGGGTTGAACTAGATGGACTTACAGTCTCCCTTCAACCTTAAAAACTATGAAAACTATGAAAACTTCTAATTTTGACAATACGAGGGTCATGTTGGAAGTACTGCAGCAAGCAGGCGCTCATGTGTCTTGCGCAGCCATGCGGACCAAGTCCACACTGTGTTTGTGGCATAGAGGTGCTAACCGTTCTTTCTTCCTCTGACATCTCCCCCCAACCTCTTTCAACTGAAATTTGACCAAGGTCTCCCTCATCCACTGAGTCTTCCATGTCCATGGACAGTTCGTCCTCCATTTCTTCATGTTCTCCTGCACCTTCCTCAACATTTCGCCTGCTACCATGCGCCCTTGTTGATTCCTGTCCCCCATGGTCGCATGCCTGCCGCCTTTGTGATGATGAACGTCTGGACCTTGGTGATGTTGTTGTCCCTTGCGCATATGAATCCTCCTGTACTTCCTCCCCTTCCTGTTGTCCCACTCCCTGACTCCGAATAGTGTTTAGCGTGTGCTCCAGCATGTAAATGACTGGAATTGTCATGCTGATAATGGCATTGTCAGCGCTAAACATATTCGTCGCCATGTCGAAACTGTTTAGAAGAGTGCATAGGTCCTTGATCTGAGACCATTCCATCAGGGTAATCTGCTCCACCTCTGCATCTCGTTGGCCCAGGCTATACGTCATGACATATTGCACCAGGGCTCGACGGTGCTGCCACAGTCGCTGTAACATGTGGAGAGTCGAATTCCAGCGTGTCGGCACATTGCATTTGAGGTGATGAACCGGCAGGCCGAAAGACTTCTGTAGCAATGCAAGTCACTCAGCTGTGGTGGTTGAACTGCGGAAGTGAGCAGACAGTTTTCGTGCCCTGTTCAGAAGGCCATCTAGGCCGGGATAGTGTGTTAAAAATTGATTGACAGCAAGGTTCAACACGTGAGCCATACAAGGCACGTGTGTCACCTTGCCCAGGCGAAGGGCCGCACCCAGGTTTGCAGCATTGTTGCACACGGTCTTACCAGGCTGCAGGTTGAGTGGAGACAACCATTTACCAAACTCAGTCTCCAGAGCTGCCCACAACTCAGCCGCTGTGTGACTCTTATTTCCAAGACATTTCAAGTTAAAGACCGCCTGATGCTGTTGCGCTCTGCTGCCAGCATAGTAATGAGGGGTGCGTGATTCCTTCTGCGCAGTTAGAACGCTGGTGGCCTGACCAGACAGGCTTGGGGCGGGGGTGGAGGACCCAGACGAGGTGGAAGAGGCATAAGCAGTGGCAGAACTTGGACAGACAGAGGATTGACACACAAGTCGTGGGGACGGCAAGACTTGTGCAGCAGACCCTTCACCATCTATCACCATAGTTACCCAGTGCCCAGTCAGCGACATGTAATGTCCCTGTCCATGCTTACTAGTCCAAGAATCGGTGGTGAAATGCACCCGTTCACACACAGAGTTTCTCAAGGAAGCGGTGATGTTGTGTGCGACATGCTGATGTAGCGCAAGCACACCTTTCTTAGAGAAGTAGTGGCAACTGGGCATCTGGTACTGGGGCACAGCGACAGACATAAGGTCTCTAAAATCCTTTGTGTCCAGGCAGCATTTCGGTAGCCAAGAGCTTACAGAGGGATAAAGTCAATCTCTTAGCTTTGTCATGGGTCACAGGAAATGGCCTTTTATTTGTCCACATCTGAGGGACAGAGATCTGGCTGCTGTGTGTAGACGGTGTTGAGTAGGGTGTCCCTGGAAAAATGCAGGTTTGTGAGGAAAGTGCAGGCGTAGACATGATGTTGCCTTCATCCAACGCTGGGGCTATCGATGTCTGAGAGAGCTGTACACACGCACTTGTTTCCCCTTCCAAACCAACTGACGACCTACCAAGCAAACTGCCTGTTGCGGTTACAGTGGTGGAAGTTGTGCGTGGAAAACCAGGTGTGACAGCTGTCCCCACAGACCTAGAAGATGAAGAGCACGCGGATGCACTGGAAGGGGCAGGCGGTGGATGGTCCGCTCCGCTAGGCCGCATTGCAGCACGGTGAGATTCCCACTGGGACATATGATATTTATTCATGTGACGATTCATGGAAGAAGTGTCAAACTGCTGAGGTTTTGCCCTCTACTAACAGAATCACGACAAATTTTATGTATCACATCATTTGGGCGATCTTTTGCTATGTCAAAAAAGGTCCAGGCTAGGCAAGGCTTAGAGGGCATGCGACCTGCTGAGCCCCCCCCGACTAGTGCTCAGAGGCAGAGTGGTGCCTGAGGATGCAGTTGTAGATGTGCTACCAGTACTACTCCTCTGTCCAGGAAGGTGCAAGGTAACTTCGTCGTCAGTAGCATCCTCCTCCGCCGCCTCTGTTGACCTCCTCGAGTGCCTGACTGTGGGTTGACAGTAGGTGGGATCTAGAACTTCCTCATCAAGCGTTGTGTTTGCACTTTCCTCACCCTCAGACCGAGCTTCTTCCTGACGTGAACGAATATTTAAGTTGTCATCCCAATCTGGTATCTGCGTCTCATCGTCATCAGTATGTTCCTCATTGTCTATAACAACAGGTGTTACAGTTTGTGAAAAAGGGTCAACATTATGCACAGAAACTTGTTCATCACGGCCTGAATCAGAGTCACAAAGGTTCTGGGCATCACTGCAGACCATTTCCTGGTCTGTACTCACTGTAGCTTGGGAGCAAACCTCTGATTCCCAGGCTATAGTGTGACTGAACAGCTCTACAGACTCAGCCATCTCAGTTCCACCATACTGTGCAGGGCAGATAGAGACTTGAGAGCTGGGATAAAGCAAGTGTGGTTGGGATGACAACTCAGAGGACTGTTGTTTTTTGGATGCGGTAGTTGAGGTGGCGGAGAGGGCACTTGTTGGACCACTTGAGATCCATTCAAGCATTTTCTTTTTTTGGCCATCATCTACCTTTGTTCCAGTTGTTCGTGTCCGTAAAAAAGGGAGCACATCGGATTGTCCACGGTAAGTAGTAGACATCTTACTTTTGCTGGAAGATGGTCTATCTTCAGCAGATGTTAATGGAGATTTGCCACCTTCCCCACGGACAAACCCTTTTTTTCCTTTTCCAAAACGCCTCTTCCCCTTTCCACCAGCATCTGTCATTTTGCCACTCATTTTGATTGCGACAAGATTGTGCACTTAAAATGTGGTAGTAAAAATTGAGAGGTGGTGTAGATTGCAGCGGTGGTCTATCTTTATTAACAGCAGAATAAACAACAATAACTATCTCTGACAATGCAACTACGGCCCTTAAACTGGCAGCACAGTTTGCTATTAGAATGGCTTAGTAACAATGAGTTTCAGTGTGCAATGCAGTGGTGCTGCAAATAGCTTTGCACCAGTGGGATAATAATGAAGTCCAACAGCCACTTTTAGGATGCCACTAAGTTTCCTCAGTGTTTGCTAGTATAATGGCTTAGTAAAAATGAGTTTGAGTGTGCAATGCAAAGGTGCTGCAAATATCTTGGCACCAGTGGGACAATAATGAAGTCCAACAGCCACTTTTAGGATGCCACTAAGTTTCCTCAGTGTTTGCTAGTATAATGGCTTAGTAAAAATGAGCTTGAGTGTGCAAAGGGCAGGAGGGTACAGTGGCCAGGTTGTGGGTCTGTGTAGAGGAAAGTAAGCCTCACTTTATATCCCTCCTAATGGGGAAATGCAGCGAGGAAGTCCCTGACCTTAGCTACACAGACGCTCTTATCTGTAGCTGTTAAAATCTGTTTCCACGGACCTGACTGTCACCTATGGCTCTTAGCCTGCTGTTATTAGCCCTTACAAGGGCTAAAAGAAACTTCTATCCCTATTCTGTATAGCGCTGTGTGTAGAGCGTACACAGCAGTATTTGAGACAGGAGCTACGCCAGCGGTGACTGACACTCAGATGCAGAAGGCAGATAATGGTGTCCTGACGTGCAGATACCCGTTTTTATAATGCAGGGACATGTGACATGGACATCCTATCACACATGCCGTTGCCTCTCTGGCTAAAAGTCCACTTAGCTGTGTGTGTGTCTGGGATTGGCTGACATGCTGGCCCGCCCCACTACACGTGCGCGCTTAGGGAAGGAAGACAGGGAAAAAAAAAATTGTCGATCGCCATTATCCCAGCAGCAGTGATCTGAATGCGCAGTCCATGCACACTATACGCTGAAATTTCATAACAGTGTGAGTCACAGAGTGACTTACACTATTACAGCGAAAAGCCAGCTAGTAATTAGCTTGGCTTTTTGCTACTAGAACCGTTCTCGAACGTAACTAGAACTATCGAGCTTTAGCAAAAAGCTCGAGTTCTAGTTCGATCTAGAACAGCCCCCAAAATCCCTCGAACTGGAGAACCACGAACCACAAACCGCGCTCATCTCTACTAAGGGTACTGTTCCACTTGCGCACAGCTTTCGATGCGAGAGCATCGGAAGTGGTAAGCTAATGACCCTCTGCTGCAAGTGTCAGCCGAGAGTCATACGACTGTGATGTTATCTTGGGATCGGATCACAACTGCGTAAAAGAACTCCGGAGGCAGCACTTTCTCCCCATCTCTTCCCCGGCCTGTCTCTGCGTACATCGCACTGCAGTCAAATGACATGCGAGTGAAGTGTGATGTTTCTCGCTCTCTCATAGACTTGTAAAGGGATTTGTGATCCGAGACTCGCTGCCAAACACAGCATGCTGTGATTCATTCCGCATGCCACTATGGCATGAGAAATCAATCGCAGATGGACACTGCCCCATAATTTTGCATACTGAGTGAAAGCAATCTGATGTTTTATCAGATTGCACTCATCTGTGCAAAACACAAGTGGAACCAAGGCCTAATAAAAATAAAATACATGATGTTACCAAGAAAGCTTTTGAGACTTCTCTGGTCTCTTCATCAGGCATGGTATAACAAAATATCTAAAGAAACACAAATATATTCACAAACAGAGCAGAGGCATGGTATAATAAAAAGCCATTTAAATTATCAAACACTGAGCATAAATTTGAGAGTGAATCGTTAATTATCTTTAATTAGTAGTGTTAAAGTTTTATTGTCCCAATATCAGAGGTCTGGTGCTCTCACAGTCTCTGGAGCTGACTCCTCAGATTTTGTAGAGGGTCATAAATCCTCCTGATAGGTTGAGTCCTGTGTGGAGAGAATCAACATTGTACTGAATTTGTATTCCCATACCCTGCCATGATTTTATGATCTGAAGTTGTCTCTTAATATGATAACTTTCATGTGGTTTCTGTTGTGTCCTTAGCACAAATGTCTGCTGGCAATTTATGTGACTGCAGCCTGCAGAATCATGACACATTGTGCAGTGTGCAAATTGCCACGATTCCACGATATTGTCAGTGTGAGGGGGCAGTCATATAGAAACATGGATGCATGTAGAGTGTATACTAGTCGTCACATTCCAATCAGATACATTTGGCTTCTCGAGAGGAGCGGGATGATTCTAGTCAGCGTATGATCTCTAATATGCAAATCGCATACATTCAGGAACCTGCTTATATCAACAATAACAGTAAATCCTGACAGCATGCACACTGCACACTGTCATAATTCAGCAGTATGCAATCACATACTATGTCTGCAGACTTTTGTCCCAAGCCTGGATACATATACCTCTTTAACGGTTCGCCTCCACAGGCACATTTTTATTTTTTTGGTTTGCATTTTTCCCTTCCCTTCGTCCAAGAACCATCATATTTTCATTTTTCCATTCGCATAGATGTATGAGGCTTGCATTTTTGCAGAAAGATTTCTAGTTTTGAATAACACGATTGATGTTTCCATATAACATACTGAAATATAGGAAATTACTTCCAAGTGGATTTAATACTGAAAAAAAATGCATTTCCTACATGCTTTTTAGGTGTTGTTTTAACAATATTTGTTATTTTTACTTTACCAATTCATCACTTTCTAACATTTTCTTTATGTGGTTAGGAGAGAATGAAATGGTAACTGGGTGTGTCTTAAAAAATTTTTCATCGTATTTTAATCTGTCCCTTTTTTTTATTTTTTAAAAGTTTGGTCATGTGCCTATGGTGTCAATATGTTCACTTTATCTCTAGATAAATTCATTTCTGGGCATAGTGTGTAAAATGGGGTCACTTATGGGGGGGTTCTGCTGTTCCTGCTCCTCTGCTGCTCTGCTAATGTGACATTGTAATAACCAGCAGGTGACGGGATACGCAAGGACTGCACGGAACCATGGGGGTTAACCAGTGCAAATTTAATAACATATTGCACAACACAAGTGGGGGAAAAGCGCGGGAAAGGAGGGGGGAGAGAAGCGGGAAGGTGCAAAGCAGTAAATATAATATACATACAACTGCTTTGACTAGTTTATCAAGGGTGCGAAGCCTCAGATTGTCCTCCAATAACAAAACACAAAGTCCTTATTAAGCAAAAACAAGCGGGGTCCTTGTTACTTTACTCGTATAAGACAGTGCAGAGTCTTTTCCTATCTGTCCCTAACTAAAAGTAGTGTGCACACTTAACTGCTGGTTTTACCGTGGGATACCTCGTCACCGTTTGGGCCTGTATTCCGCCGGCAGACACCTCTAAAGTTCAGTCTTTGTCCCGATCTGTAACTTGCCCATGCTGTCTGACTCCTCGCTCCACACCCAGCCTCTTTTGGATCTGTGCCTTGGGGAGGCGCCAAGCAACACTCTCAGGTACTTGGACCTCGTTAAGCAGGGCAGACTGCGGCCTTCTATTCTACAGCACAGCCGAGCACCCTCCTCTTTGCCATCAACCACCACGTAGTTTCCTTTCTCCTTCCTGTCTCTCGTCACATCCTGCTGCAGGACTGTACCAAGTCACTTGGCGCAGCAGGGGCTTTGTGAATGCTGTTCTCTGTTTTGACAGCAGGTGGCAGCATAACACAAGGAAAAGTCCACAAAACAGTCTTTTAACCTATATAGATAAATGTTTACAGGTCTTACATTCCCCCCCCTTTGACCTCGGCCATCCCAGCCGATACTCTCCTGAGGCACTCTGCACAGGGGCACATGGTGGCAACTCCTGCCCTGCTTCACAACCTGTTGCTTGTGAGCCAATGTCTTAAAACAGGATCCAGTGACAGAACACACAAATTCATCTGCCAAGTACCGATCAGGGGGAATACCAGCATTGGCCTGCTCAGTCTGGCGTGGCACTACGGCTAATTCACCAGACGTCGGCGCCGTATCAGAGAGTACAGTAGTCTCGTCCCCATCTCTGGAGATTAGTGACTCATGCTCTGCAGGGGTGGCACCTGTGTCTTGAACGGACGGGGGTTTGAATCTCTCCCAGTCTGCTGGGTTGGTTGGGGCCCGCCACCATTCTTCATCATCAGAGCCCTCCTCGAGGGTAACAGGAACGGGCACGGGCACCGTCTCCGAGGTACTTTGTCTGGTCCTGTCTTCTGAATAGCAGGCCTCAGCATGTTACGATGCAGGATGAGGGTGCCACCTCTTCGCTCACTTCTCACTTCGTATACTGATCCGTGGGGAGAGATTCTTCTGATCACAATATACAGCTGTTTTCCAGCGCTCGCTCAACTTGTGTCTTGGGTGTTTCTCTGCAACTAATACTCGGTCTCCTGGCAAGAACGGGGCTTCATGCACAGATTTCCACTGCGGGTGTGTCTTTCCTTGTAACCACTTGGTGATAATTCGATGGCTAGTCTTCAGCCGTCGACGGTGACAGTCAACCCAGGAACCAACGCTCTGACTTTCACTGATCTTGGGGGGAGCCAGGTTTAGCTCTTCAATGCCTCTCCCAAACAGTAGCACATATGGGGTGTACCCAGTGGTGGAGTGGACACGATTATTGTACGCCCACACGAGTTCTGCGAGATAGCCGGGCCAGTGATTCTTACGATCATCCTCCAATGTGCGTAGCATTTGTAGGAGGGTCCGGTTAAATCTCTTGCAGGCTCCGTTGCCCTGTGGATGATAAGGCGTAGTCCTTGACTTTTGCATTCCGTAAATCCTTTGCAGCTCTCTCATGACACTGCCCTGAAAGCAAGCCCCTTGGTCAGAATGTATTCTTTTGGGGCAGGCGTAAACCCGGATAAAGTCATTACTGATGGCTCGAGCAGTTGATTCAGCCGTCTGATCTCTGGTGGGTGTCACCACTGTAAATATGGAGAAGTGATCTGTCATCACAAGGCAGAACTGATAGCCCCGGTGGGAGTGGCCAATCTTCAGATAATCGATCATGAGTACTTCCAATGGCTCTTTGGTTTCAATAGTCTGTACTGGTGCTTGCTGTGGGGGAGCCTTACTTAACTCGCAGGAACGACACAGTTTACAGGCCTTCTCTACTGCCCGAAGCATCTGAGGACAGTATACTATTCTTTGCAACCACTGGTAAGTCTTGTCCGGTCCGAAATGGGCTCCCTTCTCATGCGCCTCTTGGGCCAATGGTACTGCCATCTTCTGGAGTATCACTACTTGCCACCGTACTTCCAACTCTGTAGCTAGGTGCACCTTCTGATACAGCATTCCGTCTTGTACCGACAGCTTATCCCACTGGCTGAGAATCTGGAAGGCCGCGTGCGATAGCGTGGCCCGTATTTCCTTTCTAGGCTTGCGCTGATGGATCACCCACTCTTTCACTTGAAGCAGTTCTGGGTCAGATGACTGGATTTTCACCCATTCCTCTCTGGTTTGGCCAAGCAGGCGTGATGTCGTGCCCGATGTAATTTACAGCATACGGGCCTCTACCACTTGAGCGGTGAATTTACTGAAGTCCAGAATTTCGTCTTCCTCCAGCTGTTCATCTCTTTCCCCCACTGGGGCTTCAGTGGTAACACGGGAAAGGGCAACCGCAGAATTGATTGAATTGCAGTCCATGGCAGGGGAAGCCTGGACTTGGGCTGTTTTTTATGGAAAGAAAAGAGAAACCCACTGACCAGTGGAACAGTCGTGTCATCTATAAATGTCAACAGGTCTTACAACATGGCACTTGAAAACCATTCCAGCAAATTCTGCACTCCTTCCCTTCTGAGCTTTGCACTATGTCTGAAAAGCAGTTTTCAACCACAAATGAGGTATTCACGCACTCAGGAGAAATTCTGTATCAAATTATGTGGTCCATTTTAGCCAAGTCCTTTTGAAAATTAAAAACTTTTGGCAAAAGCAAGTTTTTATTGGAAACCATTTTTATTATTTTTATAGCCCAGTGCTATAAAATTCTCTAAGTCATCTGGGGGATTAAAATGCTCAATACACCCCAATAAATGAATTAGGTCAGGGGTGTAGTTCCCAAAACGAGGTCACTTTTGATGGGTTTCTGGTGTTTAGCTTCCCAGTGGATTTCCAAATGTAACATGTTATTTAGACTCTCATTTAAGAAAAAACGCACGCCAAAATTCAAATGGCGCTTCTTCTCTTTCGAGCCGTTGTATGTGACTAAACAGAACAATAGGTCTTGACCATAAATGCGGTATTCGTGTGCTCAAAAGAAATTGCAGAAGTTGTGGAGTCTATTTTTTCCTGTTACCCATATGACACCATCTGTATTATTGGATGGCAGCTAATGTCTGATTCAAGCCATCTTAAGCAAAACAAGGCACAGACTGTTACAGGACAGGAGGATAGAGGTCCCTGCCCTCGAGGGCTCACAGTCTACAAGGGATGGGTGAGGATACAGTAGATGAGGGTAGAGATGGTCGTGCGGTGCTATAGCGGACTGGGGGCTACGGCAGGATGTAGGCTTCTCGGAAGAGGTGGGTCTTCATGTTCTTTTTGAAGCTTGTCAAGGTAGGCGAGAGTCTGATATGTTATGGCAGAAAGTTCCAGAGTATGTGGAATGCACAGGAGAAATCTTGGATGCAGTGCTGGTAGGAGGAGATGAGAAGAGAGTAGAGAAGGAGATCTTGTGAGGATCAAAAGTTACATGCGGGTAAGTACCGGGAGACTAGGTCACAGATGTATGGAGGAGACAACTGAGAAGTTCCCTTTAAAAACTTGGTGCCCTTAGACTGAAGTGCTGTCATACAGGATGTTGAGCAACACTAAAATTTGTGCTTTTTTACTGGCAGGCACAAGACAAAATAGCCCTTATCCAATCAAGCGATTAGGCCAGTATTTTGTCATGAATTGATTTGTAAAGGCACAAATTTTTGTAAAAAACATTTGGGACTTTTGACAACTTTTGCCTAGCTCCATCATGATGGAGCTGGGGCGGGACAGAGACATTAAGGTGGCATGATGCCGCAATTCTTCTAATTCATGATGAATGCTTACTTCAATCCCTGACTGGAGTAAGATTTATGGCAAAGCGCATGGACTCGTATACTACTTCTAAGTGTCTCCTGATTCATTAAGACGCTTGTACATGTGATTGAGTCACCATTTACTGTGCAATCACACTTTGTTATTGAACCGCACACATCAGTCTAAAAACATACTATTTTTGCATGTACAGTATATGCACTATAAGGTGCAGTCACAATCTGCTATTAAAGGGAACCTGTCAGCAGAAATTTCGCCCAAAACCTAAAAGATTCCCCCTCTGCAGCTCCTGTGCTGCATTCTAGAAAAGTCCCTGTTATTATTGTGCCCCATGTGAGACCAAAATAAAGACTTTATAAAGAGGTACCTTTTTGTATTCAGATACTGTAAATGTGACACGGGGGCGGGCTTTCTGGTGTCCGTTATTCTGCCTCCTGGTCCTGTATGCCGCCCCCCATCGCTCCTTTCCATAGCTGATGCACCGCCCACTGCTCCAGCCATCCCTGCGCATGCCCAGTGCCAGTCTCACGAGACTGAGCAGTGTGACCGCTGGTGACGTGTGCGCAGGCAAGTGATTATGGGCGGGGCTGTGATTGTTATCAGCAAGTACCCGACCATAATCTCGTGAGCGCGCAAACCTCACCAGCGGTCACACTGTGCTCAGGGTAGATGCTAGACTGTATGGGCTGCTTCCAGGGATGACGTCCCTTTTGTCACGTGATAGTATTTTGAACACGCCCCTATCACGTGACAAAAGGGACGTCATCCCTGGAAGCAGCCCATACAGTCTAGCATCTACCCTGAGCACAATGTGACCGCTGGTGAGGTTTGCGCGCTCACGAGATTATGGGCGATTGCTGATAACAATCACAGCCCCGCCCATAATCACTTGCCTGCGCACACGTCACCAGCGGTCACACTGCTCAGTCCCGTGAGACTGGCACTGAGCATGCGCGGGGATGGCTGGAGCAGTGGGTGGTGCATTAGCTATGGAGAGGAGCGATGGGGGGGCGGCATACAGGACCAGGAGGCAGAATAACGGACGCCAGAAAGCCCGCCCCCGTGTCACATTTACAGTATCTGAATACAAAAAGGTACCACTTTATAAAATCTTTATTTTGGTCTCACATGGGGCACAATAATAACAGGGACCTTTCTAGAATGCAGCCCAGGAGCTGCAGAGGGGGAATCTTTTAGGTTTTGGGCGAAATTTCTGCTGACAGGTTCCCTTTAAATTGCACCTTTCTGGCTAACTATTACAATAGTTATAAGAAGTGTATAATAACACCAAATTTAGTAAATAAACACCAAATTTAGTAAATAGATATAAATAATCTGAAATAAATATCCAACACCATATTGGAGGAATAAACACTGCTTAAGTCAACTTCTCAAAGTAATACAACACTACTGATAATGAATATAATTGACATTTATTGTAATTTACTGTCTTCAGTCAGTTTGTCACTCACATTACTTGGTATGAATTGTCAGCACACATATCAGGATTGTGTGATTATGGTCTTTAAATATAGTGTAGCTCCCCCTGACAGTGTAACTAACTGGGGGTAACAACTCAAAGTTCTTTAGCCTTTTGTAACATTCATGTTAATTGGGGTTGTAAGAGCAAGCTAAAGAGTACAAATAGCTATAGCTGCTTAAACCTTATTTTGTGTCCTGGTAGGTCCTTCAAAACAAAGAACATGCTGATCAGTGACAAATTTGTATATCATGTTTGTTTATGCTTTTATGTGTTTGACAATGTCTACTAAAGTAAGTGCAGAACTTTGGCTGCCTCCCAAACTGCAAGATGCCAAGTTTTTGTTTACATTTTAGCTTAATCTCATGTGTTATAGTGAAAATGAAAAACATTATGCATAGTTAAGTCCATAAATATTTTTGGGGGCATTTTAGCATTTAAAAAAAAACATATTCAAGATACAGTTGTATATTACTGGATTAAAGTGCAAACTCTTAGCTTTAATTTGAGGGTATTCAAATCCGAATTGGTATAAGGGTTATGAATTTCAGCTCATTAGTTTGTAGATGACTCTTTCAAAGGACCAAAAGTAATTAGACAATGATCTAAAAGGCTGTTAAATAGGCTGCATGAGCTATTCCCTTGTTAATAAAACACAAATGAGATAAAAGGTCTGCAGCTGATTCCAGGTGTGGCATTTGCATTTGGAAGCTGTTACTGTGAACAACAGAACATGTCAGGAGCTCTCAATAGAATAGAAACAGACCATTATTAGGCTGAAAAAAAGAAGAAATCCATCAGAGAGACAGTAGAAATATTAAGAATAGTGATGGGTGGATCCAAATTGTAAAAGTCCGGATAAGTGCGGTTTCAAAAGTATATGGGTGACGGACCCGGGCCTGAAGTTCTCAGGAAACTCCGGGTAATGATCCAGGTCTGGCAACTCAGGAAATAAAAAATAAATAAAGGAAAAATAAAGAAAATAAAATTAAAGCAAGCACAATATACCCATCAAGTCTCCTGCAAGACTGTAACTGCTTTCGGGGCCTCTCATTATTACTCATCCATATGCACTGCTTTCCCCTCCCACCGACAGTCCCAAATTCTGTGATTGGTTGCAGTCAGATAGCACCCCCAGCCTGTGTAACAGCTTGTCTGACTGTAATCAATCACATACCCTGTTTGTGGGTCCCTATTGTTGTGTAAAACTTAATAGATTTTAAAACAATTGGCCTAGGGTCCCCCTCATATTATGATACCTAGCACAGATAAGACATACGGCTAAATGCTGCAGCCCCCGGTCGTGCACTTATTGGGGCTGTGTATCAAAACAAAAGGAATTGCATGTGGCTTTTTATTATTATTATTATTATTATTATTATTGTTATTATTTAAGTAAATAATTTTAAAAATGGCGTGCGGTCCCCCCAATTTTCATACCCAGCCATGATAAAGCCGGACAGCTGGAAGCTGGAATTCTCAGGCTGAGGAGTGTGAGGAGAGTGACAAACCAGACATTTACCCTGATCATCCCGATTTCTCTGCTGCGGTAGCAATAAGGTATAAATGACAGCTGCCACTAAGCCCTAGACAAGTAATTGGGAGGGTCTGAGACCCCCTCATTACTAACCTGTAAGTGAAAAAAAAAATACAAACACCAAAATTTGTTTAAAATTTACTTGAAATAAAATACAAAAAAACACCCTCTTTCACCCCTTTGTTAACTCCCAAAACACCCAGACGTTTGACGTAATCCACATGAGGGAGCACTACGATTCCAGTTCTGCTACATCTGAAGGCATAGCGAACAGGCATAGAACAAGACCGTTGGCTGTGAGCTTCAGACAGAGATTGAGCAGCG
Source organism: Anomaloglossus baeobatrachus (assembly GCF_048569485.1). Lineage (NCBI taxonomy): Eukaryota > Metazoa > Chordata > Amphibia > Anura > Aromobatidae > Anomaloglossus > Anomaloglossus baeobatrachus. The sequence continues at coordinate 292,056,325 of NC_134358.1, read as the reverse complement.
TCGTCACTCTGATTATTTGCTGTCACAGCTGGAGGTTCTCAAGTCAACCTGGGTGTTTTGGGGGTTAATAAATTGGTTAATAAATTGGTGAAAGAAGGTGTACTTTGTATTTTATTTCAAATAAAGGATTTTTTGTGTGTTTTTTATTTTATTTCTTTTGACTTACAGATTAGTAATGTTGTGGTCTCATAGACACCTCCCATTAGTAACCTATGGCCTAGTGGCAACTGTGAGCCGTCATTACCCCCTTATTACCCCAACTGCCAGCGCACCACGGCAATTAGGAAGAGCTAGGTAAAGTTCGGGATTGTCAAATCTAATGGATGAGAAAACCCTGGGTGGCTGCCAGCTGCTAATTTTAGACTGGGGGAGGCCCAATAACTAAGGGTATTCCCAACCTAAGAATACCAGCCCCCCCAGCTGTTGGTTTTATCATGGCTGGGTAACAAAATTTTTTGGGGGACTGCATGCCATTTTTTATAATGATTTATTTTTTTAAAAAAAACCCGCATACGGGTCCTCTTATTTTGATACAAAGCCAAGATAAGTGTACAGCTGGGCGCTGCAGACTGTAGCCGTATGCTTTATCTGTGCTGGGTATAATAATATGGGGGACCCTACAACAATTTATTTATTTATTTTTACTACAATCTACAGACAGGGTTTGTGATTGCAAGCAGCAAGACACGCTGGCACACAGGCTAGGGGCGGTGTCTGACAGCAACCAATCACAGATGCCAGGACTGCTGGTGGACGGGTAAAGCAGTGAATATGCATGAAAGTAAATTAATGGTCCTGAAAGTAGAATAAGTGGCTTGAAAGCAGTTACAGCAGCGCGGGAGACTCGGTAAATATAGTGTGCTTGCTCTAATTCCCTATCCCTTCCACCACAATTTTTAAAAAACGGATTCTGGTCCCCATAGACTTATATGGGCATCAGCATCTGGCCAGATATTCAATATCAATTCCAGGCCAAACCCAGATTTTTTTTAAAAAAAAATCCGGTTAGTTCCAACGATCCCGGATATCTATGAGTACGCTCATCACTAGTTAAGAGTGGCCAAATCAACAGTTTGATACATTCAGCAGAAAATAGAGCATACTAGTGAGCTTGGGAACTCGAAAAGGACTATATGTTAATGACAGACAACAGTGGTGGATGATTGCAGAAACCTTTCCATGGTAAGGAAAATACGTTTCACAACATCTATACAAGTGAAAACACTTTCCAGGTGCTAGGTGTATACCATAAAAAGAATACTTTATGAGAGCAAATACAGAGGGTTCCCCACAAGGTGTAAACTATTAATCAAAAATAGAAAAGCCAGAATTGACTTTGCCAAAAAAAACCATCTAAAGAAGCCAAACTAGTTCTGGAAAATTTTCCCTTGGACAGAGGAAACTAAGATCAACTTGTAGCAGAATGATGGGAAGAAGAAAGTATGGAAAAGGCTTAGAACAGCTCATGATACAAAGCACACCACATCCTCTGTAAAGCATGGTGGAGGCAATGTGATGGTATGGCCATGCATGGCTTCCCAAGACACTGTGTTAATTAATGATATGACTAATGAAAGAAGCAGCTGGATGATGTCTGAAGTGAATAGGGCTATACATTCTGCTCAGAATTAACCAAATGCAGCAAGGTTGACATGGATTTCTCACCAGATGTTAGTAACAACCTATCCCATACACACAGGCAAATAAATCAAACCATAGAGTTCCATAAATTAAGTTTTGTGTAACAATGAGAAATTACACAAGGAAAAAGTATTGCAAGCATAAAGAAAGAGATGTGCAATAAGAAGTAATAGGCAGACCCACAGACACCCTGGTTCTGGCCCGGAATTGATCCTGGACATCTGCCCAGACACCACTCCCCATAAAGTCTATGGGGACCTTTGAACACTACGACATCGCAAGCCGATGCTGCGATGCTGAGCGCGATAGTCCCCGCCCCTGTCGCAGCTGCGATATCATGGTGATAGCTGCCGTACCGAACATTATCGCTACGGCAGCTTCACATGCACTCACCTGCCCTGCGACGTCGCTCTGGCCGGCGAACCGCCTCCTTTCTAAGGGGGCGGGTCGTGCGGCGTCATAGCGACATCACACGGCAGGCAGCCAATAGAAGCGGAGGGGCGGAGATGAGCGGAACGTAAACATCCCGCCCACCTCCTTCCTTCCGCATAGCCGGCCGGGACGCAGGTAGGAGATGTTCCTCGCTCCTGCAGCTTCACACACAGCGATATGTGCTGCCGCAGGAACGAGGAACAACATCATAACATCGGTCTTTCCCAAATCATGGGAATGTCCGACGCTACTCCGCTGATACGATTACGATGCTTTTGTGCTCATTAATCGTATCAAAAATGCTTTACACACTACGATGTCGACAGCGACGCCGGATATGCGTCACTTTGAATTTGACCCCACCGACATCGCACCTGCAATGTCGTAGTGTGCAAAGTGCCCTTAAGAGGACCAGAATCCAGTGCCTTAAAATGGTGGTAGAAGAGATAGGCGGATTAGAGAAGGTGTGTTCTACTTACTAGATTTCCGCAAGTCTGTAACGATAATTCTGGGGCTGCTCATTATCCTTCAAACATATGCACTGTTTTTCCCACCTACCGGCAGTCCCAGTGTTTCTAATTGGTTGCAGTCAGATAGCACCCCACCCTGTGACAGCATGTCTGACTGTTTGCATATTATGATACCCATCATAATATAAGGCATATGGCTACAGGCTGCAGCCCCCAGCTGTGTGCTTAGCTTGGCTGTGTAACAAAATAAATGTACTGATGAGATTATATGTAGACTGCAGGAGGGAGGAACTAAAGGCAAAGGGAGGAGCTAGAAGCAGAGGGAGGAACTACAGATAGAGGGAGGAGATAGAGGCTTCTATCTAGATATAATCTTATCAGTAACAGCTGCTATCTCCTATCTCAGTAGTGGGAAAATCTTCACTGAATACAGATTTCTCCTCAAAGTTGAGAATTTTCATAATAGCTGATCCATTTTGGCAGAGAAAGAATCAGATTTGTCTCATAATATATATTACAAAGTTGCTTATTTTCATGTATACTATTGATTTAAGTCATCAAATTTTAAACAACGGTTATGCTTTAAATGGGTAAATGGGCAGAGGTGTTTTGTGGCATGATAGGAGCCTACACAAATATAAATATACACAAACATGCAGTATTTTTAAATAGCAAAGAAATGACTCAACACTTGTATGTAAGTGAATTGTAAGGGATCCTTTGTTCAACTATATATGTTACATATCTAATCTAGAGGCAGCAAGTTACACAGCTAGTGATTAGAGATGAGCAAACCTTTGGCAGTTCGATTGAACAGGTACATTTGAACCTCAAAAAAGTTCAGTTTTTGACCCTTACTTGATTCGAACCTCAATGGAAGTCAGTACTTGGGCATTTCATGGCTCCACCCACATGCTGACAGCCATAAGCAGAACAGTTCTGGGGGAAGGTGAGCAAGGTTTTTTAAAATTTTTTTTTGTTTGTGTTTGCACATTACATCTGATCACGCTGATTTTACCCCAAGTGTGAGCCGTTCAAACACAGCAAGCAGCTCGCACAGGGCTGAGCATCACTCATACCCAAGCCTAGCGCTGCTTGCTTGAGTGTTTTGCACTCATAACTCACTTGAACTTCGAACCTGAACTTTGTTTTTTTCGAAGTCGGTTTCCGAACCCGAATCCGAACCTCAAACCTTAGGTTCACTCCTCTCTAGTAGTGATGAAAAAATAATGGTTTATATCACCCAGTGATGATATAAATAGTTTATTTCCCCAGCATTTTGCGATTACATTGAAGTGCTGCTTCTATTTTGGGTTTTCTACATTCGTACTGATTTTGCTGGTCATTTGGAGGATTCTGTTGCACACACTAGTCCTGCTGTTTCATGTGTGTGTTTACATACAAGTGCATCTCAATATATTAGAATATCGTCAAAAAGTTACAGAATGACCTATTTCAAGTGTTTATTTTTGTTAATGTTGATGACTAAAGCTGGCTTTACACGCAATGACATTGCTAACGAGATGTCGTTGGGGTCACGGAATTCGTGACGCACATCCGGCCTCGTTAGCAACGTCGTTGTGTATGAAACGCAGGAACGACCGTTAACAATTAAAAATACTCACCATATCATTGATCATTGTCCAGTCATTGTAATCCCGATTATCGTTGCTGTTGCAGGATGCAGGTTGTTCGTCGTTACTGCGGCAGCACACATCGCTATGTGTGACACCGCAGGAATGAGGAACAACCTCGTACCTGCGGCCGCCCGCAATGAGGAAGGAAGGAGGTGGGCGGGATGTTTGGCCCGCTCATCTGCGCCCCTCCGCTTTTATTGGGCGGCCACTTAGTGACGTCGCTGTGACGCCAAACGAACCGCCCCTTAGAAAGGAGGCGACGTTGCTAGGCAGGTAAGTACGTGTGACGGGTGTAAGCGATGTTGTGCGCCACGGGCAGCGATTTGCCTGTGACGCACAACCGACGGGGGCGGGTGCTTTCACCAGCGACATTGCTAAAGTCTGTACAGTAAATGCACTCAATACTTGATCGGGGCTCCTTTTGCATGAATTACTCCATCAATGTGTCTTGGTATGGAGGTGATCAGACTGTGGCACTGGTGAGTTTTTATGGAAGCCCAGCTTGCTTTGATAGCAGCCTTCAGCTTGTCTGCAATGTTGGGTCTGGAGTCTCTCATCTTTCTCTTGACAATACACCATAGATTTTCTATGGGGTTTAGGTCAGGAAAGTTTGCTGGCCAATCAAACACAGTGATACTGTGGTTATTAAACCAGGTATTGGTACTTTTAGCAGTGTGGACAGGTGCCAAGTCCTGCTGGAAAATTAAATTTCCATTTCCAAAAATCTTGTCGGCAGAGGGAAGCATGAAGTGCTCATAAATTTCCTGGTAGACGGCTGCTCTAATTTTGGTCTTGATAAAACACAGTAGATCTACACCAGCAGATGGCATAGCTCCCCAAACCATCACTGATTGTGGAAACTTCCCACTAGACGTCAAGCAGCTTAGATTGTGGCCTCTCGACGTTTCCTCCAGACTCTGGGACCTTGATGTCCAGATTAAATGCAAGATTTACTTTAATCTGAAAACAACACCTTGGACCACTGAACAACAGTCCAGTTCTTTTTCTCCTTGGCCGAGGTAAGACGCTTCTGGCATTGTCTATTGGTCATGATTGGTTTGACACAATGAATTCGACAGTTATAGCCCATTTCCTGGATACATCTGTGGGTGGTGGCTCTTGAAGCACTGACTCCAGCAGCAGTCCACTCCTTGTGAATCTCAAACAAATTTTTGGGATGGCCTTTTCTTAACAATCCTATCAAAGTGGGTTATCTTGGTTGCTTGTGCACCTTTTTCTACCACACTTTTTCATTCCACTCAACTCTCTATTAATATGCTGGGATACAGCACTCTGTGAATAGCCAGCTTCTTTAGCAATTACCTTTTGTGGCTTACCCTCCCTGTGGAGTGTGTCAATGACTGCCTTCTGGACATCTGCCAAGTGAGCAGTGTTCCCCATGACTGGGTAGCCTACTCAACCAGACTGAGTGACTATTTTAAACGCTTAGGAAGCCTTTACAGGTGTTTTGTGGTAACTATTCTAATTTTCTGAGTTTATGACTTTTGAGTTTTCATTGGCTGTAAGCCATAATCATCAACATTAACAGAAATAAAACCCTGAAATAGATCACTCTGTCTGTATTGACTCTATATAATACATGTGTTTCCCTTTTTGTATTGAATTACTGAAATGCATTAACTTTTTTTAGGATATTCTAATTTATTAACATGCACTTGTATGTGTATATATATTTTGGTATCTAGCACAAAGATGTTAGTAGCAAATCTTTTAAGTCATCTAAACTGTGATGTTTTTCACCCATAGATCGCACTTTTTCCCACAAATCAAAAGGATGATTGATTGGATTGAGATAATGGGAATTTGCAGGCCACGTTGAATTCTGCTATTTTCCCCTAACCCTTACATAACAAACATTTACAGTGTGGCAAGGCACGTAAGTTTGAAAAAGTGGTCACTGCTATTAAGAGATACCTTTGCTATGAAGTGGCATATTTGGGAGCAACAATAATTAAGGTAATTGTATGTCTTTAGTTTAATATCCACTTGAATTCTGAAATCCAAGGTTTTCCAGCAGAACATTGTTTAGAGCATTATACTGCCTCTCTTGGCTTGCCTTCTTTTTATGCACACATAATTGGCAATCCACGTGTTGTGAAAGAAAACGTTTCCGGTTCAGACCACCTTTCTAATTGCTATATAGTCAAGATCTGAAGCTATTTTGCACATTGTGCGGAGTAATGCAGAGGATTTAGAACTTGCGTGTGGCCCTTTGACCCTAACCCGGCCCCCAACTGAGAATGACAGCAGGAAATACACAAACATGGAAAAGTTAACTTATACCAAGTCCACTTCAATGTGATGAAAGCAGTCTCAGCAGTTATTCTCAAGCTTTAATAGATTGCCACAAAATCAGATTAAGGAATTGTTCTCCCCAGCTATGCACATCAAAAAATAATAATATTAGTTATCAAATTTGAACACAGCTACAAAAATTTCCATTTAAACAGGTTTATACAGGGCAGCCAATGAATACATCCTCTTGTAGTTCCCTTCCCCATTTGAACATATCCAATTACATACCTCCTGAATTTTGTAACAGGTATCATATCCTTTTTGTATGCAATAAACAGCTGCTCAGAAAACTGTGCAATGCAAGAAAAGCAAGGAAATACTTTGAGCTTCTAGAACAGTAGCTTCTATAAAATAGTGCCCACCATTTAGATCCCAGTGCAGTTTAGTGAGAACTGGAAAATAAAACTGAAATACATGCAAGACAACAACATTTTAAGCTGATTTAGGCATAGGGGATGGTTTGATGATGTTAAATCATTGCAAGACTAAGAAAAGAGAAGTAGGATTTTGTGACAACCCCTTAAATGGTTACATAGCAAAATGTAAGCAAAATTCATATTGATTGCATGTCACAACTAAGGTAATGAGCTTGGGGGTTACATAGTAACAGTCTATAGGCTAAGGTATTACACTTCAAGATTGATGTGCAGACCTTGAAGTTTTTATATCTAGGAGATAAAGATTTCTCCCAACTGTCCTGGATGCAGTGGGGCTGTCCCTTTTTATGGGCTCAATCCCGCTGTCTTGCTATTCACTGCTCTTTTCCCAGCTCCTCCTCTCAGTTCAGTGCATAAATTACATTTTTCTCTACTCTGGTTTCCCAGGACAAGAATTCGTAGTTGTAGGCAGCAGCTATACCACTGATTTGGTAATATTGACCTGTATTGTGGACGGAGAACCCAAAAGCAGATTATTCAGCTATATAAACATATATACATCTATCTCTACATAGATGAAGAAAAAGTCAGATTCAAAATATAATCTTTTTTTCATCCCTCAATGGGACTCAAACCAACAACTCTAGAACATTTTAGCAGAACCCCTATCTGTTGAGCCACATACTCTGGTTATTTCACAGGGAAACTATTCAATACTTGATGCTGCAGTGCAGCCTCGGACTCCACAAGCAGATAACACTGGACATAGAGATCCATTTTACAGAGCAGTGGATCTCTGTGTCCTGTATGCTAGGGGAAGAATAAAAGAGATTTTTTTTCTTCTAATAAAATTACTAAAAAATAATAAAAAATAAAATAATGTCGTTTTAACGCGCTTTTTAAAAAAATAATAAACATTAGAAATCAGCAAATAATATAGATGTATTTGGTGACCTTGTAATCATAACGACTCACACAATACAGCGATTAGATCATTAATGGATATCAGTAAATAGAGGAAAAAATGGCGTGATTGATTATTTTTCTCTGTTAAACCCATAAAAAATGTAATAAAAATGTAGGTTGAGGCCGTGTTCCCATGTAGCGTAAATGCTGCATTTTTTTCTAGAGGTGTCCGCACCACACAATGCAATAACAATCTTCTATGTTTATTACGTTTGCTGCTTTTTTATGAATTTTCCCAGATATTTGATACATGCTTTGTGCAGATTTGAATCCGGGTTTTTAATGCATTTTAATACTACAGAAAAGCTTTGATTCTGTTTTTAAAAATGCAACAGCTAGCATTTTTTTCAGGTTTCACAAAAAAGCCTTTAGAGGAAAAAAATGAACTCTAAGGGCTTATGCGCATGTCGTGTAATAGCATGCATTTATGCTGCATATTGCCCTGCAGCGTAAATGCATGCGTCCTGCGATCCCTGCACAATTTATGAAGATTGTGCATGACACGTGCGTACAATGCTTTTATGAACGCAGCGATTTGGGGACTAAAATTTTGACCCAAATCCGTGCGTTCATAAAAGCAGCATGTCAATTATTTCTGCGTTCTGGATGCAGCTCCCACTCTGTCTATGGGAGAGGCAGCATCCAGAGCGCATAAAATCGGCTTTTTTTTAACAAAATAACTGCATCCATTATGCAGTGTTTCTGCAGCGATTTGACGCGCACATGTGCTGTCAAATTGGTCCAGAAGATTCTGCAGTTACGTGCGCATGAGCACTAAAAGTGCACAGTTCAGCAACGTTTTTAGATGCACAATGGTCTGAGATTTCATGAAATCACATCCACTTTGCTTGGACATTTAGTCCATGTTCACATGTTGCATAAATGTGCTTTTTCTGTTCCTATTTTTGGCACAAAAACTCTACTATGTTTAAATGTCCAAGCAAAGGGGATGTGATTTCATGTAGATGCCTCTGAACTCTGCGGTTTTGGTGCTTCACTTTTCTCTACAGTCTTCTATGTGAAACTTAAAAAATTGCATGTAAAAAACTGTAGTTACTTTTTTAAGTGCAGAATCCAAGGTTTTCTGTACAAATAAAAATGCTTAAAAATGCAGATTTATATCTGCACCAAAAATGCATGAAATAATGGAGAAAAGGCATAAAAAAATGCAGCAAAACTGATTGGTATTGTGCAGTTTGCTGCGGACAGCGACAGAAAACAAAAAACACTGGATTGCAGCGTGTGAACACGGCCTGACAGACACAAAAAAGCCTCATGTCATACAGTGAGGCTACATAAAGATAAGAAAGTTGTGAATGCTATGATTATGAATTAATGAACAGTCCGGGGCATCTGCTGCATGTCTCTCACTACCAAAGGGGTATGGCTTGGGGTGTGGCTAGGGGCAGTGTCAAAATTTCCCGTGGCATGCTGCAAGCGCTGCATAATTTATCCTTTTTTATGTTCTTCAAAAGTTGTAACGTATGGATACAGGACTTTGTGGTTATAGAGTAATATTACCAATATGTTCCACTTTAAAGCAAGCAGTTCTCATCAATAATAAACCATTCATTTTTATGTTTAAAATGAATGCGAAAAAAATCAAAAAGAACTGTAAACATCACAAATTCAGTCCAACTGTTTTTAGGATATCTTTTGCGTCATAGTAAAGATCCATTGCTTTTATGATCTCTGTCATCTCCTCTCTTTTAACAGATTAGTTCTGACTTTTGATAGATGATGTTCCTCTTTTAAAACATTTTGCACATTGTTGTCTTCTTTAACAGCCAAACCTGATATGCCAAAAGTGACTTGATTGACCTACTTACACTGGGAATCTTTGTAAGCCCAGTATGTTTGCTTTTAGAACTCTGAGAACACAACTGAAATAAAGCTACACATCATTGAGTTTGGATAATCTAACTGTAAATCTGCCTTTGACTTTTTGATCTGTAACTAGATTATGAGGGTCTACATTTATTATTCACTTTTTTAATAGCACTTGTTAAAGGATATCTGTTTGTTATATAATCTGAAACCAGCATAATATGGGACAAAAAAGCCTAATTCTGGAGATGTATCATTTACTGGGCTGCTTGTTCTAATTTTGATATAATCAAACCTAGCCCACAGGGTATGTTAGAAACTTTTACCAATGTATATTAATACTAATATTCTCATAGGCCTGTCGGAGGGTGACCGGTGCCCTGCAGCCCCCCTGAAGACATGATAGATATTTTGTGTATTTATGTGTGGGAAATATGTTTATATGTTTGTGCTCTCAGGTGCACTGTTTACAGGCACCACTAGGTGTCACGGCTCCCTGGTCCCTTAGCTTGTGGCTGGGATGGAGAACAGGACTGAAGCAGTTAAAGATCAAATCTGCCCAGCAACAGTGAGTTGACAGTTGAGATTTGGACACCATTGAGTAGAGAGAAGAAGCTGTACCTCAGGGAGGTATAGCGAGAAATGTCCAGAGTAATTTGGCCAGACCTTCAGGGTCACCCAGGAAACCCAGATCAAGTGGACAAAGGAAACTCTTCAGTAGCCGGGTGCAGAAATAGGCACAGATCGACCCTTGAAGTTGTGGACCTTGATTCTAGTGGAATTTCCAGGAAGCAACTGACTCTAATAAGACCGGTCTCGGTGTGAGGTAACATAGACCTGGGTTAACGGGTCGTCACAGAGACAGTGATGAAGGAACTCCACCCGGTGGTGTATCAAATCCCTCTGGGAGTGCACGTGATTAGATCCATGTGGGTCTCCAGCTGATACTGTGGTGTTGCTGGGGGAAACAGACAGTTCTATAGTAGCTGGAGAGATGTGCAGGAGCAAGTAGTGTGCAGGAAAATGTGAAATGAAACCAAATCGTAACATGCCTGTAACGTTCAACCTATGTGCGGCAGTGGATGTGCGCAACTGAAACTGTATGAGTTATTCAGAAAATAAATGTTAAATGTTATCCTGGACTTTGTGTCTGAACTTGTCCTGAGGAGGAAAAGCTGTGGTGTCCTTGGTTGCACTGTGAAGGTGGTATAAGTGCAGCACCGTAGAGAGATGCTGCCTGGAAGCAGGGGCTTGCCTCTGCCCACGACTATGGCCCCCGTCACCCCCACAACAGGCCCCCATTCACAAGATGAAGCCCAAAAGTTTGCTATTTCAGTATCAGTCTGGACGGTATATACCATACTGTTTGTTTTACTGTTTAGGAAAGTACAGTAGATTGCACTTCCATATACAGAGGGCTGCTCAAAAGAAATTTATACCATATAGCACTGATGGCAAACCTATGGCACGCTTGCCAGAGAGGGCACACAGAGCTCTCTCTGTTGGCATACACGCCATCAGTTTGCCTCAGCCAGAGTTGTACTGCCACTTTGAACTGCTGGCGCAGAAGAGACATTACTCCTCTCTCTGACACGTGGCCTCCTAGGCCACAGGCACTGCAATGTGGCGGCTGCCGATTGAGGATATGAATATTCACTGCTCCCCACACCCATAATCCTACCCACTGCTGATGTATGAATATATAAATATTGAAAATATTTTGGATCCCTGCAGTTTTGGAGGTTAATTGAGTGATCTTTAAGGAGGTAATGTAGATCCAAAGTAGTATGCACAGTTTCACTAGTATGGCAAAATCAAAAGGTTTAAAATTAGTACGAAACAAAAAAGAGAAGGGGAGGGAAGAGGGGAGGGGGTAATGGATTACAGTGGGGTCATAGATATAAACTTGCCTTTTTGGGTTCCCGGATGGAGATAGGGTTTGTAGTTCCCTAGATAGTGGACTCTGAAAGGGCAACAAGGGTGTATGGGTTACTGAATGTTGCCTAAGGGAATAAAATCAGTGAATGGGGGAGGTTAAGATTAGGTAATTCTAATACAAGATAGGATAGTACAGTGATGCTAATACCTGGCATATGGGGGCTGTCTGATCGGGGTGTCCAAATATGTAATGCCCAAATTAGATTAGATGGGGTGTCCAAAGGAGGATTAACAGGCTGTAAATATACAAGTATACAAAGATAGTCTGACTAGTTCCAGACTTAACAAAATGACTAAAGATCTGCCTGGTGCAGGAGAAGCAGGTATAATGCACTTGCCTTGCAGTGGTAGTCAGCTGTGTAAGCGCTGGATACACAGGAACAGATTTTCCTTAGAAGTGTGCTTAGAGACACCGTGGATCTGTTGGGAGCAGTGGGCGCTCTAATGTGGGCGGTGAAGCACGGTACACATGGAGGAGAGTTCCGGCTGGAAAACTACTTCTTCCAGTGACCACATTCAAGGGAGAGCTGGGTGACGTCACTCGCTGAGGGCTACAGAAGCCAGTAAGGGGAAAAACTGGAACACGATCCAACATGTTTCAAAGGCATTCAGGCCTTCTTCATCAGGGATATATTCATACATATTTTATCCAATTCCCCTCTCACTGTGTTTCCTTTATTAGCGCAGCAGTCATATACATAATTTCTCTTTATAGGTATATATTTTTTTTTTTTGTAAATTCTTTATTTAAGATGTTTCTTAATATTACAGAAATGAAATTGCAACAACAAATAAGCATAAACATGTATTTTTCAGATGAAAGGAAAGAGAAAAGGAAAGGAAAGAGGAAGAGATGGGGACGTGAGGTTGGTATAAAGTAAGGAGAGGACAAGGGGTTGGGAATGTAGAGGGGGTAGGGGAAGGGGAAAAAGGTGAGATTCACAATTATTTCTAAGAAGGTGTCTGGTTACTAGGATTTATATATATGAAAATATGAAAAGGTTTTGTTTTCAGAGGTGTGTATGAGCAACGTGTTTGTTTTGCTTAACTGTCTATTCAGTTTCTGAGCTAATGTGTTATCTTTGGATGAGAAAATTTGTCAAGAGATTTTAGTTAGCTTTTGGTATCTGTCCCATTTGTCCCAAGATTCTAAAAGCTTCGCATTATTCCTAGTGTAATGCAATCGGGCTTTTTCATGTATGCTTATAAGATTTGATTCATTGAACCACTTGGTTAGACTCGGTGCATCACCTTCTTTCCACTGTCTGGCTATTAGAAGTTTTGCTGCATTTATGAGATGAGGTATTATTGAGAGTTTGTTTAGGTGTTCCTTTTGTGGATCTAGATTGAGGATAATAAAGTTTGGGTTGAAAGGGAGTTTGGTCTTGAGAGCATTTTCTATGTGAATTTTAATGGAATCCCAATATTTTGCTATTTTTGGGCAATGATACCAAATGTGTGAAGGGGTGCCAGTCATTTGATTACATCTCCAGCAGTGTGGTGACAAGGAGTTGTCAATTTTGTAGAGAATGTCTGGGGTTTTATACCACCGTGAGATAATTTTATAGTTGAGTTCTTGATATCTAGATGCGGTTGATAGGTTGTGGGCGTTGTTGAAGATCATTTGAATTTCACTAGGGTTGAAGGTGGTGTTTAGTTCCATTTCCCATCTATTAATGTAAGAAGGTTTTTCCGAAGTGTTATATAGTAGCTTGTATATTTTTGAGATTAGCCTATTCTTCCCTTGAGCATGTAGTAGAAATTCTTGTTGGGGGGACGGGTTTGAAGGGGAAATATCTGGGATGTGATATGAAGCTAGGTCTCTAATGATGGCTAGGTCTTTATCTTTTAAATCTATTGGATTAAAGAGGGATTTTAGCTCTTGTATAGTTAATGGTTCATGGTTATGGATTATCTCTGACAGTGTTATGTTGCAGAGATTTTTTGATGTCCTAATTTTGTTTTTTAGGAGTCTAAATTTTTGCGGGATTACGTGTAAAATGGGGGTGGCTCTGCAAATGTTCGGAATTAGATCTAGTTTTTTATTAAATTTGTGCCAAAGCTTGTGTTACTTTGGTAAAAGGGTTCAGTATGTCTTTATATTTGAATCTGTTGTGAGGGGTTGGCCATAGAAAATGTGATAGGTCTCCTTTTAAGTTGCTAATTTCCAAGGTAGTCCACAGTTTTCTAGGGGGGTTTGTCCTCATCTCCATGAGTCTGACTATGTGTGTGGCTAGCTAATAGCGTTCAAAATCTGGGAGTCCTGTACCTCCTTTAGATTTAGGAGCAGTCAGTATAGTGTACTTTAGTCTATGGCTCTTTTTAAGCCATATAAAATTTGAGATCATGTTTTTCAATTTGCTGAAGAAATGTTGTGGGATATCTGTAGGGATTACTTGTAGAAGATATAAGATTTTTGGCAGAATGATCATCTTGATTAAATTGGTTCTCCCAAACCACGAGATTGGTAAACTGCTCCAAGCGGAAATGTCGGCTTCTATTTTGTGAAAAAGTGGCTTGAGATTCAGATCATATAGTTGAGACAGGGAGTTGCTAATTCTTACGCCTAGGTGGGTGATGGAATTGCTAATACTGAAAGGGGATGATTCTGATACATTTTTCCATATTTTGGGGGGAATGAAAAATTTATTTTGAAGTTGGAGACTTCACTATATAACTTGAAATCTGCGGTAAGGGCCTTAATTGAATTTGAAGGGTTCGTTAAAATGAAAAGTATGTCATCTGCAAATGCCGCGGATTTGTATTCTATTTGGTTGCATTTCAGGCCTGAGATCTTGGGATTTTGTCTTATTTTCTGGAGAAAGGTTTCTATTGTTAGAATAAATAGAAGTGGTGAAAGGGGACAGCCCTGTCTGGTTCCATTTTTTATGTTAAAACTAGAGGAGAGTTCATTATTTATTTTTAGCTTTGCGGTTGGGGTGGTATAAAGTGCCAGGATTTTGTCAATGAATAAGGGTGGGAAGCCAAATTTTTTTAAAGTTTGTTCGATAAATAGCCAATTGACGTGGTCGAAAGCTTTTTCTGCATCTGATGTGATAATTGCAGTTTCAATATTGTTATGTTTTGCATATTGAATGGCATTTAGTGTTTTAATTACATTATCTTTTGCTTCTCTCTCTTTTGTAAATCCCACTTGTTCTAGGTTTAGAAGATCAGGTATTAGGTTTTGTATTCTTTTTGCTATGATTTTGGCATACAGTTTTACGTCATTGTTAATCAGCGAAATTGGTCTATAGCTTCCGCAAAGGGATGGATCTTTTCCTTCTTTTGGGATAGAGTTATGTGAGCTGTTAGGGCTTCTTTATTGAATGGGTTATTCTTGTTTATATAGTTAAAATAGTTTGTCATATGTGGAACTAGTTCTGTTTTAAAAATTTTGTAGTACTCAATTGAAAAACCATCCGGGCCTGGACTTTTCCCTGCCGGAGTTGAGTTTATGGATGATTCTACTTCTTGGGAGGATATTGGGATCGTTAGATTTTGTGCTGGTTGGGTTGTGAGTTTAGGTAATTTCAGGTCTTTTAGGAAAGTTTTTATGAGTTTTGTTTTCCCCTCTTGAGACTCTTGTGCTGTTGTGAGGTTGTATAAGTTGGAGTAGTATGAAGAGAAAATATTAGCAATGTCTTCAGTTTTGTGATGTACTTTGTCATTCGTATTTTTAATTTTTGTGATATATGTTGTATTTATTTGTTTTTTAATCATGTTTGCTAAATTACGTCCACTTTTGTTGGAGTAAAGGTAGGATCGAAACCTTGCATAGTTAAGGTATTTTTTGCTGTTTTGATTTAAAAGAGCTCTGAGCTCAGATCTTAGCTTGAATAAGTCCTTCTGTAATGAAGGGTTTTGATTTGTTTTATGTTGTCCTTCTAAGTTTTTTATTTGGTCTAGAAGGGAAATTGTTGTTTTTTCTCTTTCTTTTTTGGTTCTAGTGCCGAGTTCTATTAAAGTACTTCGTAGAACTGCTTTGTGGGCTTCCCAAACATTAGGGTCACATATGTTATTGAAGCAATTTTCTCTAAAGTAGTTTTGGATGGACGTTCTTATGTAGTCTTGAGAAGTTTTGGTTTTTATTAAACTATTGTTGAGTTTCCAATTGAGTGGGCATCTTCTGCCTTGTGAAAGCTTTATGTTTAAAAGTAGGGGGGCATGATCAGAAAGTAATATTATATCATAATGTATTTTTTCAACATTGCTTAGAAGTTGATGGGATATGAATAGATAATCTATTCTGGAGTATTTCTTATGGACTTGTGAGTAATAAGAGTAATCTTTGGTTGAGGGGTATGAGATCCTCCAGCTGTCAACCAGAAGTAATTCTGTGAGGGATTTTTTAATGAAATTTACTGTTTTAATTGGGATCATTGAATGTCCATCTGAGGTGTCTGATGGAGCGTGTAGGGAGATATTGAAGTCACCTCCTAATATTATATTCCCTTCTGAAAAAAGATGTAGAGTGTTGAATATTTTCTTAAAGAAGGGCAGCTGGTTAGTATTTGGGGCGTAGATGTTTATGATTGTGTATAAGGAGTTGTATAGTTGGCATTTCAAGAAGATGAACCTGCCGTCTGGATCATAAATGACGTCTTTGAGGTTAAAGGGTATCTTTTTATGGATAATAATGGAGACCCCTTTATTTTTCTTGATTGGGGAATTGGCATTAAACCATCTGGTGTAGACCTTATTTTTTGTTACTGGTGTGTACGTCTTCTTGAAGTGAGTCTCCTGGAGAAGAGCGATATCTATTTGGTGTTTGTTAAGATAGCTCAGTATTTGTGATCTTTTTTTGGGGGATGTTCATGCCTTTAACATTGAACATTATAAAGTTAAGATTAGCCATAGTTACCATGAAATAATTGATAATTTATCTTTGAAATTTGGGTAGGTATCTGGGAAGGGTGAAAAAGATTTAGTATAGGGTAGAGTGTGAGATATTTGAGTGTCTTAGCCATAGCCTTGAGACGTTGTGGATTTCTCAAATTGAGAAATGAAAAAACAAAGAAAATTTGCAGCTGGAAGGGATAGGGTAAGCCAAGCCAATCCCTTCCAGTGTAATCTGCAATAGTGGATTTTCCGGTCCGTGGTTGGCGTGGACCTAGGATGTAGTACTTTTAGACAGTATATGTACTTGACATTTTCAGTGAAGTGAACTAGGGGGCACTATCTCCCAGCTAAGTCTTATCAGTAAATGTAATGTAAGAGGGTGAGATAACAAGTCAGTTATAAATGATAAATAATAA
The DNA here is from genome assembly GCF_048569485.1 of Anomaloglossus baeobatrachus. Classification (NCBI taxonomy): domain Eukaryota; kingdom Metazoa; phylum Chordata; class Amphibia; order Anura; family Aromobatidae; genus Anomaloglossus; species Anomaloglossus baeobatrachus. Next base: position 292,039,463 of record NC_134358.1, on the reverse strand, counting down.
CCAATTAAAGCAAACATTCCATATTTGTATAGTTACAACCAATGGTCTTCGGTTCTGTTGCTTGAACGATGAGGATAGAGGTCATGAGCGTCCAAGAGAGTTCTTTGTAGAATTGTGATTTGATTGAACGATATGCACAAATCACAGGCAGATAGAAAGAGGACTAAGTCCCGATGTCTCTATTTCAACAAATTTAATGTCTTTAGAACAGGAACTGAATTGGGAACATACGCAATCATGTGGCAAACTTAGACAAAACTACGACTTCTCTCCAATTCTCTCCTCCTCCCCCGAACGAAAACGTTGGGTGGAAGGTTAACAGAGGGAGAGGAGGGAGAGAGAGAGAGGAAAAAAAAAAAAAAAAAGGATTTTTTTTTTATATGAATATCTTTTCTTCTCCGTTTCTCATCAGGGTATTTCTTAAACTTGAATGATGAGGTCAGGAATATAAAGGTATTGGAGAGTCATCATCCATTTTCATCTTGTTCCCCTTGTCTTTTTCTTGGAGTCTTCTTTGGCCCCTGATTCAGTTTTCTCACTTTACTTGCTCTGGGTGGTGATGTTGTGGTCCATTTGTCACGTTTAGGTAGTGCAGGCAAGCGAAGGAAATCTTCAGCGGGGGTCCAATCTGGTATCTTTATATGCATTAAGTCCAACTTATTGAGGACAAAGGGAAGATCGTCTGGAGTTCTGATTATTAGATTTTTGTTGTCAAAGGAGATGGCTAAACCAAAAGGAAACATCCATCTGTAAATTATATTTTTTTCTCTCAGTGTTTTTGTTAAGGGCTGTAATTGTCTTCTCAGATCTAAAGTAAGCTTTGAAAGGTCCTGATAGATTTGTATTTCTGTCTCTTCATATTCAATCTTGCGGGTGTATCTCGCTTTTTGGTAGATTTGTTCCTTTATTTTAAAGCTTTGTAAACAACATAGAACATCCCTTGGTTTATCCCAGTTTGCTGTTTTGGATTTGTAAACTCTGTGGGCTCTTTCTAACCCTATGTCAATGGTTTCTTCTTTGCCAAGTAGAGTATTAAATATCTGTGTAAGGGCTGTGTGAATGTCTTTGTCTTCTACTGATTCTGGTAATCCTCGAATTCGAAGGTTATTCCTTCTGGACCTGTTCTCGAGATCATCTATGTGAAGTTTTTGCAAGAAGATCTCTTTTTGTCGATCAGGATTTCTGTCACTCTCTCTGAGTGCGTTGTAATTTGGTCAAAGTCGTTTTCAAGGGTATGAATTCTTGTATAGATCTGTTTTATGTCACTTTTAAGTTCAGCCATCTCTTCTTTTATGGTCTGCGGGAATTCCTTAAATAGGTTTCTGATGCAGTTTGCTGTAGGAAGGGCTTTGATATGTTCCATGAGATTGGCATTTCCGCTTAGTGTCTCTTCATCCTCATCACTGTCTGACAGTGTGAAGTTGGTGGTTGTTGCTTGTCTGGATTTTTGTGCTGACATCTCTTGGGTGTGTTGTTTTTTAGATTTATCCCCTTCCTGGTTCTTCTTTGGAGTTTTCAGGGTTTTGTTTGGCTCGTCAAATTGTAATTTGTAGTTTTTCCCCATTTTCTAGACCTGGTCTTAATAGAACTTTGCTGGGAGAAAGTAGGTTGGGTTAACGCATTTGGAGTAAGCTTGTCCTCTTTTTTTTTTTTTTTTTTCCTTTCCCCTTTTAACTTTCTATATTTCAGCTGCTGCAGCCCTTTTCTTATCTTGACCAGTAGATGTCACTGTTCACCACTGTTGCACATTGTTCTTGCACCTTATACTGGAGCTTCTGTTTGTTGTATGCTTAGAATCGTCAGCTCTAGCTGTATTTTTTATATATCAATGTATAACCTAGAGGGGTTTTATGTCCAGCCACTTACGTTTTGCTGCATTAACATGGGGTGAGCAGCATCTGCGAACCAGCAACAGGCAGCTTGGGATGAGTTAAATTTCCCCTGTGCTGGTTTTTTATTGTCCAGATGAGCATGGGGGAGGGAAGCAGGCTGCTGTGGTCTTGGTGCTGTCCTAGGAACTTAACCCCTTACAGTTCAGTCTCCTCTCCCTGAGCCTTCCCCTCCTCTCTGTAAACCCCAGTACAGGAGTGGATCCCAGGCCAGTGTCTCTGTTCCTGTTTTCCAGGTACCTCTGCTGATTGATGGTGTAGCTATCTGCTGTGCTCTGCTATCAGCAGTCTCACTCCCTCTCCTCATAACGTTACAAATGGTGGTGCAGGGTGAACTTGGGGCCCCACTCTCTCAGGTGGCAACCCAATCCAGGAGCAATTAGGTGATATTTATCCTTGGGCACAGGTCTCCTCTCCTCCAGAGCCCCTCTCTCTAGCTCCAGCCAAGAGAAATGAAGGGGGGAGGGAGGTTGGAGTGGTGCAGGTGCTGTGCCTCTCTGCTGGATTCTAATGGCAGCTGCTCCCATACATCTAGCAAGCCCTCTCTCTTCTGGCCTTCTTCCTCTGTCCCTGCAGGCAGTGGGGCAGGAGGGAGCTTGGAGCAATGCTTCTTCTGTCAGTAAATCGCAGTGCTGCTGCACCCTCCTAGTCTCTGGGGACTGGTAGTTGTATGGTTGGTATGGCTGCTACTTTAGGCCCTGACTTCAGCACTGTAATCAGGCCGCTACTCACTCAGTCTCCACAATGCTCCAAAGTTGTTTTCCTGGGCTCCACAGCAGATGTAGGGAGATGGATTTTGTTTTGGGGCCACTTTTTCTTAAGGATCGGCGTTGGATGTCACTAGATTACAAATTGAGATGCAGGAGCTCCTCCATGTGCATCCTTCTTCTTCCCCAGCTAAGCCACGCCCCCCATAGGTATATTTTTTTGTAAAATGTAAATTGTTCTTTTATTCTATAAACTATTGACAACATGTCTCCAAATTTCCAAGCAATACATTTAGTATTTTTGTTTCTGAAAATGAGAAATGGTCAAAATAACAAAAAAAGCATTGCTTTCAGACACCTCAAATAATGCAAAGAAAACAAGTTCATAATCATTTAGAAACAACAATATAATGTTTTAACTCAGGAAGAGTTCAGAAATCAATATTTTATGGAATAACCATGATTTTTAATCACACCTTTCATGCATCTTGGCTGCTTTCCACCAGTCTTTCACACTGCTTTTGGGTGATCTTATGCCACTCTTGGTGCAAACATTTTAGCAGTTCTTCTTTGTTTGATGGCTTGTGACTATCCATCTTTCTCTTGATTACATTCCAGTGGTTTTCAATGGGGTTCAGCTCTGGAGATTGGGCTGGCCATGACAGGGTTTTGATGTGATGGTCCGTCATCCACACATTGATTGACCTAGCTGTGTGGCATGGCATATTGCCCTGCTGGAAAAAAACAGTCCTCAGAGTTGGGTGACATTGCCTGAGCAGAAGGAAGCAACTGTTTTACCAGGATTACCTTGTATGCGACTTGATTCATACGTCCTTCGCAAGTTTAATCTGCCCAATTCCAGCCTTGCTGAAGCATTCTAAGATCATCACTAATCCTCCACCAAATTTCATAGTGGGTGCAAGGCACTTCACTTTGGCTTGTTCGCCTCTCCAGGTCTCCGTCTAACCATTAGGCGTCCAGGTGTTGGGCAAAGTTGAAAATTAGACTCATCAGAGAAGATTACCCTACTCCAGTCCTCTATGGTCCAATCCTAAGGTCTTTGCCAAACTTCAAATTAGCTCTCCTTTGCTTCACATTGATGAAAGGCTTTTTTCTAGCTTTACATGACTTGAGCCCTGCCTCTAGGAGCCTATTATGAACTATTATTGCCATGCACTTCACCCCAGCTGCCATTTGCCATTCCTTTTGTAGGCCACTTGATATCATCCTGCGGTTGCTGAGTGGCATTCGAATGAGAATAAGGTCATCACAGTTAATGGAGAATCTCTTTTGCCCTCTGCCAGTCTGTAGCTTTATTGTCCCAATGTCTGCTCCTTGACCTTGTTGTAATGGACTGCTGTCTTAGAAATTATAAGGATGGAGGCAACATGACACTCACTGTATCCTTCTGTTAGTAAAGCCAGGATTAAGCTCGTAATTTCGTCACTCGAGACTTTTCTTTTCCACTCCTTTGGCATGGTTAAAAGTTTTTTTTCATTCCTATTACTTTTGGGATATTATTAGCACAATGGTTTGCCATCCAGCTTGTTCTATTGCAAGAGGATTGTGAAGACCACAGCAGAGTTTTTTATACTTTCCCTCGTTAAATAAGATTTGGTTCAGGTGATCTCCTCATCAGAAGCACATTAAGTAAAATGTACTCTGATTGGAATTCATCTGACACTGGAATGGAATGGCTGTCAGACATGTAGAGAAGCTGATTTTTATAAAACTGTCTAGTGGTCTCTTAATTTTTCCCAGAGCTGTATACATAACTTAACTGGGAGTTTAACATGTGGAATTCTCATAGTGTGTAACATACTCACTGTTAGGGCTCGCTCACACTAGTGTACAAATCGGACAAGTCTAATCTGAGAAGAGAAGGATTGCACCCAGACCAATGTTATTCCATGAGTGCAGATCTGTGAGGGTTTTTTTCTCTCCTGTATTCGACCTAAGAAAACCTTGCAGCATGGTGTGATTTGACTCTGAAATCAGTATAGTGCTAGAAAAAAAATCAGATGTGATACAGACCATCTGCATGGCATCCGATTTTTACAGATACATTACAGTTCTGTAAGATCGGAAACTGTAAATGTAGATTAATAGTAGCTGAGTTAAAATACGGATTCTATATAGCACACAGATGACAATTGAGAAAAAAATCCCCCCACTTTTCTGCATGAGAATGGGACCAATTTTTCTACTCTCATGTGACCCCACCCTTAGAGTTGTGTTGTATCTGAACTTTTATTGCTTGCTGTGTGACCACTCTAATGTGACTTGCATACTGGTGATCACATGCCATCCGCTTTCTCTTCTGCTGGTCTGAATGGTCTTATTTTCACCTCCTTGCAATTGTGCAAGCCACATCACAGTACAAGAACCAGGAAAGTAGAAATAGCAGAATTGATTCGTTTTCAACATATTAGATTCCTTAAAAAATTATATTACTGTCCTGGATAACCCCTTTAAGTTTAAGTAAGGCTGCTTTCACACTACGTTTTTTTAACATGCGTCCTGAACGTTTTTTTACTGCAAAAATGGATCCAATGCAAATGCGTTTTAATTTCAATGCATTTGCAATGGACTCGCGTGAACATGCGTTCACATGCATTTGCGTGTAATTTAGTGAGGATCCAGCAACTTGCAGGTTTTTAACTTTCTTCAAAAACGCTACTTGTAGCGTTTTTGAGCTGCGTCCAAATACTGAAAGTCGCTGGATCCTGACTAAACAGCATGCAAACGCATGTGAACTGTGGTATGCTGATAAACAGGATCCTGTTTGGCCAGAAACCAGCCTGGTGTGATCACAGTCTCAGTCTTTCTCTCTCGCCTCTCTCCTCTCTTCTCTCCTCTCTTCTCTCCCTCTCTCCTCTTTTCTCTCTCCACTCTCCTCTTTTCTCTCTCCTCTCTCTCTCTCCCCTCTCCTCTCTCTCCTCTCTCCTCCTCTATGATCTCTCTCCTCTTGCTCTCTCCTCTCTGCTCTCTTCTCTCTCCTCTCCTCTCTTCTCCTCTCTTCTCTCTGCTCTCTCCTCTCTCCTCTTCTCTCTCCTCTCCTCTCTTCTCCTCTCTGCTCTCTTCTCGTCTCCTCTCATCTCCTCTCTTTTGCTCTCTGCTCTTCTCTCTCCTCTCTTCTCCTCTCTCCTCCTCTCCTCTCCTCTCCTCTCCTCTCTTCTCTTCTCCTCTTTTCTCTCTTCTCTCTTCTGCTCTCGCCTCTCTTCTCCTCTCTGCTCTCTTCTCTCTCCTCTCCTCTCTTCTCCTCTCTGCTCTCTGCTTTCTCCTCTCCTCTCTTCTCCTCTCCTCTTTTCTCCTCCCTCTTCTCCTCTTCTCTCTTCTCTTCTCTTCTCTTCTCCTCTTTTCTCTCTTCTCTCTTCTGCTCTCGCCTCTCTTCTCCTCTCTGCTCTCTTCTCTCTCCTCTCCTCTCTTCTCCTCTCTGCTCTCTGCTTTCTCCTCTCTCTTCTCCTCTCCTCTCCTCTTTTCTCCTCCCTCTTCTCCTCTCCTCTCTTCTCCTCTCTTTTTTCCTCTCTCCTCTCTCTCCTCTCTCCTCCTCTCTTTTCCTCTCTCTCCTTTCTCTCCTCTCTTTTCCTCTCTCCTCTCTCTCTCTCCTCTCTTTAGCCCCCAGCTGCTTCTGAATTTCAGTTCCCCCGATCACATGACTCCAATGCCCGCCCATAAACTTCAAGTGACAGGATCCTGTAAAATAACACATGCGTTTGCAAGCGTTTCTCTTTCCAAAAACCGGATCCGCTTTTGCACCAAAAAACGTTCATGAGGCATGTTAAAAAAACGTAGTGTGAAAGCAGCCTAAGACCACTGAGAATGATTGGACACTGTAGCCCTCGGACCACAAAAGGATTTGTATCCTTGCTCCTTGATTTATAGGGAGCTGTGATACAATGTTGTAATTCTATATAGCAGTTATTCTAAATTAAGTTCTGAGAAGTTTATTATTTTTCTGTATAGTCAATTATTTTTATTGCTAAACTGCCATCCATGGGGTGCACTAAGAACAAACAGCTCCCTATTAAACATTGTTTTTCAGAATAAATACATTTAGATACGTTGAAAGTTTGATTTTTTTTTGCTTCAAATAAAAGTAAATTAATTGACTGACTAGGCTGAACCCAGCGAGTTCGGTGCTCTGTGTATTTGCTGAGTGGTAACTTGGATCATGCTTCTGCTGACTGTTGTGGGCTCCCATTCAAACTTCTGTAATCCTACGTGAACTATCAGTTCTTCTAAATGTGTAGAATCACTGATGATAAGGCAGAATGAAAATGTAAAATAAAGCAAATCCATTGAACTGATTTATCAAGTCTGTACGGCAATGTATGTTACTGTAAAATTGTAATTAACAATTCTTGGAATTATTTCTGTATTTTATTGCCTTGTGATTAAACTCCAGGCCAAACTGCAACATCAGAGTGAAGACTGTGATAAAATCAGTACAAACTGTTTTGATACATTATTGTGGAATGGAATGTAAAAATCATGGCTTTAAAGAAAACAAAAAGGATTGCACTTCCTGTTTTTAGAAAAAAAAAAATCAATATTTCTGTAAGAAAACCAAAACGTTTGGCTGTTGTTCCAACTTCTACTATAATTTACAAGAATGTTCTCATGTTTAGGTTTTATTTGGAAATCATATTGAATCATTGTATTATAAAAATAATTTGTAACAATTTTTTGTATCCTAATTCTTAAAGGGAGTCTGTCATCACATTTATCCCCTATAAGCTGCATCCTCCACCAGTAAGCTCTTATATACAGTATTCTAGAATGTTGTATATACGTAAGAGCCCAGGCCGCTCTGTGTAATGTAAAAAAGACATTTAGTTTACTCACCTATGGGGCAGGCAAGTCCCATGGGCATCATTGGTCTTGGGTCCAGTGCCTCCTCTCTGTTGTGATCGCTGTCCTCCTTCGTCTCATGTGGATGACGCATTCTACATCATCCACACAGGCTGGCATTACGATCCCGTGCAGTCGCCCTTTGATATGACCCGCTGAGGGCATATCAAAGCAATTTTCTCAGGTCCCACAAGAAGCTGTTCAAAGTGTTTGTCATTCATGATGTGTCAGATTTGTGGACCAATTAAAATACCTTCCATGATCTTGGCACTGGTTATTCTTGGGAACATTTGTCTCAAATTCGAAAACCTTCTGCTTCCTTGCTCTTATTTTAATAAAATTTAAAAGGACAGTATGACCTAACCCAGAAGTACGTCTCAACCTATGGCTTAGCAGCACCAGGTATTGAAGGCATCTTGCCCCTTTGAGAGTTACCTGAGCAATGTGTTCATTCACTTGATACATGATTGCTAGTTGTCAGGTCCCATATCCTGTGCCTGTATGCAGTGCCCATATTCTGTGCCTGCTTACCTGTACCTTTGTTCCAGTACCTGTCCAGTATACCTATCTAATGAATAGGTAATATGGCAATCCTATAAAATGTAGGTGCCCGGATACCTGTCCTCCAGTACCTGCCTGCCTGGCAGTACCAGCCTGCTAGCCTGTACCAGCCATCCAGTCTGTACCATCATCCAATCTGTACCAGCTGTCCTGCCTGCACCCGATTACGTATGTGTCTACCTGACCTCTGGGATCAGCTGCTACAGAGCCGAAAATTCCCCTAGAATAGCATCTGGTGGCTACCTTCCAGAACAAGCCTAACCTCACTATCAGAGGCTCTAGTGAAGACAAGGTAGTCGCTTAGTTATCCCCCTCGAGGATGAGCCCTGTCCCATGGCATCGTAGATCCACATTTACTAGTGCGATACTTGTTGTGGGAATGTAGCCTAACACTGAGTGATTGGAGGGAGAGATCAAAAAGAGTTAACAGGAACAGGTGCTCTGACAGATTTGTATCACTATCTTCAGATCACTTAGCTAAAGCAGGCTTTACACGCTACAATATATCTAACGATGTGTCGGCGGGGTCACGTCGTAAGTGACGCACATCCGGCATCGTTAGTGACGTAGTTGCGTGTGACACCTACATGCGACCCAGATTGTACGAAAAAACGTTGATTGCATACACATCGTTCATTTTCTAAATATTGTATGTTTTGTTCTACGAAACCGGTATATTGTAACGTTTGACACCCTACCAACGACGAGCCTCATTGTTCTTATGTACGTCATATGCCATGCGGGCGTGTCGTTCGACGACATGCCTCACACGCACCGCTATAATTGTTGTTATCACCTGCGTAAAGAATTGTCCTTCGTGCTTTAAAAGGCATACGACATTTGTGTAATTTTTATCATTTCTCCCTGTCTTTGGTCCGGTTGAAGTCTCGTGTGCGTGCTCATCTGAGATGTTAGTGCATTATTTTTGGCGCCTTCATACATTGGGTCTCGTGGACATTGTTTTTTGATGGTAGGTGTTTAATTATCATGAACTGGTTTATTTTTAATATTTTTTAAAGTTACTTGTGTGTTTGTTATATATGTTTGTTAAATCATGTTTAGATCAGGTGAACAGTAATCAAGAAATTAAGGACGTATGTGCGTACGTAGGGCGATACTTCACACACGCAAGGGTGTAAACTATGTGCGTAGCTACACCTCTTTCATTCCTGGAAAAGGGGAGTAATGTGCTGGTGTCATTGTAAACACGATCTCCTAGATCTAACGATATATTGATCGATGTGGCATCATGTAGAATATGCACGTGTGACGGCTCCTACACAACCTATGTACGATCTCGGCATATCGTATATGCGACCTGGGCGTGTCACATCGCATACGAGATCGCATATGAAATTGTAACGTGTAAAGCAGCCTTTAGGGTCTTAGAGAAACCTTTCTGTAGCAAAATTGTAGACAATTTTTAACATGCAATTAAAAAGCAAATGAGCAATAAATAAAATGTGTGTAAAATTGTACATAACCTTTAATATTTTAAGAATATCCTTATTTCTTAAAAACAGAAAATTCCTTTCACCAAAATACAAAGGGAACGCTACCTGTCTAGATGAAAAAAAAGTTCAATCTCCGATAACAAGACAACCGTTCTCTACCATGAGAACTATTTGTGGAATTGCCAACCTCAGAACTGGTCACAGCAGGAACCATCAATGAGTTTTTGAAGAAAATAACCTAAATACTTATGCAAATATGTAAAATTCTTGTTTTGAATGTTGATCCAACCCAGTCAATCAATACTTGGGATCGGGGGGGAATATTTTTACTCTTATAATGCATACAACTTTAAGATACTGAAGAACGTGGACTCTCTCCTTGAAGTCTCCATACACACAACACTACCTTGTGCCTATGCCTTTAATCTCAGTTTCTCGCTGGGTAGTACTTTTTATGCCCACCCTTCTAAAACAGTAGTCACAGCTCCTTTCCATTAAATTAATAAAATGACTAGATAGCTTGTATCCCTGCCTATGTATAGAAACTGTGGAATGCCTCACAATGGTGTGAAGATACAGAAACTTGTCATCCCGAAGACTTTTTAAACATGGAGAAAACAGATTATATACTCAAGGTTAATGCAAAATAAGAGAAGCTTTTTCTTCATGTTAGGAAACTATGAGTGATAACTAAGAATATTATTTACTATGTGCCAGAAATAATTTGGATTTGGTATTTTCCCAAGGATGGACTGATTGCCGTCATATTTAAAACCCATGTTTTTTTAAGTTACAGTTCACAGATAGTGGAATGTATACAGATAAAGGACGCAGAGCACTTCCTCTCAGTTAAAGAATGCTAAAAGAATTTAGAGAAATGTACTACATACAGTATATAGAAAAATGTAACTCGTTGCACTCTTGACTTGGATGTGACTGGAAAGGGGAGCACTCCTTCTCACACTCACTCACCTAATCGCCTATCACAGTAGGCTAAAAATGAGCTAAGCATGCATTGGCACCACACATTTCCCTGTCTCCACCATCCGCCACCCTAACAAATTAGCACGTTTCATCCAACTTACCCAAGCACCCTGTAGATACTCTTTGTGTACTCTGGGTTACACTTCTAGCACAACCAAGCTATTCTCTTCATCTTCAGGGTTGAATGTTTGTTTAGAGAAGTTAGAAGGAATTAATCTAATTTTAGATTTAATATGCAAAAAGAGTACAGTGCTTAAAAAAAGGTTTCAAAAAGATGATATAACAAAATGACATATATATAGTAAAAAAAAAATTAAAATAAAAGTGAGAAATACAGAAATCTCTTGCTATTTGGATCCATGAGCGCTTTAACCAGAGTAGATCAGCGAAGAGATTTCAGCAAATCTACAATCCACATTGTCTCACCTGGAATCTGACCATTAGATACTCTAGATATGATGGTATATGGAGGATGGCTAATTATATACAAGGATAACAGTTTTGAACATAATTGACCATTAGTTTTACTAGCTGTAGTACCCGGGCGTTGCCCGGGATAGTGACTGTCTCTTTGTCTGTCTCCAGTCTGTATGTGTCTGTCTGTCTATCTATCTCTTTCTGTCTATGTGTCTGTCTCTGTGTGTGTCTGTGGCTCTGTCTGTTTTTATGTCTCTTTCCCTGTCTGTCTATTAGTCTCTATCCATGTCTGTCTGTCTATCTGTGTCTATCCCTCTGTCTGTCTCTGCATCAGTCTCTCTGTCTGTCTCTCTATCTCTGTGTCTGTCTGTCTCTTTCCCCCTCTGTCTCTTTTCTCCTCTATCTCTTTCCCCCTCTGTCTCTTTCCCCCTCTGTCTCTTTCCCCCTCTGTCTCTTTCCCCTTCTGTCTCTTTCCCCCTCTGTCTCTTTTCCCCTCTGTCTCTTTCCCCCACTGTCTCTTTCCCCCACTGTCTCTTTTCCCCTCTGTCTCTTCTGCCCCTTTGTCTCTTCTCCCCCTCTGTCTCTTTCCCCCCTCTGTCTCTTTCCCCCTGCCTCTTTCCCCCTCTGTCTCTTTACCTTCCTCTGTCTCTTTTCCCCATCTGTCTCTTCTCCCCCTCTGTCTCTTTTCCCCTCTGTCTCTTTTCCCCTCTGTCTCTTTCCCCCTCTGTCTCTTTCCCCCACTGTCTCTTTCCCCCCACTGTCTCTTTTCCCCTCTGTCTCTTCTCCCCCTTTGTCTCTTCTCCCCCTCTGTCTCTTTCCCCCCTCTGTCTCTTTCCCCCTGCCTCTTTCCCCCTCTGTCTCTTTACCTTCCTCTGTCTCTTTTCCCCATCTGTCTCTTCTCCCCCTCTGTCTCTTTTCCCCATCTGTCTCTTCTCCCCCTCTGTCTCTTTTCCCCATCTGTCTCTTTCCCCCTCTGTCTCTCCCCCCCCCTCTGTCTCTTTCCCCCTCTGTCTCTTTACCCTCTCTGTCTCTTTCCCCCTCTGTCTCTCCCCCCCTCTGTCTCTTTCCCCCACTGTCTCTTTCCCCCACTGTCTCTTTTCCCCTCTGTCTCTTCTCCCCCTTTGTCTCTTCTCCCCCTCTGTCTCTTTCCCCCCTCTGTCTCTTTCCCCCTGCCTCTTTCCCCCTCTGTCTCTTTACCTTCCTCTGTCTCTTTTCCCCATCTGTCTCTTCTCCCCCTCTGTCTCTTTTCCCCATCTGTCTCTTCTCCCCCTCTGTCTCTTTTCCCCATCTGTCTCTTCTCCCCCTCTGTCTCTTTTCCCCATCTGTCTCTTTCCCCCTCTGTCTCTCCCCCCCCCCCTCTGTCTCTTTTCCCCTCTGTCTCTTCTCCCCCTCTGTCTCTTTTCCCCATCTGTCTCTTCTCCCCCTCTGTCTCTTTTCCCCATCTGTCTCTTCTCCCCCTCTGTCTCTTTTCCCCATCTGTCTCTTCTCCCCCTCTGTCTCTTTTCCCCATCTGTCTCTTCTCCCCCTCTGTCTCTTTTCCCCATCTGTCTCTTTCCCCCTCTGTCTCTCCCCCCCCCTCTGTCTCTTTTCCCCTCTGTCTCTTTTCCCCTCTGTCTCTTTTCCCCTCTGTCTCTTTTCCCCTCTGTCTCTTTTCCCTCTCTGTCTCTTTTCCCCCTCTGTATCTTTTCCCCCTCTGTCTCTTTCCCCCTCTGTCTCTATCTCCCATGTCTCTTTCCCCCTCTGTCTCTTTTCCCCCTCTGTCTCTTTTCTCTCTCTGTCTCTTTCCCCCTCTGTCTCTATCTCCCATGTCTCTTTCCCCCTCTGTCTCTTTTCCCCCTCTGTCTCTTTTCTCTCTCTGTCTCTTTCCCCCTCTGTCTCTTTTCCCCTCTGTCTCTTTTCTCCCTCTGTCTCTTTTCTCCCTCTGTCTCTTTTCTCCCTCTGTCTCTTTTCTCCCTCTGTCTCTTTTCTCCCTCTGTCTCTTTTCTCCCTCTGTCTCTTTTCTCCCTCTGTCTCTTTTCTCCCTCTGTCTCTTTTCTCCCTCTGTCTCTTTTCTCCCTCTGTCTCTTTTCTCCCTCTGTCTCTTTTCTCCCTCTGTCTCTTTGCCTCTCTGTCTCTTTCCCCCTCTGTCTGTTTCCCTCTCTGTTTCTTTTCCCCCTCTGTCTCTTTTCCCCATCTTTCTGTCTCTGTCTCGTTGACTGTCTCTCTCTGTCTCTTTCCCTGTCTGTCAGTATCTGTCTGTGTCTCTGTCTGTCTGTCTCTTTTTGTCTCTCTCTATCCGTCTCACCACCGACATCTTATTACCTCACACATAAGCTTCTTATACTAACAATTTATTTTGTTCCTATAGCAACCACTCACAGCTGCTATTAATAAGCTGTAGCTCCTATCTCCATTGACTTTAATGTAGACAGGATTTTTGGAGTATAACTGTAAAGGGCGGGGTTACATTTTCCTGTCAAATCATAGTCTATGACGTTCCCTGAGTCACATGAGGCGTCTGTGCAAACTTTTGTGATTGTAAATGTGACGGTGCGGATTCCTTTAGCAGACACACACACACCACACACACACACACACCACACACACACACACACACACACACTCAGCTTTATATATTAGATTGTTTCACAGGATCGATCTAGTGGAGTAATACGATTGTCATGTTTCCAAGTATAATCTTAGCATCCTAGTCACACCAAACATGACTATGTAATATTGCATTTCGGTGGTTTGCAACCAAGAAAAAACAGTGCGTTTGTAGCCACAGAAGCAATTAGGTTCCAAACACAGATATCTCCATTGATGGCTTCACAATCAAATTGTTAGAGATATAACTTAGAAATGTTGTTTTTCGTTGGGTCATGTGAGGTCCCTTTTAAAGATTGGAGACATTCCATATCTTATCTGTCCTACATTTATTAGCACTTTTTCGCCAATGAGGAAATACTCATAGAACAATTGATCTACCTGTGGGCCTGCTGACTCCTGGCCAATTTTAACTACCTGCTCACAAGGGGGGAGAGGAGGATGGCAGCTACATTTGATCTTTCTAAATCATGCTCATTCTATGACAACATACACAGTGGTCAATATAAATGAGTACACCCTCTTTGAAAAATATTATATGAATCAATATCTCACTGAATACAAGAACAATTTCCCAAATTTTGACAAGACTAAAGGGGGCTTTACACGCAACGACATCGCTAACAAGATGTCGTTGGGGTCACGGAATTCGTGACGCACATCCGGCCTCGTTAGCGATGTCATTGCATGTGAAACGTACGAACGACCGCTAACGATCAAAATTACTCACCTAATCGTTGATCGTTGACACGTCATTCTAATCCCAAATATCGTTGCTGTTGCAGGACACAGGTTGTTCGTCGCTCCAGAGGCAGCACACATCGCTACGTGTGACACCACAGGAACGAGGAACAATACCTTACCTGCGTCCTCCGGCAACGAGGTGGGCGTCACTTTCTTTTGGCTGCTCTCCGCCCCTCCGCCTCTATTGGACGGCTGCCGTGTGATGTCGCTGTCACGCCGCATGAACCACCCCCTTAGAAAGGAGGCGGTTCGCCAGCCACAGCGACGTCGCTAGGAAGGTAAGTACATGTGATGGGTCCTAGCGATGTTGTGCGCCACGGGCAGCGATTTGCCCGTGACGCACAACCGACGGGGGCGGATGCTTTCACCAGCGACATCGCTAGTGACGTCGCTGCGTGTAAAGCAGCCTTTAGTTTCATAGAACATTTTGTTTGACCTGTAGCATGAAAGTAAGATTAATAATTTATCTTTATTACAAAATCTTCAGTATTGGTTGGGTTCAAATCAGAAGACATAATTGACTACTGAATCATTTTTACCTTGTTCTTCAGAAATGCAACCGATGTGTGTTTTGAATCATTGTCATTTTGGAAATCTACACTTATGCCAAGGTCACGGTGTGATGTTAGTGTGTCACCCCTGAGTCAGCAGCTGGGCTGCTCGGATTCGGATCCGCAGTGGCTCGAGAGGGCTCCGGACCCGGGGGCCGCACAGCTCCCCAAATCAAGGGGGGTTATGTACAGGGGATGATGTGGAAAGTTTGTGACGCCACCCGTGGTGCGTGGTAAGATGGAGTACCACCGCTGCTATTGGGAGTACCCAGTGGCGATGATGTGGGCAGCTAGGTGTTTAACCCCTCCATGGGTAGGGGGAATGCCCCGTGGACTCGGTGATGATGACGGGGGTGGTGCCGTTGGGAAGGTAAGGGTCACTTGCGTACTCACTCAGTCCAAAAATGCTGACACTGACAACTGTAGTAAACCAAAGTTCTGGACACCGCTGCCGCTGAGAGGGAGCATGCCTGGGTCCCATGCCCGTTGGTGTTGCCTGTTGGCCTGTGACCTTTTCCCGTTGCACCTTGTCTTCTAGTTGGTCCCTTTAGCCTGAAAGTAATCAGGTCTCGCTCCCCAGTATGGCTAACTGGGTGAGTTTTCTCTCAGGGTTCACGCTTGGGATTTTCTGGACCGTGTAGTGGGAAAGTCCTATCCCCCTTGTTGCACTAGTACCCCGATTTTGGAGCGGGTGGACGGATCTTGAAGGCTCCATCCTCGTTGGGTAAATTGTCAGGACGCCTGGAGCTACTTCCTGACCTAGGGTCCACGTACCCCATCGTGCCCTGGCCCCTACCCGGTGATGACACAAGGCTGCCGGCTGTCCTCCTCAACAGTCCGTGCCCCTTGTCACGATCCTCTGCGACCGGGGTACAGCTCCTACCAGGCCGTGACCAACGTCTGCCACTTAGTAGTTCATGGATCCCAGCTCCTGACCTCTCCTCTCGAGAGTCACTGCTTAACTAACTGACTCCTGACGCTCCTGACCCCCCTTAACCAACCCCCCAAATGGGCGACCCTATTTCACTCAGGCCGTCCACTGGTGTGTCTGGTGGGTGTGGTGCAGAGTGTTCCTAGGATTTTGATTAGCCTGTTCTTGGCAACATCAAAGGTGAGGGACCCGTAACCAAGGAGGAGATGGATATTGCACACAAGGGCAGATTGCACAATACCCTGTGACGACCTGATAGGCCAGGGCATCACATAAGCATCTTCTCTTTCAGTATAGAGCAGTTACATCAGAGAATTCATGATACTATCAAATAAATGAAGCTCCATGACATCAGAAGCACTCATGAAGCCCCACATAAGGACACTGACCCCACATTAGGCACTGTAGGCACCATAATTTTTGCCACACATAGCATTTGCATATAGCCTCAAATTTCCACTTTGGTCTCATCTGACGAGATACCCCCTCCCACTGTCAAATAAGGTGGTGGATGTATCATGCTGGTAAGAGTTGATGAGGACATGAAATGAGCTAAAAACAAGGTAATCCTAGAGGAAAGCCTGCTAGAGGTTGCAAAAGACTTGATATTGGGTACTAGGTTCACCTTCCAGCAGGACAATGTCTCTAAACATACTACCAGAGCTACAATTTAGATCAAAGCATATTTGTACCGCCCCCGTGCCAACGGCCGAGCCACTCTGATCCGGAGCCGCCATGGCTCGAGGGGTCTCCGGACCCGGGGGGTTCGGGCAGACACTCGAATTCAAAAGAGAGGAAATAGGTATGTACAGGGGATGTGTAAGTTCGTGACACCACCCACGATTCGTGGTAATGTAAGAGACCACCGCTGCTGTTGGGGAGCCCGGTTGTGATAGTGTGGCAGCAAGATGTTTAACCCCTCCATGGGTAGGGAGTTTGTGCCCCGGGGCCCATTGGGTGTTGCTGACTGGGGTGCCGTTGAGTAGAGGAAAAGGGGCTTTTCAGCATACTCACTCAGTCCAAGAATAACAACTCCGAGAGCTTGTAAACCAGAATTCTAAGCACCGCTGCAACATGGAGGGAGCACGTGTGGATCTGTGCCCTTGGTGTTGCTGTTAGCCTGTGGCCTTTTCCATGGCACCTTCTCACTAGTTGGACCCTCAAGCTTGAAACTTTTCGGGTCCCGCTCACCCATATGGCTAATGGAGTGAGCTTGCTCTCAGGGTTCACGTGTAGGATTTCTTTGGACTGTAATTTGGGAAAGTCCTATCCCATCAGTGCGCTAATACCCAGATTTTGGAGCAGGCTGGGGATGAATCTTGAAGTCTTCACCCCCATCGGAGAAATTACCTGGACGCTTGAAGCTACTTCCCGGCCTAGGGTCCACGTACCCCGTCGTGCCCTGGCCCTGCCCGGTGATGGCTCAAAGCTGCCGGCTGCCCTCCTCGGCAGTCCGTGCCCCTTGACGCGATTCCCTGCAACTGGGGTTCCAGCTTTTACCAGGCCCAGACCAACGTCTGCCACCTAGTAAACTTCAGGAGCCCTGCTCCGGACCGGAGACTTCTCCTTCTCAGAGAGTCACCTTCCAACTCCTACTCCTTTCACTCCTGTTTCACTTCTCTGTCACTTTCTCACTTTACCCCACCAACCCCCATGTGGGCGGCCCTATTCCATTCAGGCCCCCCAATGGTGTGTCTGGTGGGTTCGGTGCGAAGTGTTCCTAGGATTTTGACTGGCTAAGCTGTTAGCAACAGCAAAGGACCAGGATCTGTAACAAAGAAGGAGTGGATACGGTGCAGAAGGGCAGATTGCACAATACCCTGTGACAACCTGATAGGCCAGGGTGTCACATTCCCCCTTGGTTAAACGTAGCTCATCCCCGAGCTACAGAACACCAGATGTTTATTTATTCTTTAACTGCAAAAGAGAAATATAAAAGGTTAACACACTTTTTATTAACGGGTTCCATCCCTCACAGGGGAGGCACTTCACTTAAACATTACTAAAATTATTAAGAGTTCTTTGCCCAACGGTGGGATGCCGTTGGGCAAAGAAAAGAAAATAAAGTATTTCTCCCACAAAAGTATTAAAACTACATATTTTATTATACACGTTTGTTTTCTTTGAGTGTATTGGAACAACACAAAAACAAAAACAGCAAAAGAAAGGTAAGTTGGACATAACTTCCCACAAAAGTCACAAGAATGCGAGAGACAAAAATTGTTGCCATCTTTACAGAATTGTGAGTAAACAACTTTGTTATAAATTATATACCAAATATGGATGCTCAAAGTAGATATTTACCACAACCAGAATCTTACTACTTTTATATAAAACCATATAATTTTATTAGTATCAAAACTACGTACATAACAAACAATTAAAATTCAAGAAGGAGAGAGGAAAGATGATCTTACCCTATCCTTTCCCTTCCTAAGTACGGGGGTCAGCGTCCTAGATGTGAAGACGCCCCCGTTCCACGACGATTAGCCCTAGGTAATGCCCTCCCTGCTAAATTATGAGTGTATTCCCTCTCAGAGATAGAAACAAACCCTAAAGCGGTAACACCACAGTGAGGAAGAAGTGCTCAGTCCACAGTGGCTAATTTGTCTGTATCACCACTCAGACGAGTAGGGATTTGGGGCCTAGGGGTTCGTCAGATATCTATAAGTCTATGTGCTCAGTAGCAGAAACAGATAGATAAGTCACACAAATTATGAAAACAATCGAGAATGCCCGACGCGTTTCGCCCTTGTCAATATCAATATTCAGGGCCTCATCAGGGGCTTTTCAACATTTTCTTGAAAGAATTTTCCGTTTTTGAGCAAATCAACAGTAGTTGATGTGCCACCTTGGGGGTGTATAGGAGATTAATGTGCTGCCTACTCAGCTAGTCTATCATGGGGCGTATCAGGATGAATTTTTCACCTTTCTGAATGATGGTTCCTGTGTCAATCAAAAATCAATGATATCCACAACACTGCTGGACACTGGAATGGTTTATGCTTACTCCACCCTGGACCTTGTTTATATCACTCACAGCAATGGCTGAGGAATGTGGCTATATATAGCCACCAACAAAATCAATTTGCTAAAAAAGAGGACCTTATGTGCATCAGACGGAGTGAATATTTTCAAATGGTCAGCCACTTACCAGTGGCAATATAATCACTTATGCAGCCACCAGTATTAGAAGAAAAGGTACATATGACCCATAATCCTGATTGCTGTCCCACAATGGGGCAAGTGGTAACAACAGAGATCCACAGCAACCGGTATCTTGTAACAGTCCGTGTGGAGGATTCCAGGTCTGGTGTCCAGCGGTTGCTCAACCAGCGACCGCTGGATGCCAGACCTGGAATCCTCCAAAGAGGAGACCAAAATAAGCTTTTTGTTGAAGCACATAATTCTAATGTTTACCTAAAATTGAATGAGACCTACAAAGAAAACAACACAGTACCTACAGTAAAATATGGTAGAGGTTCAAAGATATTTTGGGGCTGTTTGGATGCCTTTGGCACTGGGTGCTTTGACTGTGTAATTATAACCAAACACAATTATACTAGGAGTGTTAGTGTAGCAAAACCAAAACAGAGAAATAACTCCTAAAATCAGTATTTATTAAGTAAAATATTAAAAATGCTCAGACATACAGAGCATAATAACTCTTATATTATCAAAAAGTAGTTTACTGGTCACGTGAAGTGAATGGGAGGACACAGAGGGGAAGGGGGGTACAAACCAGCATGTGAGGAAAGGGGCACTAGTTATCTCAACAATAATAGATAAGCCCTGGGTAGCATAGCTCAAGATCTTGTAGTTGGACGTGTGAGTAGCCTATTGTCCTTAGGGATATATAGGGGATGGTCTCTCCCTCCCTTTTAGCTACCTACCAGCGGAGGTGCACCTTAAGGTATTGGGTAACCCCCGCTCCTCGTCGGCTGTCCCTAAGCTGTCCCTTTGACCCGCAAGTCGCAAGAAAACCCACCACCAAGAATGGAAGTGCAAAATAGTCAATAGGTCATTATCACATATGGTTACCTAAACAGGTTGGTAACCCTAATACAGCTGTTCCTTAAATATGGGAAGGAAAAGCAAGATATACTACTGTATAAAATATTTTTGCATCAAATTTGGGATTCCATACATAGTTCTTTAAGTAAGCTCCTCATGCAGTAGTAGCCAATAATCACTGTACATATGTAAGTTTATGCACAGTTAGAAAAGATAGTATTAGGTACCAATATACCGATAATGTATAAAAATAACAAATAATCCCAGCAGGGAACTTATCTGCTGGGGTCACTGATAACAATCCAAATCCCGACGCGTTTCCCCCCTATACTTTGTCTTAGGGGTTCATCAGGGGAAGAAGAACCAAGGATTTCATCAAATCCGAACATATTAGTTTCATCAATTTTTTATCTTGGTAAGATTGGCTTTCTCAATATAGGCAGACCGACCTCAGTGGCCTAAGATGATGGGCAAGTCGTCCGGCAGATATCCCCAGTAAAAACTCCAGGTACAATGGCCATGGTGTTCTGAGACGCAAAGCCAAAGCTGACACCACTTGACTCTGTTTTGGTTGTGCTTTGACTGTGTGCAAGGCATCATAATATCTGAAGATTACCAAAGCAATTTAGGTCACAATGTAGTGTCCAGTGTCAGAAAGCTGGGTTTGCTTCCTAGGTCATGGGTCTTCCAGCTGGACAATGACCCCAAACATACTTCAAAAAGCACTCAGAAAAGGATGGAAACAAAGTGCTGATGATTTCTGAAGTGGCCAGCAATGAGTCTGGATCGAAATCAAATAGAACACTTGTGGAAAGCTCTTAAAATTGCTATTAGGAAAAAGACACCCTTCAAATATGGGAGACCTGGACCAATTTGCAAAAGAAGAGTGGTCCAAAAGTCCAGCTCAGAGGTGTAACAAGCCTGTTAATGGTAATAGGAACCAATTGATTGCTGCTCTTTATTCCAAAGTATGTGCAACCAAATATTTAGTTGAGGGTGGCAACAATTTTATACCGCCCATTTTGCTTTTTTTGTGTGAAATTATGTCCTATTTGCCTTTTTTGTGTGTCTATGTTGTTCTAATACACACAAATAACATAAACGTTCGTACAAATATGTTGCAATAATTTTCTTGGAGAAATACTTTATTCCGGAGCAATTTCAAAGTTGCCAACACTTTTGCCACATATATATATACAGTATATATATATATATATATATATATATATATATATATTGTGAGACTGTGACCGGGGTTATCTATGACGGCCAGTATGCTCACTCCATGATAGAAAGCAACTCCACTCCGGGGTTAATGCTGTTTCCCTACAGGCTTCAGGAAGGGTTAAAAGTAGTGATGAGCGAGCATGCTTGTAACTACTCGGTACTCGCACGAGTATCACTGTACTCGGGCTACTCGGCGGGTACCGAGTAATTTTGCAATACTCGTGCTTTACTCGTGGTCGTCATCCCTGCATGTTGGCGCTCTTTTGAGAGCCAGCCCTCATGCAGGGATTGGCTGGCAGACCACTGCAATGCCACAGCCCTGTTAGTTGTGGAATTGCAGTGATTGGCCGGCCTGCACAGCGTGACCGAGCCTTTATACCGGCCGGCGCGCTGTGCTCTGTACACAGCCATCTCATATTCCCTGCTTTCCACGCCCACAGGCGCCTATGATTGGTTGCAGTGA
Organism: Anomaloglossus baeobatrachus; assembly: GCF_048569485.1. Lineage (NCBI taxonomy): Eukaryota > Metazoa > Chordata > Amphibia > Anura > Aromobatidae > Anomaloglossus > Anomaloglossus baeobatrachus. The sequence continues at coordinate 292,018,081 of NC_134358.1, read as the reverse complement.
GACACGCCCCCACGCTGAGTGACAGGTGTCACACTGCACCCAATCACAGCAGCCGGTGGGCGTGTCTATACTGTGCAGTAAAATAAATAAATAATTAAAAAAACGGCATGCGGTTCCCCCAATTTTAATACCAGCCAGATAAAGCCATACAGCTGAAGGCTGGTATTCTCAGGATGGGGAGCCCCACGTTATGGGGAGCCCCCCACCCTAACAATATCAGTCAGCAGCTGGCCAGAATTGCCGCATACATTATATGCGACAGTTCTGGGGCTGTACCCGGCTCTTCCCGATTTACCCTGGTGCGTTGGCAAATCGGGGTAATAAGGAGTTATTGGAAGCCCATAGCTGCCAATAAGTCCTAGATTAATCATGTCATGCGTCTATGAGACACCCTCCATGATTAATCTGTAAGTTACAGTAAATAAACACACACACCAGAAAAAATCCTTTATTAGAAATAAAAACACACACATATACCCTGGTTCACCACTTTAATCAGCCCGAAAAAGCCCTCCTTGTCCGGCGTAATCCAGGATGATCCAGCGTCGCATCCAGCGCTGCTGCATGGAGGTGACCGGAGCTGCAGCAGACACCGCCGCTCCGGTCACCTCCACACAGCAAATGAACACAGCCGCGCGATCAGCTGCTGTCACTGAGGTTACCCGCGGCCACCGCTGCATCCACCGGTGGCCGCGGGTAACCTCAGTGACAGCAGCTGATCGCGCGGCTGTGTTCATTTGCTGTGTGGAGGTGACCGGAGCGGCTGTGTGTGCTGCGGCTCCGGTCACCTCCATGCAGCAGCGCTGGATGCGACGCTGGATCATCCTGGATTACGCCGGACAAGGAGGGCTTTTTCGGGCTGATTAAAGTGGTGAACCAGGGTATATGTGTGTGTTTTTATTTCTAATAAAGGATTTTTTCTGGTGTGTGTGTGTTTATTTACTGTAACTTACAGATTAATCATGGAGGGTGTCTCATAGACGCCTGACATGATTAATCTAGGACTTATTGGCAGCTATGGGCTGCCAATAACTCCTTATTACCCCGATTTGCCAACGCACCAGGGTAAATCGGGAAGAGCCGGGTACAGTCCCAGAACTGTCGCATATAATGTATGCGGCAATTCTGGGCGGCTGTTGGCTGATATTGTTAGGGTGGGGGGCTCCCCATAACGTGGCGCTCCCCATCCTGAGAATACCAGCCTTCAGCCGTATGGCTTTATCTGGCTGGCATTAAAATGGGGGGGGGACCGCACGCCGTTTTTTTTAAATTATTTATTAATTTATTTTACTGCACAGTATAGACACGCCCACCGGCTGCTGTGATTGGGTGCAGTGTGACACCTGTCACTCAGCGTGGGGGCGTGTCTCACTGCAACCAATCATAGGCACCGGTGGACGGGGAAAGCAGGGAATAGGAGATTGTTTAATGAGCGGCCGGCTTTTTCAAAATAGTAAAAGCCGCCGGTCACCTCCACGCAGCTAATGAAGGGAATAGCGCGATCAGCTGCTGTCAGTCAGGTAACTCCCGGCCACCGCTGGATCCAGCGGTGGCCGCGATTAACCTCAGTGACAGCAGCTGATCGCTATACTCACCTCAGTTGGTGCATGGAGCTGACTGGAGCGGCGGTGAGTAGCGCGATCAGCTGAGCTGTCACTGAGGTTACCCGCGGCCACCGCTGCATCCACCGCTGGATCCAGGTAACCTCAGTGACAGCTCAGCTGATCGCTATACTCATCTCATTAGCTGCGTGGAGGTGACCGGAGCGGCGGTGTCTTCTGCAGCTCCTGTCACTTCCATGCAGCAGAGCTGGACGCGACGCTGGAGGACTGTGGAGTACGCCGGACATGGAGGGTTTGTCGGGGTTAATAAATTGGTAATGAGGGACTTTGTTAGTGTTTTTTATTTCTAATAAAGGATTTTTCGGGTGTGTGTGTTTTTTAACTGTAATTTACAGATTAATCATGGAAGGAATCTCGGGGAGACGCCTGACATGATTAATCTAGGATTTAGTGGCAGCTATGGGCTGCCATTAACTCCTTATTACCCCGATTTGCCAACGCACCAGGGTAAATCGGGAAGAGCCGGGTACAGCCCCAGAACTGTCGCATCTAATGTATGCGGCAATTCTGGGCGGCTGCTGACTGATATTGTTAGGGTGGGGGGCTCCCCATAACGTGGAGCTCCCCATCCTGAGAATACCAGCCTTCAGCCGTATGGCTTTATCTGGCTGGTATTAAAATTGGGGGGACCGCATGCCGTTTTTTTTAATTATTTAATTATTTATTTCACTGCACAGTATACACACACCGGCTGCTGTGATTGGTTGCAGTGAGACAGCTGTCACTCAGTGTGGGAGCGTGTCTCACTGCAACCAATCATAGGCGCCGAAAAGCAGGACAGCAGGGAATAGGAGATTGATTAATGAGCGGCCGGCTTTTTCAAAAGAGGAAAAGCCACCGGAGTTTGAACAGCTGTGCAGCGCCGCGGCAGTGATCGGGGAACGGTAAGTAAGAGAGAGGGGGGGGAACTGACCGACAGACTGTGAGAGGGGGACAGACAAGACAGAGAGAGACAGACCGACGGACTGAGGGAGATAGAATAAAAAAAAAAAAAATGACCGACATCGCTAGTAAAAAGCACAAAACGTGCGTTTTGGACATCGGAGTGCCACACAAGGTTTTCATGTAAAATCTTTCATGTATTAATCTCAAAAAGTAACATACACCAGCTCTATCTCACTATTGGGTATGTGCCCTTAACATTTCCGCCATGAAAATTCATTTTGGTGTCATTTTGGAAGGTTTTCTGGTGAGTCCGTAAAAATGGCGTAAAACTCGGACAAAATTGTTCACATCTGTGACTTTTGAGTGATAAATGCTTCAAGGGGTCTTCCCCATGCTGATGCCATGTCATTTGAGCACTCTTCTGAGACTTTTGTGACATTTTTAGGGTTTCTCCATGCTGCCGGGGGGTCATTTCACAAAAATACTCGGGTCTCCCATAGGATAACATTGGGCTCGGTGCTCGGGCCGAGTACACGAGTATCTTGGGAGGCTCGGCCCGAGCTTCGAGCACCCGAGCTTTTTAGTACTCGCTCATCACTAGTTAAAAGGAAACAGGAACGAGGGCAGGTGTGCCGGGTGTGAGGGAGTGATCACATCTCCCTGAGTTCTCTGCCGGAAAGGCACATATGTACTATTGTGGACTTGTTCTTTGGATAATAAACCGTGTGCTGTGAACCTTGGTGCCTGGATCCCGTGTCTTCTGCAGCGCAGCCGACGACGCTACCTCACATATGGTGGAGAATCGGCGGGCATGACAGCCGGTGAGGTGTAGCATTCATCCCTGGTGACCCAGCTGCGCTTGTCCTGGATTCGAGCGGCTATACTACAGCCCAAACCCGGCGACGCCATGGAGGACATACTAAAACATTTGGCTCAGGCTAATGCACAGCAGCAACAGGCTAATGCACAGCAGCAACAGGCTAATGCACAGCAGCAACAGACCAATGCACACCTGCTCCAATCCTTGCAAGTGCAGGAAAAAAAATTCCAAGAACAGATGGATCAGGCCAATGCACGTCAGCAGCAAGCCTTGCAATTGCAGGAAAAAAGGCATCAAGAACAGATGGTTCTCCTGGCCAAGTCGATCCGTGCCGGACCGGCAGCAACAACCCAGGGACCGGGTGACGACGGCAGCGTCCGGAAAGCGGTGAGACAAGCGTTGCAAAAGATGACCCCGGGTGATGATGTGGAAGCGTTCCTGGCGGTGTTTGAGCGGGTGGCCGAGCGGGAAAAGCTGCCGACCCCGCAGTGGGCTGAGGTATTGTCACCCTATCTGACGGGGGAACCCCAAAAAGCATACCTGGACCTCTGTACCGAGGACGCCATTGACTATGTGACCCTGAAAGCCGAAATACTGGCTCGGTTGGGGGTGAATACCTATGTACGGGCTCAGCGGGTAAATCAGTGGTTCTTTGAGGAAACCAAACCTGTACGCTCCCAGGCCTATGACTTGTTGCATCTCGTAAAAAAGTGGTTACAGCCTGACACTCTGAGCCCGGCGCAAATGGTAGAAAGGGTAGTTGTTGACCGTTTTGTACGCACTTTACCCGTCACCATTCAACGGTGGGTTGGACAGGGCGACCCAAGTACCCTGGACCAATTAGTATGCCTGGTAGAGCGGCATGTGGCTACGCAGGACTTGATACGGGACACTGAGACTTTGCGTACCGCCCGTCGGTCCGGCCCCTCCAAGCCTAGGGCCAAGGACCCACCGCTGACACCGGTGCGGGAGTCCGTTACCGTCCCGTCTGAGTCCGCACCCTCCGTCCCTGAGGTCCGGAAACCTATGTACCCTAAACGACAACTCGTCAAGGGGGTGTCCTTCCCTATTAGATGTTGGCGGTGCCAGCGGGTGGGACATATGGAAGCCCAGTGTCCCCTCACCACGGAGCCCATGGATTGTGGGGTTACCCGACGGGGTTCAATGTATGCTCAGGTGGTGTGTACCGCTGACCTGGTCTACCCAGAGACTGAGCCCCACTTGTGCCAAATACAGGTGAATGGATGTCCAGTTACAGGCTTGTTGGATTCCGGAAGCTTAGTGACCCTTGTGCGATCAACCCTAAGGGCTAAAGTAAAGGCCACAGGACGTACCGTGGGGGTGGTTTGCATACATGGGGACCGCCGAGACTATCCCACGGGGATAGTCACCATCACAGCACCTTGCGGTCAGGTGCAACATGAGGTGGGACTTATTAATACTCTTCCCTATGATGTGATCCTAGGAAGGGATCTGCCCTATTTTTGGACTTTGTGGAAGGGACCTCCTAAGTCCCCTCAGATATTGGTCAGTCCGGGACCTGAGCCCTACAATCCTGAATCCGGGACGCCTGCCGTAGGGGTCCCCATGATAGGGACAGGATGTGAACCTGATAGGTCGCCCCTAGAGGTATTGGCAGGAGAGGCTGAGACGGTCGAGCCCATCCCGGAGTTGGAGGCGTCCCCGGATACGTTTGGGACAGCCCAACTCCAGGACCCTACGTTAATACATGCCCGGAGTCGGGTGACAGTAGTTGACGGGGTGGCACAGCTGCCTGGTGCCCAGGTAAGATACCCCCATTTCGCTCTTAAGCAGGATTTACTCTACCGGGTAGATGAAATACGGGGCGTAGGGGTAGAGCAGTTGGTGGTGCCCCAGCCGTATCGCCGGCGGGTCCTCGACTTGGCTCATAAACACCTGATGAGTGGTCACCTAGGGGTCAAGAAAACGCAGGAGCGAATATTGCAAAGGTTCTATTGGCCCGGGGTCTTTGGGGAGGTAAAACGGTTCTGCGAAACCTGCCCGGAGTGTCAGCTTACCGCACCCCTGACCCACTTTCGCAGTCCGTTGGTACCGTTACCCATTATAGAAGTCCCTTTTGAACGGATAGGGATGGATCTGGTGGGGCCCCTCGTAAAGTCTGCTCGAGGGCACCAGCATATCCTAGTGATCGTTGACTATGCCACCCGGTATCCAGAGGCGATACCTCTCAGACATACTGCAGCAAAGCTTATAGCTCGGGAGTTGTTTGCTGTGTTCTGCCGGGTGGGGTTGCCCAAGGAGATCCTTACGGATCAGGGGACCCCATTCATGTCTAAAGTGACCAAAGAACTATGCCGGCTACTCCAGATCAAGCAGTTGCGTACGTCTGTGTATCATCCTCAGACGGATGGTTTAGTGGAACGATTCAATAAAACCCTGAAAACCATGCTAAGAAGGGTGATTTCCAAAGACGGGAAAGACTTGGATATGATGCTTCCCTATTTGATGTTTGCCATACGAGAGGTGCCACAGGCATCCACGGGGTTTTCGCCTTTTGAATTGTTATACGGGCGACATCCCCGGGGATTGTTGGATCTGGCAAAAGAAACCTGGGAGCAGGAGCCCACCCCCCATAAAAGTGTGATTGAACACATTTTGGGTATGCAGAACCGCATAAGCGCGGTCATGCCAATTGTGAAGGAGCATTTACAGGAGGCTCAGGCCGCGCAAAGCGGCCGCTACAATAGACAAGCCACCGTGCGGACCTTTAAACCCGGGGATCGGGTGTTGGTATTAATCCCCACGGCGGAGAGTAAATTCCTGGCTCAGTGGCACGGCCCCTACGAGATAAAGGAAAGAGTCGGGGTGGGTAACTATAAAGTATTGCAGCCCGGTAGGCGGAAACCTGAACAAATATACCATGTCAACTTATTAAAACCTTGGCAGGAACGGGAAAGCCTGATGGCTGTTTTCTCCCCATCTCCCTCCTCTTCGGGTCGTTCACATCCGGCTCCAGCGACCTCCGGAGAGGACGAACCGGAAGTAAGGATTGGAGAAGCCCTCACCAAGCAACAGAGGCGAGAGGCCAGACGGTTGGTTCAGCAGAACCCCGATGTCTTCTCTGAGCTGCCCGGTAGGACCAGTCTGATACGACATGATATTGTCACCGAGCCCCACCTGAAGGTACGCCTGAAGTCATACCGGGTACCGGAGGCTCGACGACAAGCCATATCGGAGGAAGTAAAGACAATGTTACGCCTGGGGGTCATTGAAAAATCCCGGAGTGAATGGGCTAGTCCGATTGTCCTAATACCAAAACCCGATGGCTCCTTAAGGTTCTGCAATGACTTTAGGAGATTGAACGAAATATCCAAGTTCGATCTCTACCCCATGCCCCGGGTGGATGAGCTGATTGATAGGCTGGGACAGGCGCGATATTTTACCACGCTCGACCTGACCAAGGGGTACTGGCAGGTGCCACTGACGGAGTCCGCCAAGGAGAAAACCGCTTTTGTTACGCCAGAGGGTCTCTTCCACTATGTTGTCTTGCCTTTCGGGTTACATGGCGCTCCGGCCACATTCCAGAGGTTGATGGACTTAGTGCTGGAACCCCACCAGGCGTATGCATCAGCGTACCTTGATGACATCATTATTTACAGCTCCGATTGGCAGACCCACTTGGAACAGGTACAAGCGGTGGTGGACGCGCTTCGAACAGCCGGATTGACAGCCAATCCCAAGAAATGTGCATTGGGACTCACGGAAGCCCGTTACTTGGGCTACGTGATAGGCCAAGGAGTGATTAAGCCCCAAATTAACAAGGTTGAGGCGATCCAGAAGTGGCCTAGACCCCTGACCACGAAGCAGGTTAGGGCCTTCATGGGTATCGTAGGGTACTACAGGAGGTTTGTAAAAGATTTTGCGGGACTATCAGCCCCCTTGACGGACCTTCTCAAAGGCAAGAAGTCCGTCATGGTGCGCTGGACTCCGCAGGCCGAGGACTCCTTCCGGGCCCTGAAGGAGGTCCTGTGCGGACAGCCCGTTCTGGTCAACCCTGATTTCCGGAAGGAGTTCATAGTACAGACTGACGCCTCGGAGGTCGGCCTGGGGGCAGTGCTGTCTCAGGTGGTTCAGGGGGAGGAACACCCCGTCACCTTCTTGAGTAGGAAGCTCACCCCTCCCGAGCGGAATTAGAGCGTAGTGGAGAAGGAGTGCCTGGCGATCAAGTGGGCCTTGGAGTCCCTATGCTATTACCTGCTGGGACGGCAGTTTCGCTTGGTGACGGATCACTCTCCACTGGTCTGGATGAGGTCCGCCAAGGAACGGAATGCCCGGGTTACCCGGTGGTTCCTTTCTCTGCAGAACTTCCGGTTTACGGTTGAACACCGGGCCGGTAGGTTGCAGGGCAACGCCGATGCCTTGTCCCGCGGCCCGTGTTTGATGGCAGGAGTTCAACCCCGCACGCTTGAACTGAGGGGGGGGTATGTGAGACTGTGACCGGGGTTATCTATGACGGCCGGTATGTCTCGCCCCGGTTGTGCTCACTCCATGATAGAAAGCAACTCCACTCCGGGGTTAATGCTGTTTCCCTACAGGCTTCAGGAAGGGTTAAAAGGAAACAGGAACGAGGGCAGGTGTGCCGGGTGTGAGGGAGTGATCACATCTCCCTGAGTTCTCTGCCGGAAAGGCACATATGTACTATTGTGGACTTGTTCTTTGGATAATAAACCGTGTGCTGTGAACCTTGGTGCCTGGATCCCGTGTCTTCTGCAGTGCAGCCGACGACGCTACCTCACAATATATATATATATATATATATATATATACTAGAAGGTGGCCCGATTCTACGCATCGGGTATTCTAGAATTTACGTATTGTGTAGTTCATGTATGATTTTTGTTATATATATATATATATATAGATGTTGTTGTGTGTAGTTACCAAGTGTTTGTGTAGGGCGCTGTACATGTTCTTGGTGTTGTCTGGGTGTGGCGGGGGGTGAGAGCGGTGTTGTATGTGTGTTGCGTGTGTTGCGTTGTTTGTGGAGCGCTGTGTGTCTGTAGCGTTGTGTGTGTTGCGCGGTTTGTGTGGGTGTGGTGTGTTTTGGGGAGGTATGTTTTGTGCAATGTGTGTGTTGTGCGGTATGTGCGTATATTTATGTATGCCGCGGTGTTTGTGTGTTGGGTGTTGTGTGTGTGCGGCGTTGTCTGTGTGTGTGGGTGTCTGTGTATGGCGGTGTTTGTGGTTCCCAGTGTGTGTGTGGTGTGTTGTGTGTGTGTGTTGGGGGGAGGTGTGCACCTCCCATCGTGCTCCATCCCCCATGCTGCGCACCCCCCATCGTGCCCCATCCCCCATGCTGCGCACCCCCCATCGTGCTCCATCCCCCATGCTGCCCACCCCCCATCGTGCTACATCCCCTATGCTGCGCATTTCCCATCGTGCTCCATCCCCGATGCTGCGCACCTCCCATCATGCTCCATCCCCCATGCTGCGCACTCCCCATCGTGCTCCATCCCCCATGCTGCGCACCCCCCATCGTGCTACATCCCCCATGCTGCGCACCCCATCGTGCTACATCCCCCATGCTATAATAGTTCTCCTATTATACTCAGAGAGGAGTATAATAGGAGGACTATAATAGGAGGAGTAGTCCTGGGGGGAGAGGAGTATAATGCCGGCTCCCTGCACATGTGTACCGGGAGCCGGTGTACGCTGGTAACTATGATACACATCGGGTAACTAAGGGACCTTAGTTACCCGATGTGTATAATGGTTACCAGCGTTCACCGGCTCCGTCACGATCCCAGCATCGCAAGGTTATGTCTGGCGCTGCTGGGATCGTGACGGAGCCGGTGTACACTGGTAACTATGATACACATCGGGTAACTAAGGGACCTTAGTTACCCGATGTGTATAATGGTTACCAGCGTTCACCGGCTCCGTCACGATCCCAGCATCGCAAGGTTATGTCTGGCGCTGCTGGGATCGTGACGGAGCCGGTGTACACTGGTAACTATGATACACATCGGGTAACTAAGGGACCTTAGTTACCCGATGTGTATAATGGTTACCAGCGTTCACCGGCTCCGTCACGATCCCAGCATCGCAAGGTTATGTCTGGCGCTGCTGGGATCGTGACGGAGCCGGTGTACACTGGTAACTATGATACACATCGGGTAACTAAGGGACCTTAGTTACCCGATGTGTATAATGGTTACCAGCGTTCACCGGCTCCGTCATGATCCCAGCATCGCAAGGTTATGTCTGGCGCTGCTGGGATCGTGACGGAGCCGGTGTACACTGGTAACTATGATACACATCAGGTAACTAAGGGACTTTAGTTACCCAATGTGTATAATGGTTACCAGCGGTCACCGGCTCCGTCAAGATCCCAGCAGCGCAAGGTTATGTCTGGCGATGCGTGCGGAGGGCCGGGGCGAGTGGACAATCCATGCAGAGGGCGGGGCCAGGCCGAGGCGAGCGACCAATCCGTGCGGGGGCGGAGCCGAGGCGAGGCGAGCGGCCAATCCGTGCGGGGGGCGGGGCCATGGCGAGCCCAGCGGCCAATCAGCTTTGTGTCACCGTAAGGACACAATTTTGGAGCAAGACAGACAGACAGACAGAATAAGGCAATTATATATATAGATATATATATTGCTCAAAAAAATAAAGGGAACACTTAAACAACACAATGGTATTTTAGTGTTCCCTGTACACCATGTTCCAAATTATTACGCAAATTGGATTTTAGTGTCATAGCGATTATTTATTTTTTTCAACGAAACTCATTGATGGTATTGTGTATCAGGGTTCTTTGGATCACTGGAATCAATCTCAGATACCTGTGATAATTAGTTTGCCAGGTGAGCCCAATAAAATGAAAACTGCATGTTCCACAATATTAAGCAGGCCACAGTTTTCAAGTAATATGGGAAAGAAAAAGGATCTTTCTGCTGCCAAAAAAGCATCAAATAGTACAATGCCTTGGACAAGGGATGAAAACATTAGATATTTCACGAAAACTTAAGCGTGATTATCGTACTGTGAAGAGATTTGTGGCTGATTCTGAGCACATATGTGTTCGTGCTGATAAAGGCAGAATGAGGAAGGTTTCTGCCAGGCAAGTCCATCGGATTAAGAAAGCAGCTGCTAAAAAGCAATTACAAACCAGCAAACATATATTTGAAGCTGCTGGTGCCTCTGGAGTCCCTCGAACCTCAAGGTGTAGGATCTTTCAAAGACTTGCTGTGGTATATATGACACACCCCAGGGCCTTGGGGTACTCGGTCCCGGGCCTTGAATCACGGGGACATGTCACAGGTAGAGATGAGTGAACCTCTAGAGGCTCGAGTTCGACTCGGTTCATCGAACGGAGGCCGCGTTCGAGTTCGGTTCGGCGAGCCGTTCGACGAACCTCTCGAACCCCATTGAAACCAATGGGAGGCAAACACAAACACATAAAAACACATTATAAATGTACACATACAGTTAATAATCATTGCCATAACACTTACCTGTCCCCGCGATGCATCCTGCACTCTGTCTCCCGCCGCTTTTCCTTCCGTAATCACTGCATCCTCCAGGTAACCAGCACCAGCATAGGACCCATCATGACGTCAAAATAGCCATGTGACTTGTCACGTGTCTATTATCTCATTGGCTACAGACTGGTCACATGGCTTTGACGTCATGCTAGAACCTGTCAGTGCATCTCTCCAGTACGCGGTGATCGTTTGTGCATCTCCGTGTACCGGCGACATGCTCTGGCACACGGTCGACTCCCCATTCTGCTTCCTTGTTCCGTTATTCACCGGCTGCCACAGCCGGTCAATAACGGAGATCACCGTTGCTATAGCAACGCGCCTGTCAGCGGTGACGTCACCGCTTACAGGCAGCAGCTTCTGGTCACTCACGGAGTGAAAAGCCAGCACAGGGAACAGCAGCGTCTTTCTCCCATGCACTGCTGCTGATGTAGCATAGCTGCATGGGTTGAAGGAGAAAGAAGACAGAAGAGCAGGATCGTGGAGGGATAAGAGGGAGTAATAAACATGGAGTCTCTAAGTGTGTCTGTGTATTTATTTCTATTAAAGTATTTTTTCCCTGTGTGGTGTCTTTTTTTAACCCTTTATTGGAGATTCTTAATGACTGGGTCAAACTTGCCTGACATTAAGAATCTCTAACTTAATACTAGTTAATAAAACAAGGCTAGTATTAACTTATAATTAGCCAACAAGCCACCCGGCTCCAGGGCTGTTGAAAGAGTTGGATACAGCGCCAGATGATGGCGCTTCAATGAAAGTGCCATTTTCTGGGGCGGCTGCGGATTGCAATTCGCAGCAGAGGGGCCCAGAAAGCTCAGGCTAACCGGTGCTGCGGATTCCAATCACCAGCTGCCTAGTTGTACCTGGTTGGACACAAAAATATGGCGAAGTTCATGTCGATTTTTTTTTTTTACTTATTTCATGAAATTCATGAAATAATTAAAAAAAGGGCTTCCCTATTTTTTTTGGTTCCAGACAGGTACAAATAGGCAGCTGGGGGTTGGGGGCAGCCGTACCTGCCTGCTGTACCTGGCTAGCATACAAAAATATGGCAACGCTCATATCATTTTTTTGGTGGGCAAAAAACTCCTGCATATAGTCCTGGATGGAGTATGCTGAGTCTTTCAGTTCTGCAGCTGCTGTCTGCTCTCCTCCATACAGACAGACAGCAGCTGCAGAACTACAAGGCTCAGCATACTCCATCCAGGACTGTATGCAGGAGTTTTTTGCCCCCCCCAAAAAAATTATGTGGGCTTTGCGATGTTTTTGTATGAAATAAATAATTAAAAAACAAATGACGTGGGCTTCGCCATATTTTTGTATGCTAGCCAGGTACAGCAGGCACCTACGGGCTGCCCCCAACCCCCAGCTGCCTATTTGTACCCGGCTGGGAAGCAAAAATATAGGGAAGCACATTTTTTATTAATTATTTCATGAATTTCATGAAATAATTAAAAAACAAATGACGTGGGCTTCACCATATTTTTGTATGCTAGCCAGGTACAGCAGGCACCTACGGGCTGCCCCCAACCCCCAGCTGCCTATTTGTACCCGGCTGGGAACCAAAAATATAGGGAAGCCCTTTTTTTATTAATTATTTCATGAATTTCATGAAATAATTAAAAAACAAATGACGTGGGCTTTGCCATATTTTTGTATGCTAGCCAAATACAGCAGGCACCTACTGGCTGCCCCCAACCCCCATCTGCCTATTTGTACCCGGCTGGGAACCAAAAATATAGGGAAGCCCTTTTTTTATTAATTATTTCATGAATTTCATGAAATAATTAAAAAACAAATGACGTGGGCTTCGCCATATTTTTGTATGCTAGCCAGGTACAGCAGGCACCTACGGGCTGCCCCCAACCCCCAGCTGCCTATTTGTACCCGGCTGAGAACCAAAAATATAGGGAAGCCCGTTTTTTTTATTTATTTCACTTATTACATGAAATAATTAAAAAATAAATGACGTGGGCTTCGCCATATTTTTGTGTCCAGCCAGGTACAACTAGGCAGCTGGGGATTGGAATCCACAGCACAGGTTAGCCTGAGCTTTCTGGGCCCCTATGCTGCGAATTGCAGTCCACAGCCGCCCCAGAAAAGGGTGCTTTAATAGAAGTGCAATCTTCTGGCACTGTATCCAACTCTTCCAGCTGCCCTGGTGATGGGTGGCTCGCTGGGTAATAATGGGGTTGGGGCTAGCTGTATATTATCAACTGGCCCTAAGCCAGAAATTCATGGTGTCACGCCAATATTAGACATGGCCACCATGAATTTCTAGTACCAATAAAAAAACCACAACACACAGAAAAATATTTATATTATAAATAAAACACAACACAATTAGTGACTCCATCTTTATTGAAATAAAGAACCCCCCTCCGCAGTAATCCTGGGTCAAGGGTCCCGCATCGTCCAATCCGGATCCAATGTCATCTGATCGGTTTGCTGGAAGGCAAAGCGATCAGATGATGTGTCAGGTTCAAGGGCCTGAATCACATGATACAGCAACTGATTGTATAAACGGCTTTTATACAATCAGCTGATGCATCAGAGCAAAAAAAAAAAACTACACACTTCAGTGCAGACTCCTGTCCGATGGCATCAGCTGATAGTTTAGCCGGCCTCACGGCTCGACTTATAATGTCAGCTGATCACGTCAGGTGACCGCATCAGCTGATCATCGCCAGGTCTGAGAAAGAAGAGAGAGAGAAAGAGAGAAAGAAGAGAGAGAGAGAGAAAGAGAGAAAGAAGAGAGAGAGAGAGAGAGGGAAAGAAGAGAGAGAAAGAGAAAGAAGAGAGAGAGAAAGAAGAGAGAGAAAGAGAGAAAGAAAGAAGAGAGAGAGAGAAAGAAGAGAGAGAAAGGAGAGAAAGAGAGAGAGAAAGAGAGAGAGAAAGAAAGGAGAGAGATACAGGAGAGAGAGAGAGAGAAAGAAAGGAGAGAGGGAAAGGAGAGAGATAGAGAAATGAGAGAAAGAAAGGAGATAGAGAAAGGAGAGAGAGAGAAATGAGATAGAGAAAGGAGAGAGAGGAAAGAGAGAGAGGAAGGAGAGAGAGAGAGAAAGAGAGGAAGGAGAGAGAGAAGAGAAAGAGAGAAGGATGAGAGAGAGAGAGAGACAGAGAGAAAGAAGAGAGAGAAAGAAGAGAGAGAAAGAAGAAAGAGAGAAAGAAGAGAGAGAACAAAGAGAGAAAGAAGAGAGAAAGAAGAGAGAGAAAGGAGAGAGAAAGAAAGTAGAGAGAGAAAGGAGAGAAATAAAGGAGAGATAGAAAGGAGAGAAAGAGAGAGAAAGAAAGGAGAGAGAGAAAGGAGAGAGAGAAAGGAGAGAGAGAAGGGAGAGAAAGAAAGGAGAGAGAGAGAAAGGAGAGAGAGACAGGAGAGAGAGAAAGGAGAGAGAGGAAGGAGAGAGAGAAGAGAAAGAGAGAAGGAAAAGAGAGAGAAAGAAAGAAAGAAAGAAGAGAGAGAAAGAAAGAAAGAAAGAAGAGAGAGAGAAAGAGAGAAAGAAGAGAGAGAAAGAGAGAAAGAAGAGAGATAGAAAGAGAGAAAGAAGAGAGAGAAAGAAAGAGAAAGAAGAGAGATAGAAAGAGAGAAAGAAGAGAGAGAAAGAAAGAGAAAGAAGAGAGAGAGAAAGAGAGAAAGAAGAGAGAGAGAAAGAGAGAAAGAAGAGAGAGAACAAAGAGAGAAAGAAGAGAGAGAAAGAAGAGATAGAAAGGAGAGAGAGACAGGAGAGAGAGAAAGGAGAGAGAGGAAGGAGAGAGAGAAGAGAAAGAGAAGGAAAAGAGAGAGAAAGAAAGAAAGAAGAGAGAGAGAAAGAAAGAAAGAAGAGAGAGAGAAAGAAAGAAAGAAAGAAGAGAGAGAGAAAGAGAGAAAGAAGAGAGAGAGAAAGAGAGAAAGAAGAGAGAAAGAGATAAAGAAGAGAGAGAGAAAGAGAGAAAGAAGAGAAAGAAAGAGAGAAAGAAGAGAGAGAGAAAGAGAAATAGAAGAGAGAGAGAAAGAAGAGAGAGAGAAAGAAGAGAGAGAGAAAGAGAGAAAGAAGAGAGAGAGAAAGAGAGAAAGAAGAGAGAGAGAAAGAGAGAAAGAAGAGAGAGAGAAAGAGAGAAAGAAGAGAGAGAGAAAGAGAGAAAGAAGAGAGAGAGAAAGAGAGAAAGAAGAGAGAAAGAGAGAAAGAAGAGAGAGAGAGAGAAAGAGAGAAAGAAGAGAAAGAAAGAGAGAAAGAAGAGAGAGAGAAAGAGAAATAGAAGAGAGAGAGAAAGAAGAGAGAGAGAAAGAGAGAAAGAAGAGAGAGAGAAAGAGAGATAGAAGAGAGAGAGAAAGAGAGAAAGAAGAGAGAGGGAAAGAGAGAAAGGAGAGAGAGAGAAAGGAGAGTGAGAAAAGAGAGAAAGAAAGGAGAGAGAGAGAAGGGAGAGAAAGAAAGGAGAGAGAGAGAAAGGAGAGAGAGAAAGGAGAGAGATTCAGGAGAGCGAGAAAGGAGAGAGAGAGGAAGGAGAGAGAGAGAAGAGAAAGAGAGAAGGAAAAGAGAGAGAAAGAAAGAAAGAAGAGAGAAAGAAAGAAAGAAAGAAAGAAGAGAGAAAGAAAGAAAGAAAGAAAGAAAGAAAGAAGAGAGAAAGAGAGAAAGAAGAGAGAGAGAAAGAGAGAAAGAAGAGAGAGAGAAAGAAGAGAGAGAGAAAGAGAGAAAGAAGAGAGAGAGAAAGAGAGAAAGAAGAGAGAGAGAAAGAGAGAAAGAAAGAGAGAAAGAAGAGAAAGAAAGAGAGAAAGAAGAGAGAGAGAAAGAGAGATAGAAGAGAGAGAGAAAGAGAGAAAGAAGAGAGAGAGAGAGAAAGAGAGATAGAAGAGAGAGAGAGAAAGAGAGAAAGAAGAGAGAGAGAGAAAGAGAGAAAGAAGAGAGAGAGAGAAAGGAGATAGAGAGAAGAGAGAGAGAAGAGAGAGAGAGAAAGAGAGAATGAAGAAAGAGAGAGAAAGAGAAAAAGAAGAGAGAGAGAGAGAGAAAGAAGAGAGAGAGAAAGAGGAAAAAGAAGAGAAAGAAAGGAGAGAGAGAAAGGAGAGAGACAGAGAGAGCTCACAGCTGATGTCCGGCTCCTCCCCTCTGTGCATAATTAAATTATAAATATATTATAAATATATTGTAAATATAATTACAATAAAAAAAAGAAAGAAATTCTTTACCGGGACTAGAACTCGCGACCTCATGCTTCATAGGCACACACTCTATTCACTCAGCTATTGCCTCTTATGGTAAAGCTAAGCAGTAATTTGGTAATCTTGAAGTCTGGATTGCTGAAGTCTCAGCTGATCACGCGATTCACTTGATTGCTACGTGGAGCTGATAGAGCACTCGTGTTCTGTAGCAGAGCTGATAGTGTCGTGTGGATTACGTCGGACCTGAAGGGGTATTGGAGGATTTTAATAAAATGCTGAAACAGGGTGTTTTTTGTCTTTTATTCCAAATAAAGGATTTTTCGCGGTGTGTGTTTATTTACTTTCCCTTTATAAATAGATAATAATTATAATTTAAAAATAAAAAAAAAATCTTTACCGGGACTAGAACTCACAACCTCATGCAAGCACTCTATCCAGTAGTTTTCTGCTTCCAATGTTCAAGGTAGGCGGATTTGGTAGTCTTGACTTCTGCATTGCTGAAGTCTCTGCTGACCGCGCGATTCACTTTATTGCTAAGTGGAGCTGATAACTTAGCACTTGTGTTCTGTAGCAGAGCTGACAGTGTTGTGTGGATTACGTCGGACCTGGAGGGGTATTTGTGGGTTAATAAAGGGCTGAAAAAGGGTGATTTTTTTGTCTTTTATTCCAAATAAAGGATTTTTCGGTGTGTGTGTTTTTTTACTTTCACTTTAAGTTTAATCATGGACAGTATCTCGGGGAGACGCCTGGCATGATTAAACTCATTATTACCCTGATTGCCACCGCACCAGGGCAATTCTGGATGAGCTGGGTAGAGTCCCCCAGGACAGTCGCATCTAATGGATGCGGCTATTCCGGGTGGCTGCTGGGTGATATTGTTAGGCTGGAGGGCTCCCCATACTGTGGCGCTCTCCATCCTGACAATACCAGCCTCCAGCCGTGTGGCTTTATCCTGGCTGGTTAATTAGCGATGTACCACTAACTGAACAAAATACGCCTAAAATATACCTTTTATTAATTACTATTAAAAGAACGTGATTGTGTATGATAAAATACAAACGTTAGCAAATGCCATCGTATGGGAGGACGGGAGAATCCTTCATAGACACACTTCAGTTGTTCTCCCTTAATTTAGTCCCATACACAAAACTACTTTTTGGATATACCACCCGTGTGCACTGCACATCATCTCATTGCAGGGAAACTGATAGATCAGGATATGTCACCAACCCCTTATATCAGAGTTTAACCCTTACTCGGTATATCCGCAACCCATCAAAACAGTGACTCATAAATTAAACAGCAATCATACCTTGCTATCTCTCACCCACCGTCAGAGATGCCTAGATATAGTGAAAAATGGAACAATCTCACCACGGTATAGGTGTTGTTGTCTTGGAGTCAAAACATTCTCCTACTCTGGTCACTGTTTGATCGTCAGATCAGTGGGACATTCCTGGTTCCCCCGATTTTTTCAGGTACTTCATAGGATCCAGTTATCTATCACCACTGATTACATAAAGCGCTCCACTCTCACTCTCAGAGAGTGGAGCGCTTTATGTAATCAGTGGTGATAGATAACTGGATCCTATGAAGTACCTGAAAAAATCGGGGGAACCAGGAATGTCCCACTGATCTGACGATCAAACAGTGACCAGAGTAGGAGAATGTTTTGACTCCAAGACAACAACACCTATACCGTGGTGAGATTGTTCCATTTTTCACTATATCTAGGCATCTCTGACGGTGGGTGAGAGATAGCAAGGTATTATTGCTGTTTAATTTATGAGTCACTGTTTTGATGGGTTGCGGATATACCGAGTAAGGGTTAAACTCTGATATAAGGGGTTGGTGACATATCCTGATCTATCAGTTTCCCTGCAATGAGATGATGTGCAGTGCACACGGGTGGTATATCCAAAAAGTAGTTTTGTGTATGGGACTAAATTAAGGGAGAACAACTGAAGTGTGTCTATGAAGGATTCTCCCGTCCTCCCATACGATGGCATTTGCTAACGTTTGTATTTTATCATACACAATCACGTTCTTTTAATAGTAATTAATAAAAGGTATATTTTAGGCGTATTTTGTTCAGTTAGTGGTACATCGCTAATTAATCACTATTTCCTTAATACCACGTCCAGTGTGCTATATTAATTTATCCTGGCTGGTATCAAATATGGGGGAAAACACATTTTTTTTATTATTATTATTTATTTATTTTACTGCACAATTTAGACCCGCCTGCAGGCGGCTGTGATTGGTTGCAGTGAGACAGCTGTCACTCAGCTTGGGGACGTGTCTGACTGCAACCAATCATAGGCGCCGGTGGGTGGGGAAAGCACGGAATAACTAATTGACAAATGAAGCGGCAGCAATTTTCTAAAGGGGAAAAGAGACCACAGATTTGTGACAGACGTGGAGCGAGGCGCCCGTGATCGGTGAGTAGGAAAGGGAGAGGGATTGTGCTGGGGACGCAGGACGCATGCAGATAGCAACATGTGCACATAGCCTTAATGTGAAAAGCCACATTTATGGTGATTGAACCGTTCTCGAATGTAACTCAAACTGTCGAGCTTTTAGCAAAAAGCTCGAGTTCGATCTCAAGCACCCCCCAAAATCACTGGAACATGAAAGTGGCGAACCTCGAACATCAAACATCGCTCATCTCTAGTCACGGATGGCCATTGCCCGTTCCGTGACCCTGGGATTGCTTAATAGAAAGGAGAAATGGAAGGGAAAATAAAAATAAAATGTTTTTCGTGATGTCACTTGCGGTATGCGGCTATATGGGGAAAGCCGCCGCTGCAAAGTGTCTTACTGCTGGGGCTGGTGGTATTGAGCAGCTTGGATGTTATGGCCCTTCGCAAGTAGAGATAAGCCCCAGAGGAGAATGATGGTGGTTGTAATATCGTGAAAGTTGGTGATGCAGAGGTGTAAGAAGAATTCAGAGAACACAGGAGCTGCGGTTTTAACTTGTTCTTTACTCACTGGTTCTAAGTAGCTGTAACCCGGCTTGTGCTGGTCTCTACCAATCTGGGCCTCAGGTAATCCGGTATTCCCTTGATCCCAGTGCTCGTGTAGTGACCTGGTGAGCTTTACTTCTATACACCCATCTGTAGTTGGTGGGTTCCTGTAACCTGAAGCATTCTGGGGTCCCCTCCTGTTGTCACAGTCCTGGCCCGTATGGCAGGCAGCTTGAACCTCTCTAGGGTTGGACCTCTGTCCCAGTTCCTGGGTTCCCTCTTTGCTGCTGTGCTCCGTACACTAACGTTGGTGAGGAACCTTGCTGATCCCCTCACCGTGCAGATTTATCAGGTGAGCTTGAAGCGTCTTCCTGAACTAGGACTCTGCACCCTGCCGGTGCTCGGTCTGTGAGTACTCACACCGTATTTTCCCTGGCGACCGTACGTCTTGAGCCCAACAAGCCACTTTTCACTTTCTGTCTGTACGTCAACTTCTGACTGACTGTCTGACTGACTCAATGTAAAGATGTCTGTCTCTTGTCAACTGCACTGCACTGACTAGCCCTTCTCCCTCCCGGGTTTCTGACTATCGGATTGGATACGTCTCGACCAATAGGTGGCCATCCATCATACCCGTCAATAAGCCTGTTACCCGTCTGAGAAAGAGGGCATAGATATGTGTGATTGAATGGTATTTACTGGAACTGGTCTTCCAGGAACCCGGAGTTAGCACTAAAGTTGAGCGATGTTCGATTCGAACGGTTCGCCAATTTCAAATTCGAGTGATTTTGGTTGGTGTTCGAATCGTTCGACCAACTCGAACAATTTGCTTCATGTTCGGCAGTTCGAGTTACCGTTCGATAACAGCTATATCACCAAAAAGTATAGATAGTTACTAGCTGACTTTTCACTGTAATACTGTGAGTCACTGTTAATATGATATTATTAAAATTCAGCGTATAGTCTGTGGGGGGACGGGGTTTAGATCAGTGCTGCTGCTTAATGCTGAAAGAATGGCGATCACCATTTTTTTTTTCCTAACCGCGCGTACAGTGGGGCGGGCCAGGCTGTTAGCCAATCACAGACACACACACATCAAAGTGGATTTTTGCCAGACAAGCAAGGGCATGTGTCATAGGCTGTGAATGTCACATATCTTTGCCCTATAAGACCCGGCCATTTTCCCCATCGCCGCAATTATCTCTCTGCTGCGGGTGGATGACAGTCACCGCTCCCGCTGCTGCTGCTGTGTGCGCTATAGACATACAGTGCAATCTACACATCGCTTTAGGGATTAGGGACTACTTGTAATTTCAGCCCTTTTCAGGGCTACATTACAGCCGTTCATAGTCATTGTTGCTAGGCAGGTCTCTGCCAGCGCTGTGCAGGGGTTTATGTCACAGCGTCTAGCTAAATCAGCTCAGGAAATTCATTGGGGTATAGTTTCATTGTCAGGAAAAGAAAGTGAGGCTTCCTCTGCTGACAAGCAAGCTACAGCACCTGTGCATTGTACACCACCTGTAAATTTTTGCTACGCAATTTTTATTGCAAAAAGTGCTGTCATTTTTAGGGCCATACTTTCATTGTCTGGGATACTATGCTAATGTTCCTCTGCTGTCAAGCAAGCTACACCACCTGTGCATTGTACACCACCTGTCCATTTTTGCTACGCAATTTTTATTTAAAAAACTGCTGCCATTTTTAGGGCCATACTTTCATCGACTGGGATACTACGTTAGGGTTCCTCTGCTATCAAGCAAGCTACACTAGCTGTGCATTGTACAACACCTGTCCATTTTTGCTACGCAATTTTTATTGCACAAAGTGCTGCCATTTTTAGGGCCATACTTTCGTTGTCTGGGATACTACGTTAGGGTTCCTCTGCTGTCAAGCAAGCTATACCACCTGTGCATTGTACACCACCTGTCCATTTTTGCTATGCAATTTTTACTGCAAAACATGCTGTCATTTTTAGGGCCATACTTTCATTGTCTGGGATACTACGTTAATGTTCCTCTGCTGTCAAGCAAGCTACACCACCTGAGCATTGTACACCACCTGTCCATTTTTGCTACGCAATTTTTATTTCAAAAAGTGCTGCCATTTTTAGGGCCATACTTTCATTGGCTGGGATACTACGTTAGGGTTCCTCTGCTGTCAAGCAGGCTACAACACCTGTGCATTGTACACCACCTGTCCATTTTTGCTATGCAATTTTTATTGCAAAAAGTGCTGCCATTTTTAGGGCCATACTTTCATTGTCTGGGATAATACGTTAGGGTTCCTCTGCTGTCACGCAAGCTACACCACCTATGCATTGTACAAAACCTGTCCATTTGTGCTACGCAATTTTAATTGCAAAACGTGCTGCCATTTTTAGGGCCATACTTTCATTGTCTGGGATACTACATAAGGGTTCCTCTGCTGTCAAGCATGCTACACCACCTGTGCATTGTACATCACCTGTCCATTTTTGCTACGCAATTTTTATTACAAAAAGTGCTGCCATTTTTAGGGCCAAACTTTCATTGTCTGGGATACTACGTTAGGGTTCCTCTGCTGTCAAGCAAGCTACACCACCTATGCACTGTACACCACCTGTCCATTTGTGCTACGCAGTTTTAATTGCAAAAAGTGCTGCCATTTTTAGGGCCATAATTTCATTGTCTGGGATACTACGTTAAGGTTCCTCTGGTGTCAAGCAAGCTACACCACCTGAGCATTGTACACCACCTGTCCATTTTTACTACGCAATTATTATTTCAAAAAGTGCTGCCATTTTTAGGGCCATACTTTCATTGTCTTGGATATTACGTTAGGGTTCTTCTGCTGTCAAGCAAGCTACACCACCTATGCATTGTACAAAACCTGTCCATTTGTGCTACGCAATTTTAATTGCAAAAAGTGCTGCAATTTGTAGGGCCATAATTTCATTTTCTGGGATACTGCATTAGGGTTCCTCTGCTGTCAAGCACGCTACACCACCTGTGCATTGTACATCACCTGTCCATTTTTGCTACGCAATTTTTATTGCAAAAAGTGCTGCCATTTTTAGGGCCATACTTTCATTGTCTGTGATAGTCAGTGTTGGTTCTTCAGCTGTCAGTAAAGCTAGACCACCTCTGCAATCTACACCACCTCTCCATTTTTGCTACGACATTTTAAGTGTCCAATTTGTTCACAAAACCTGTCCATTTGTGCTACGCAATTTTAATTGCAAAAAGTGCTGCCATTTTTAGGGCCATAATTTCATTGTCTGGGATACTACATTAGGGTTCATCTGCTGTCAAGCACGCTACACTACCTGTGCATTGTACACCACCTGTCCATTTTTGCTACTCAATTTTTATTGCAAAAAGTGCTGCCATTTTTAAGGCCATAATGTCATTGCCTGGAATACTACGTTATGGTTCCTCTGCTGACAATTTAGCTATACCACCTCTGCATTGTACACCACATCTCCATTTTTGCTACGCAATTTTAAGTGTCCACCACCTGTGCTACACCACCTGTGCATTGTACATCACCTGTCCATTTTTGCTACGCAATTTTTATTGCAAAAAGTGCTGCCATCTTTAGGGCCATACTTTCATTGTCTGTGATAGTCAGTGTTGGTTCTTCAGCTGTCAAAAAAACTAGACCACCTCTGCAATCTACACCACCTCTCCATTTTTGCTATGACATTTTAAGTGTCCAATTTGTTCACAAACAAAATGAGTGGCAAAAGGACAGATGCTGGTGGAAAGGTGAAAAGGCGTGTTGGAAAGGGAAAAAGAGTTTGTGTCCGTGGGGTAGGTGGTAAAGCAACAGTAACATCTGCTGAAGAAAGGCCAACTTCCTGCAAAAGTAAGATGTCTACTACTTTCCGTGGACAATCTGATGTGATCCCTTTTTTACGCAACTGAACAATTCTACCAAAGTTAGATGATGCACAAAAAAGCACATGCTTGAATAGATCTCAAGTGCTCCATCAAGTGGCCTCTCCTCCACCTCAACTTAAACATCCCAAAGACTCCAGTCATCTGAGTTGTCACCCCAATCGCACTTGCTTTCTCCCAGCTCTCAAGTCTCCACCCGCCATGCAGAGTATGGGGTAACAGAGATGGTTGAGTCTGCAGAGCAGTTCAGTCACACTATAGCCTGGGAATCAGAGGTCTGCTCCAAAGCTACAGTGAGTCCAGACCAGGAAATGATCTGCAGTTATGGCCAGAAGCTTTGTGAGTCAAATTCAGGCCCTGATGAAGACATTTCTGAGCATAATGTAGGCCCTCATTCCCAAACTGTAACTCCTCTTGATGGAGACAATGAGGAACATTCTGATGACGATGAGACTCATATACCTGATTGGAATGACAGATTAACTATTCGGTCACGGCAGGAAGAGGTTAGCTCTGAGGACGAGGGGAGTGCAAACACACAGGGTGATGATGAGGTTGTAGATCCCACTTACTGTCAACCCAAAGTCAGGCACTCGATGAGGTCAACAGAGGCAGTGGAGGAGGATGCCACTGACGACGAGGTTGGCTTGCGCCTTCCTGGACAGAGACGGAGTACTGGAAGTATGTCAACAACTGCATCCTCAGCCACAACTCTGCCTCTGAGCACAAGTAGGGGTGGCTCTGCAGGTCGCATGGGCTCTAAGTCTTGCCTAGCCTGGTCCTTTTTTGACATCGCAAAGGATCTCCCAACTCATGTCATCTGTAAGATTTGTCGCCAATCTCTAAGTAGAGTCCAAAACCTCACTAGTTTGACTACTTCGACCATGAACCGTCACATGGATATCAAGCATAAGTCCCAGTGGGAAGCTCACTGTGCTACAATGTGGTCTAGTGGAGCACGCCAACCACCGTCTGCCCCTTCAAGTGCATCCGCGCGCTCTTCATCCTCTATGACTGTGGGGACAGCAGTCACACATGCTTTGCAACGCAGACCTTCCACCTCTTTAACCGCAACAGGCAGTGTGATTGGCAGGTCGTCAGTTGTTTTGGATGTGGAAACAGCTGCTGGTGTTGAGCTCTCTCAGACGTCGAGAGCACCAACTTTGGATGAAGGTAACATTATGTCTCTGCCTGCACTTTCCTTACAGACCAGCAGTTTTCCAGGGACACCCTATTCAATGCCGTCTCAGCACAGCAGCCAGCCCTCGGTTCCTCAGATGTGGACAAATAAAAGACCATTTCCTCCTAGCCATGACAAAGCTAAGAGGTTGACTTTCACCCTCTGCAAGCTGCTGGCTACAGAAATGCTGCCTTTACACCTGGTGGACACAGCAGATTTTCGAGACCTTATGTCCATCGCAGTGCCCCAGTACCAGATGCCCAGTTGCTTTTTACTTCTCCAAGAAAGGTGGGCCTGCGCTACACCATCATGTCGCACACAACATCACCACTTCCTTGAGAAACTCTGTGTGTGACAGGGTGCATTTCACCACCGATACTTGGACCAGTAAGCATGGACAGGGGCGTTACATGTCGCTGACTGGGCACTGGGTAACTATGGTGAGAGATGAAGAAGGGTCTGCTGTACAAGTCTTGCCGTCCCCACGAATTGTGTGTCAACCCTCTGTATGTAGAAGTTCCTCCACTGCTTCTTCCTCCTCAACCTCGTCTGGGTACTCCACCTCCTCCCAAAGCCTGTCTGTTTCAGGCTACCCATGTTGTAACTGCACAAGGAATTCCGCACACCTCCTTACTATGCTGGCAGCAGAGCTCAACGGCATCAGGCGGTCTTTACGTTGAAATGTCTGGGAAATAAGAGTCACACAGCTGACAAGTTGTGGACAACTCTGGAGACCGAGTTTTATAAATGGTTGTCTCCACTCAGCCTGCAGCCAGGGAAGGCCGTGTGCGACAATGCTGCAAACCTGGGTGAAGCCCTTCACCAGGGCAAGGTGACACACGTGCCTCGTATGGCTCACATGTTGAACCTTGTTGTCCGCAATTTGTAACCCAGTATCTCGGCCAAGATGGACTTCTGCACAGGGCACGGTCACTATCTGCTCACTTCCACCGTTCCAACGGCGCAGCTGACCGACTTGTATTGCTACAGAAGTCTTTCAGCCTACCAGTTCACTGCCTGAAATGCGATGTATCGACACGCTGGATTCAACTCTCCACATGTTGCAGCGACGGTGGCAGCACCGCAGAGCCCTGGTGCAATACGTTATGACGTATAGCCTGGGCCAACGAGATGCAGAGGTGGGGCAGATCACGCTGATGGAGTGGTCTCAGATCAAGGACCTATGCACCCTTCTGCACAGTTTCGACATGGTGACGAATATGTTTAGCGCTGACAATGCCATTATCAGCATGACACTTCCAGTCATTTACATGCTGGAGCACACTCTAAACAGTATTCGGAGTCAGATGGTGGGACAAGAGGAAAGGGAGAAAGTACAGGAGGATTCATATGCTGAAGGGATACCAAGATCTACAAGGTCCAGATGTTCTGCATTACCAAGCCGGCAGGCATGGGACGGTGGGGGAGAAGGATTAACAATGGCGCATGATAGCAGCCAAACTGTTGAGGAGGGTGCAGGAGCCCAGGAAGAAATGGAGGACGAACTGGCGATGGGCATGGAAGACTCAGCAGATGAGGGAGACCTTGATCAAATTTCAGTTGATCGAGGTTGGGGGGGAGATGTCAGAGGAAGGAAGCATGTTTATCACCTCGCCGACACAAACACAGCAAGGACTTGGTCCACATGAATGCGCAGGACACATGAGCACCTTCTTGCTGCACTACCTACAACATGACCTCGGATTGTCCATATTAGAAGTAATGTTGACTACTGGGTTGCAACACACTTAGATCCCCAGTACAAGTCAACATTTGGCGAAATAATTCCAGCCATAGAAAGGGACGCACGTATTCAGGAGTATCAGCAGAAGCTGGTATGCAATCTTAGCTCGGCTTTTCCACTAAACAGGAGTGGTGCACAGAGTGAATCTTACAGTTGTAACTTGCCAACCATGGGACTGTCGAGTCATCATCAGTCAAACCGTACCAGCAACACCATATATGGTGGTAACAGCAATTTTATGGAATCATTTCATGATTTTTTTAGACCATCCTTTGCAAGGCCACAAGAGACAAGAAGTCTGACACATAGTCAATGGCTGGAGAAGATGATACAGGAGTATCTCTAAGTGAATATAGATGCCATGACTCTGCAACTGGAGCCTTGCTTATTTTGGGCTTCCAATCTTGAAAAATGGCCAGAGCTCACCACTTACGCCTTGGAGATCTTGTCATGTCCCACAGCCAGCGTTCTCTCGGAACGTGTCTCCAGTGCTGCTGGGTGTGTGTTTTCAGATAAGCGCACGCGTCTGTCCAGTGACAATGTGGACAGACTAATGTTCATCAAGATGAACAAGTCATGGATCCGCAAGGACTTTTCTACCCCTGTGTCATCCTGGGGAGAGTAAATGCTTGTGGATTTGGATTGTGCTTCATGCAAATCAACCTGTCAAGTTTGCAACTGGGGGACAACTGATGCCACTTAAGTGGTGTCTGTGGCCCAATTTTTGGAAAAAAGGGAGACTCTGGTTGGAGTCCCCTTTTTTTTTTTTAAAAAATGTTCCAAGATGAACAAGTCATTGATCCGCAGGGACTTTTTTCCCCCTGTCCTACCCCGGTGTCATCCTGGGGACAGTTAAAGCTGGCATATTTTTGAATGGGCTTGATGCAAATCAAAATGTCAAGTTTGCAACTGGGGCATAAGTGATGCCACTAAAGTGATGTCTGTGGGGCCCAATTTTTGGAAAAAAGGGAGACTCTGCTTGGAGTCCCCTTGCGGTGTTTTTAAAAACGAGCCAAGATGAACAAGTCATGGTTCAGCAAAGACTTTGCTACCTACCCCGGTGTCATCCTGGGTAAATCAACATGTCAAGTTTGCAACTGGGGCACAAGTGATGCCACTGAATTGGTGTCTGTGGGGCACAATTTTTGGAAAAAAGGGAGACTCTGCTTGGAGTCCCCTTGCGGTGTTTTTAAAAACGAGCCAAGATGAACAAGTCATGGTTCAGCAAAGACTTTGCTACCTACACCGGTGTCATCCTGGGGACAGTTAAGGCTGGCGTATTTTTGAATGTGCTTGATGCAAATCTACCTGTCAAGTTTGCAACTGGAGCATAAGTGATGCCACTGAAGTGGTGTCTATGGGGCCCAATTTTTGGAAAAAAGGGAGACTCTGCTTGGAGTCCCCTTGCTGTGTTTTACATGATTTTAGAAGGGCATGACATGCCTATATCTGTGTCTCCTCCTCTTTTTCCTCATCCAGCTGTTTTGTTTTCGCATGAGTATATGTCTTTGTCACTTTCACATGTGTTTGTGGTGTCTTGGGAGTTGTTTGTCACCTTTTGGACACCATTGAAGGTGTTTTCTATGTGTTTTTATGTGTTTGTGTTTGCCTCCCATTGTTTTCAATGGGGTTTGAGAGGTTCATCGAACGGTTCGCCGAACCGAACTCGAACGGGGCCTCTGTTCGACGAACCGAACCGAGCTCGAGCCTTTAGAGGCTCGCTCATCTCTAGTCTGCGATTAAATTGGCAATCCTGGCTGTGTGTGTGAACTAGGAACACAGGCTATATAGGGGAAATTGATTAAAGGGAACCAAACATCAATTCACTTTTTGATTAACGTGTGCACCTCTCCAGATAATATCCGGGTGGGTTATGCACATCATATTATCTAGAGAGGTGCACACGTCAATCAAAAAGTGGATGAATTTTCAAACTTCATAAACTTGGATTTCACAGCCTAAACATCCGAGCTGCCCACTAATGGTATGTACACAATGTGCCTGATAGTGCCAGTACTGCACTGGCTTTACCTTATATACCAAAATTCTGATATTTGGTTCCCTTTAAACTTAATGCTCTTGTGACGCCCCTGGAATAGTCAGGTCGTCACAGGGTACCGCACACTCTTCTTCTCCAAGTGCAGGACTCAACCCCCCATGGTTTTGGGTTACCAACTTGCAGTACTGTCTCCACCAGCATCCACAAATCCCAATCACACCTCGCACCATACCCTGTCAGGCACACCAGTTGGCTGCTAAGCTGGAATAGGCCCACCTACCTAGGGGTCAGGCAGGCAGGTGGGAGGTGACAAGTCAGTTGGCTCCAGAGGAGCGAAGTGTGTGGAAGCTGGGAGTTGGAGCTCTCTGGAGGAAAATGTAGATTAGGTTGCAGACGGTGGTCTGGACCTGGAGGAGTCGGAGACCCGGTCGCGGGAGATTGGGACTTGGTGCTGGCTTAGATAAAAAGGACGGTCAGCAGCTGAAGTCCAATAGCCGGTCTGGGGCCAAAAGCACGTCGGGGTACTGGACCGTAGGTCGGGGAGAAGCTTCAAGCAACCCGTCAATTAACCTGAGGAGGACAGGGCCTTTATGGACTGTTCCCATGAAGCTCAGAGATCGGGGGCACTAGCGCAACGAGGGGGATAGGGCTTTCCAAGCAAAGCAGCCCACTGAAATCACAAGCGTGAGCTCCTGAGAGCAAGCCCCTCTGCTACCAATAGTAGGGAGCAGGGCCCGGACAAGTACAAGCTTACGGGCCACCTGAAGACTTTCAAAATTCTGTGCACGGAGGCAGGTTACAGACAACCAGGCAGTGCTGCAGGGGACAGAACTCGGACAAGCTCCCCAAGAGGGCAGCGGCACCCAGAGACTTGGTTTACTACGTTGTCAGTGTCTGCTCTCCTTCTGAGTACTTGATTAAGCCCTGCTAACAGCGAGCCTGCGCTCCCCCTGTGATCCATCCACCCATCCGGGGTCCTGGGGCCTTTCTCTAGCCGTGGAGAGTAATGTCATCTGGCAGCCCCACTCCATCACCCTGGGTACTCCCAATGGCAGCGGCAGTACTCCCTATTACCGCACACCACAGGTGGCATCACGAACTACCTAAGTCCCCTGTAAATAACCTCCATCATGTTTCGGCTTGTCCCCGAGCCCCCGGGTCCGGAGACCCTCGAGCCATGAGTAGCGACACCTGTATAAAACCGGTTTGACCGCTGCTGGGGCGGGACTCGACCAAAACACTCTGTGGGGGAACTCCTGCAATCTTTGCTGTGTGGGTGAACTGGAAATACAGGGTCTGTAAGAGCCTTATTTAAAATTGTTGGTCTGTGGAGAATCTCTGAAATCCCTCTCTGTGGGGTCACTGTTAAAAGTTTTAGGTTCTGCATTTACTTGCTATGTAACCATAATTGCTATAGTGACAGGAGCCCTTTAAGTCATTTACCTATCCACATTTGTTTGCAGTGCAATTGGCATGCTCTTACCCCCATTTAGGTTCTTTTACAGCCCCCTAACCCTTACTACAACCATTTTACAGCCTAGAACTTTGGCTTCCTATTGACTTTCATGGGGTTTGTTGTTTGGGGTGAAGTTCAAGATCAAGTTCGACTGCTGAACCCGTACTGTTCGGGTGAACCCAGAGATCCATGGGTTGGCTCACCACTAGTGATACCTTTAGGTGGGAAGTGTCCAAGGGACGTCCCCTTGTTGATAATATCAGCTCATTTCTGTCTGGTTTACCTTTGCTGGTTATCAAAAATAACAGGGACCCCACACAGTTTTTTTTAATTATTTATTAGGTGAAACAAGCCTAAACACCCTTTAGTGCAACATGAAAGGCATTAAAGGGTGCAAGTGTACAATATGTAGAGACATTATATATGTTCTGGATTTCTATCTATCTCTCTCTCTATCTCTCTCTATCTCTATCTATCATATCTCTCCTCTATCGTCTTTGCACATATTTAATACAAAAATTTCTTTAATTTCTTGAATGTATTTAATTCTGGCACGTGTCACACAGACGGCATAGGGATGTCTCATGGATGCCAATCGTGTGCTGTACGTGCTTTTCATGTACCCATAAGCTTCAATTGCCCCTATTAATCTGTGCTAATGGTAAAAATGGATATGTTTCCATGTGGATCACACAGAAAACATGGAGGTGTGAATATCAAAGATTTTAATGAGTATGCATTTGAATATGACTATAGTACATGTAAAAACGGACATTACATGACCAGGAAACACTAATGTGTGAAGGGGGCTTTATATAAGATATATGACAATCAAAAATATACTCTGGTCCAGAGTTTGTGTCTGTTTGTGTAGTTTGTCTATGAGGTGGTCCTGTTCCAACAAGAACAGTTCATACTTCACCTCAAAGGAACAAAAACAATATGGCTGCAGTTAGACATGAAGATAACAAGAAAAATATGGGTCTACAAAATTAAAGCCATACAAAATAGACAAAAGTTTAAAACACAAAAAACAGCCAATTTTTCAACATCATGAAACTTCAATACATTAAATATCATTTTATGCACACACACACACACACACATTATATATATCTATATATATAATTGCCTTATTCTATCTGTCTGTCTGTCTGTCTGTCATGCTTCAAAATTGTGTCCTTCCGGTGACATTGTCCTTACGGTGACACAAAGCTGATTGGCCGCTGGGCTCGCCATGGCCCCGCCCCCCCACACGGATTGGCCTCTCGCCCCGGCTCTCTGCAGGCCCCGCCCCCCTCACGCAATGCACGTTCGCTCTGGCCCAACTGACACGGAGCTCCGATTCCCAGGTGAGTACACACACACACATCACATCACACTCACTCTCACACACACCTCACACATCACATCCACACACTCACAACATCCTGGGATATCGCTTGCTTCTACACCGGCTCCGTCAGGATCCCAGCAGCGCCAGACATAACCTTGCGATGCTGGGATCTTGACGGAGCCCGTGAACGCTGGTAACCATTATACACATCGGGTAACTAAGGTCCCTTAGTTACCCGATCTGTATCATAGTTAACAGTGTACACCGGCTCACACTCACTCTCACACACACCTCACACATACATTACATCGCATCCACATACTCACAGCATCCGGCGATATCGCTTGCTTCTCGGCCTCGATACTGTGCTGTTGTGAGCTTCCAGGACCTGCCGGAGGATCACATGGCCAGAAGCATGTGGTATCTCCGGATGTTGTGAGTATGAGCGTGGATGTGCGATATCGTCAGTGTGTGTGTGCGTGAGTGTATGCGATCGGGTGTGTGTGAGTGTGTGCGATCGGGTGTGGGTGTATGCGATCGGGTGTGGGTGTGGGTGTATGCGATCCGGTGTGTGTGTGTGAGTGTATGCGATCGGATCTGTGAGTGTTGGCAGAGGAGCACGGCGTGCTGGAGGAGGCTGGGAGGAGAGAGGCTGATCCTGGGGAAGGCTGGGATGGGGAGGCTGATGCTGGAGACAAAGAGGCTGATGCTGGAGACAGAGAGGCTGATGCTGGAGACAGAGAGGCTGATGCTGGGGACAGAGAGGCTGATGCTGGAGACAGAGAGGCTGATGCTGGGATGAGAGAGGCTGATGCTGGGGACATAGAGGCTGATGCTGGGGACAGAGAGGCTGATGCTGGAGACAGAGAGGCTGATGCTGGGGACAGAGAGGCTGATGCTGGGGACAGAGAGGCTGATGCTGGAGACAGAGAGGCTGATGCTGGGGACAGAGAGGCTGATGCTGGAGACAGAGAGGCTGATGCTGGGGACAGAGAGGTTGATGCTGGGGACAGAGAGGCTGATGCTGGGGACAGAGAGGCTGATGCTGGGGACAGAGAGGCTGATGCTGGAGACAGAGAGGCTGATGCTGGGGACAGAGAGGCTGATGCTGGGGACAGAGAGGCTGATGCTGGGGACAGAGACGCTGATGCTGGGGACAGAGAGGCTGATGCTGGGGACAGAGAGGCTGATGCTGGAGACAGAGAGGCTGATGCTGGGGACAGAGAGGCTGATGCTGGGGACAGAGAGGCTGATGCTGGGGACAGAGAGGCTGATGCTGGGGACAGAGAGGCTGATGCTGGGAGGAGAGAGGCTGATGCTGGGGACAGAGAGGCTGATGCTGGGGACAGAGAGGCTGATGCTGGGGACAGAGAGGCTGATGCTGGCGCAGCATGGCGGATGGAGCACGTTTGGGAGTGCGCAGCATGGTGGATGGAGCACGTTTGGGAGTGCGCAGCATGGCGGATGGAGCACGTTTGGGAGTGCACAGCATGGCGGATGGAGCATGTTTGGGAGTGCGCAGCATGGCGGATGGAGCACGTTTGGGAGTGCGCAGCATGGGGGATGGAGCACGTTTGGGAGTGTGCAGCATGGCGGATGGAGCACGTTTGGGAGTGCGCAGCATGGCGGCTGGAGCACGTTTGGGAGTGCGCAGCATGGCGGATGGAGCACGTTTGGGAGTGCGCAGCATGGGGTATGCAACACGATGGGGAGTGCGGAGTATGGCGGATGGAGCACGTTTGGGGGTGCGCAGCATGGCAGATGGACCACGTTTGGGAGTGCGCAGCATGGCGGATGGTGTACGTTTGGGAGTGCGCAGCATGGGAGATGGAGCACGATGGGGAGTGCGCAGCATGGTGGATGGAGCACGTTTGGGAGTGCGCAGCATGGGGTATGCAGCACGATGGGGAGTGCGGAGTTTGGCGGATGGAGCATGTTTGGGAGTGCGCAGCATGGCGGATGGACCACGTTTGGGAGTGCGCAGCATGGCGGATGGAGTACGTTTGGGAGTGCGCAGCATGGGAGATGGAGTACGATGGGGAGTGCGCAGCATGGCGGATGGAGCACGTTTGGGAGTGCGCAGCATGGGGGATGAAGCACGATGGGGAGTGCGCAGCATGGCGGATGGAGCACGTTTGGGAGTGCGCAGCATGGCGAATGGAGCACGTTTGGGAGTGTGCAGCATGGCGAATGGAGCACGTTTGGGAGTGCGCAGGATGGGAGATGGAGCACGATGGGGGGTGCGCAGCATAGGGGATGGAGCACGTTTGGGAGTGCGCAGCATGGCGGATGGAGCACGTTTGGGAGTGCGCAGCATGGGGGATGCAGCACGATGGGGAGTGCGGAGTATGGCGGATGGAGCACGTTTGGGAGTGCGCAGCATGGCGGATGGACCACGTGTGGGAGTGCGCAGCATGGTGGATGGAGCACGTTTGGGAGTGCGCAGCATGGGGTATGCAGCACGATGGGGAGTGCGGAGTATGGCGGATGGAGCACGTTTGGGAGTGCGCAGCATGGCGGATGGAGCACGTTAGGGAGTGCGCAGCATGGCGGATGGAGCACGTTTGGGAGTGCGCAGCATGGGAGATGGAGCACGATGGGGAGTGCGCAGCATGGCGGATGGAGCACGTTTGGGAGTGCGCAGCATGGGGGATGAAGCACGATGGGGAGTGCGCAGCATGGCGGAAGGAGCACGTTTGGGAGTGCGCAGCATGGCGGATGGAGCTCGTTTGGGAGTGCGCAGCATGGCGGATGGAGCACGTTTGGGAGTGCGCAGGATGGGAGATGGAGCACGATGGGGAGTGCGCTGCATGGGGGATGGAGCACGATGGGGAGTGCGCTGCATGGAGGATGGAGCACGATGGGAAGTGCACACCTCCCCCCAACACACACACACACGCGCGCACTGCACAACACACCACACACACACACTGGGAACCACAAACAACTGCCCTACACAGACACCCACACACACAGACAACGCTGCACACACAAATATACGCACATACCGCACAACACACACATTGCACAAAACATACCTCCCCCCAAAACACACCACACACACACAAACCGCGCAACACACACACAACGCTACAGACACACAGCGCTCCACAAACAACGCCACACACAAACAACACCGCTCTCACCCCCCATCACACCCAGACAACACCCAGAACATGTACAGCGCCCTACACAAACACTTGGTAACTACACACAACAACATCTATATATATATATGTATATATATAAACAAAAATCATACATGAACTATAGCACTCACCGGTTAAATTGCTGTGCAGAAAAACTGTTTATTTAAACAGCGGAGGTTACATGTGCGGAGAGGGCTGGTGGGGAGAGGGAGTGTGCGCTGTAGCAGACGACGGCCGTTTCGCACCTGTCCGGTGCTTCAGCTGGTCCAGCTGAAGCACCGGACAGGTGCGAAACGGCCGTCGTCTGCTACAGCGCACACTCACTCTCCCCACCAGCCCTCTCCACACATGTAACCTCCGCTGTTTAAATAAACAGTTTTTCTGCACAGCAATTTAACCGGTGAGTGCTATACTTTTTCTACTTTGCATTGCAAGATTTGTTATCTATTGATATAAGCACCCCGGTGTTTGCTTCCAGCCTCTGAATACAGGACTTTCTTTGTAATGGACAAATAGGCTTGTTGAATACTGAGTAGTGCCCTGGAATTCCTCCCTTTTTCTGAATCATACATGAACTACACAATATGTAAATTCTAGAATACCCGATGCGTAGAATCGGGCCACCTTCTAGTATATATATATATACACAGTACAGTATATATACACAGTACAGACTAAAAGTTTGGACACACCTTCTCATTCAAAGAGTTTTCTTTATATTCATGACTCTGAAAACTGTAGATTCAAGTTGAAAGCATCAAAACTTTGAATTAAAACATGTAGAATGAAATACTTAACAAAAAAGTGTGAAAAAACTGAAAATATGTCTTATATTCTAGGTTCTTCAAAGTGTTCACCTTTTGCTTTCATTACTGCTTTGCACAGTCCTGGCATTCTCTTGATGAGCTTCAAGAGGTAGTCACCGGAAATGGTTTTCACTTCACAGGTGTGCCCTCTCAGGTTTAATAAGTGGGATTTTTTGTCTTATAAATGGGGTTGGGACCATGAGTTGTGTTGTGCAGAAGACTGATGGATACACAGCTGATAGTCCTACTGAATAGACTGTTAGAATGTATATTATGGCAAGAAAAAAGCAGCTAAGTAAAGAAAAACGAGTGGCCATCATTACTTTAAGAAATGAAGGTCAGTCAGTCCGAAAAATTGGGAAAACTTTGAAAGTGTCCCCAAGTGCAGTGGCAAAAATCATCAAACACTAGAAAGAAACTGGCTCACATAAAGACCGCCCCAGGAAAGGAAGACCAAGAGTCACCTCTGCTGCGGTGGATAAGTTTATCCGAGTCACCAGCCTCAGAAATCGCAGTTTAATAGCAGCTCAGATTAGAGACCAGGTCAGTGCCACACAGAGTTCTAGCAGCAGACACATCTCTAGAACAACTGTTAAGAGGAGAGTTTGTGCAGCAGGCCGTCATAGTAAAATAGCTGCTAGGAAACCACTGCTAAGGACAAGCAACAAACAGAAGAGACTTGTTAGGGCTAAAAAACACAAGGAATGGACATTAGACCAGTGGAAATCTGTGCTTTGGTCTGAGGAGTCCAAATTTGAGATCTTTGGATACAACCATCGTGTCTTTGTGCGATGCAGAAAAGGTGAATGGATGGACTCTACATGCCTGGTTCCCACCATGAAGCATGGAGGAGGAGGTGTGATGGTGTGGGGGTGCTTTGCTGGTGACACTGTTGGGGATTTATTCAAAATTGAAGGCATACTGAACCAGCATGGCTACCACAGCATCTTGCAGCGGCATGCTATTCCATCTGGTTTGCGTTTAGTTGGACCATCATTTATTTTTCAACAGGACAATGACCCCAAACACACCTCCAGGCTGTGTAAGGGCTATTTGACTAAGAAGAAAAGTGATGGGGTGGTACGCCAGATGACCAGGCCTCCACAGTCACCAGACCTGAGCCCAATCGAGATGGTTTGGGGTGAGCTGGACCGCAGAGTGAAAACAAAAGGGCCAACAAGTGCTAAGCATCTCTGGGAACTCCTTCAAGACTGTTGGAAGACCATTTCCAGTGACTACCTCTTGAAACTCATCAAGAGAATGCCAAGAGTGTGCAAAG
Organism: Anomaloglossus baeobatrachus; assembly: GCF_048569485.1. Taxonomy (NCBI): domain Eukaryota; kingdom Metazoa; phylum Chordata; class Amphibia; order Anura; family Aromobatidae; genus Anomaloglossus; species Anomaloglossus baeobatrachus. The sequence continues at coordinate 291,982,304 of NC_134358.1, read as the reverse complement.
CAGTAATCAAAGCAAAAGGTGGCTACTTTGCTTTGAAGAACCTAGAATATAAGACATATTATCAGTTGTTTCACACTTTTTTAGTATTTCATTCCACATGTGTTAATTCATAGTATTGATGCCTTCAATGTGAATCTACGATTTTCAGAGTCATGAAAATAAAGAAAACTCTTTGAATGAGAAGGTGTGTCCAACCTTTGGTCTCTACTGCATATATATACTGTGTATATATATATATATATATATATATATATATATATATATATATATATATATATATTGTGAGGTAGCGTCGTCGGCTGCGCTGCAGAAGACACGGGATCCAGGCACCAAGGTTCACAGCACACGGTTTATTATCCAAAGAACAAGTCCACAATAGTACATATGTGCCTTTCCGGCAGAGAACTCAGGGAGATGTGATCACTCCCTCACACCCGGCACACCTGCCCTCGTTCCTGTTTCCTTTTAACCCTTCCTGAAGCCTGTAGGGAAACAGCATTAACCCCGGAGTGGAGTTGCTTTCTATCATGGAGTGAGCACAACCGGGGCGAGACATACCGGCCGTCATAGATAACCCCGGTCACAGTCTCACATACCCCCCCCTCAGTTCAAGCGTGCGGGGTTGAACTCCTGCCATCAAACACGGGCCGCGGGACAAGGCATCGGCGTTGCCCTGCAACCTACCGGCCCGGTGTTCAACCGTAAACCGGAAGTTCTGCAGAGAAAGGAACCACCGGGTAACCCGGGCATTCCGTTCCTTGGCGGACCTCATCCAGACCAGTGGAGAGTGATCCGTCACCAAGCGAAACTGCCGTCCCAGCAGGTAATAGCGTAGGGACTCCAAGGCCCACTTGATTGCCAGGCACTCCTTCTCCACTACGCTATAATTCCGCTCGGGAGGGGTGAGCTTCCTACTCAAGAAGGTGACGGGGTGTTCCTCCCCCTGAACCACCTGAGACAGCACTGCCCCCAGGCCGACCTCCGAGGCGTCAGTCTGTACTATGAACTCCTTCCGGAAATCAGGGTTGACCAGAACGGGCTGTCCGCACAGGACCTCCTTCAGGGCCCGGAAGGAGTCCTCGGCCTGCGGAGTCCAGCGCACCATGACGGACTTCTTGCCTTTGAGAAGGTCCGTCAAGGGGGCTGATAGTCCCGCAAAATCTTTTACAAACCTCCTGTAGTACCCCACGATACCCAGGAAGGCCCTAACCTGCTTCGTGGTCAGGGTCTAGGCCACTTCTGGATCGCCTCAACCTTGTTAATTTGGGGCTTAATCACTCCTTGGCCTATCACGTAGCCCAAGTAACGGGCTTCCGTGAGTCCCAATGCACATTTCTTGGGATTGGCTGTCAATCCGGCTGTTCGAAGCGCGTCCACCACCGCTTGTACCTGTTCCAAGTGGGTCTGCCAATCGGAGCTGTAAATAATGATGTCATCAAGGTACGCTGATGCATACGCCTGGTGGGGTTCTAGCACTAAGTCCATCAACCTCTGGAACGTGGCCGGAGCGCCATGTAACCCGAAAGGCAAGACAACATAGTGGAAGAGACCCTCTTGCGTAACAAAAGCGGTTTTCTCCTTGGCGGACTCCGTCAGTGGCACCTGCCAGTACCCCTTGGTCAGGTCGAGCGTGGTAAAATATCGCGCCTGTCCCAGCCTATCAATCAGCTCATCCACCCGGGGCATGGGGTAGAGATCGAACTTGGATATTTCGTTCAATCTCCTAAAGTCATTGCAGAACCTTAAGGAGCCATCGGGTTTTGGTATTAGGACAATCGGACTAGCCCATTCACTCCGGGATTTTTCAATGACCCCCAGGCGTAACATTGTCTTTACTTCCTCCGATATGGCTTGTCGTCGAGCCTCCGGTACCCGGTATGACTTCAGGCGTACCTTCAGGTGGGGCTCGGTGACAATATCATGTCGTATCAGACTGGTCCTACCGGGCAGCTCAGAGAAGACATCGGGGTTCTGCTGAACCAACCGTCTGGCCTCTCGCCTCTGTTGCTTGGTGAGGGCTTCTCCAATCCTTACTTCCGGTTCGTCCTCTCCGGAGGTCGCTGGAGCCGGATGTGAACGACCCGAAGAGGAGGGAGATGGGGAGAAAACAGCCATCAGGCTTTCCCGTTCCTGCCAAGGTTTTAATAAGTTGACATGGTATATTTGTTCAGGTTTCCGCCTACCGGGCTGCAATACTTTATAGTTAACCACCCCGACTCTTTCCTTTATCTCGTAGGGGCCGTGCCACTGAGCCAGGAATTTACTCTCCGCCGTGGGGATTAATACCAACACCCGATCCCCGGGTTTAAAGGTCCGCACGGTGGCTTGTCTATTGTAGCGGCCGCTTTGCGCGGCCTGAGCCTCCTGTAAATGCTCCTTCACAATTGGCATGACCGCGCTTATGCAGTTCTGCATACCCAAAATGTGTTCAATCACACTTTTATGAGGGGTGGGCTCCTGCTCCCAGGTTTCTTTTGCCAGATCCAACAATCCCCGGGTATGTCGCCCGTATAACAATTCAAAAGGCGAAAACCCCGTGGATGCCTGTGGCACCTCTCGTATGGCAAACATCAAATAGGGAAGCATCATATCCCAGTCTTTCCCGTCTTTGGAAATCACCCTTCTTAGCATGGTTTTCAGGGCTTTATTGAATCGTTCCACTAAACCATCCGTCTGAGGATGATACACAGACGTACGCAACTGCTTGATCTGGAGTAGCCGGCATAGTTCTTTGGTCACTTTAGACATGAATGGGGTCCCCTGATCCGTAAGGATCTCCTTGGGCAACCCCATCCGGCAGAACACAGCAAACAACTCCCGAGCTATAAGCTTTGCTGCAGTATGTCTGAGAGGTATCGCCTCTGGATACCGGGTGGCATAGTCAACGATCACTAGGATATGCTGGTGCCCTCGAGCAGACTTTACGAGGGGCCCCACCAGATCCATCCCTATCCGTTCAAAAGGGACTTCTATAATGGGTAACGGTACCAACGGACTGCGAAAGTGGGTCAGGGGTGCGGTAAGCTGACACTCCGGGCAGGTTTCGCAGAACCATTTTACCTCCCCAAAGACCCCGGGCCAATAGAACCTTTGAAATATTCGCTCCTGCGTTTTCTTGACCCCTAGGTGACCACTCATCAGGTGTTTATGAGCCAAGTCGAGGACCCGCCGGCGATACGGCTGGGGCACCACCAACTGCTCTACCCCTATGCCCCGTATTTCATCTACCCGGTAGAGTAAATCCTGCTTAAGAGCGAAATGGGGGTATCTTACCTGGGCACCAGGCAGCTGTGCCACCCCGTCAACTACTGTCACCCGACTCCGGGCATGTATTAACGTAGGGTCCTGGAGTTGGGCTGTCCCAAACGTATCCGGGGACGCCTCCAACTCCGGGATGGGCTCGACCGTCTCAGCCTCTCCTGCCAATACCTCTAGGGGCGACCTATCAGGTTCACATCCTGTCCCTATCATGGGGACCCCTACGGCAGGCGTCCCGGATTCAGGATTGTAGGGCTCAGGTCCCGGACTGACCAATATCTGAGGGGACTTAGGAGGTCCCTTCCACAAAGTCCAAAAATAGGGCAGATCCCTTCCTAGGATCACATCATAGGGAAGAGTATTAATAAGTCCCACCTCATGTTGCACCTGACCGCAAGGTGCTGTGATGGTGACTATCCCCGTGGGATAGTCTCGGCGGTCCCCATGTATGCAAACCACCCCCACGGTACGTCCTGTGGCCTTTACTTTAGCCCTTAGGGTTGATCGCACAAGGGTCACTAAGCTTCCGGAATCCAACAAGCCTGTAACCGGACATCCATTCACCTGTATTTGGCACAAGTGGGGCTCAGTCTCTGGGTAGACCAGGTCAGCGGTACACACCACCTGAGCATACATTGAACCCCGTCGGGTAACCCCACAATCCATGGGCTCCGTGGTGAGGGGACACTGGGCTTCCATATGTCCCACCCGCTGGCACCGCCAACATCTAATAGGGAAGGACACCCCCTTGACGAGTTGTCGTTTAGGGTACATAGGTTTCCGGACCTCAGGGACGGAGGGTGCGGCCTCAGACGGGACGGTAGCGGACTCCCGCACCGGTGTCAGCGGTGGGTCCTTGGCCCTAGGCTTGGAGGGGCCGGACCGACGGGCGGTACGCAAAGTCTCAGTGTCCCGTATCAAGTCCTGCGTAGCCACATGCCGCTCTACCAGGCATACTAATTGGTCCAGGGTACTTGGGTCGCCCTGTCCAACCCACCGTTGAATGGTGACGGGTAAAGTGCGTACAAAACGGTCAACAACTACCCTTTCTACCATTTGCGCCGGGCTCAGAGTGTCAGGCTGTAACCACTTTTTTACGAGATGCAACAAGTCATAGGCCTGGGAGCGTACAGGTTTGGTTTCCTCAAAGAACCACTGATTTACCCGCTGAGCCCGTACATAGGTATTCACCCCCAACCGAGCCAGTATTTCGGCTTTCAGGGTCACATAGTCAATGGCGTCCTCGGTACAGAGGTCCAGGTACGCTTTTTGGGGTTCCCCCGTCAGATAGGGTGACAATACCTCAGCCCACTGCGGGGTCGGCAGCTTTTCCCGCTCGGCCACCCGCTCAAACACCGCCAGGAACGCTTCCACATCATCACCCGGGGTCATCTTTTGCAACGCTTGTCTCACCGCTTTCCGGACGCTGCCGTCGTCACCCGGTCCCTGGGTTGTTGCTGCCGGTCCGGCACGGATCGACTTGGCCAGGAGAACCATCTGTTCTTGATGCCTTTTTTCCTGCAATTGCAAGGCTTGCTGCTGACGTGCATTGGCCTGATCCATCTGTTCTTGGAATTTTTTTTCCTGCACTTGCAAGGATTGGAGCAGGTGTGCATTGGTCTGTTGCTGCTGTGCATTAGCCTGTTGCTGCTGTGCATTAGCCTGTTGCTGCTGTGCATTAGCCTGAGCCAAATGTTTTAGTATGTCCTCCATGGCGTCGCCGGGTTTGGGCTGTAGTATAGCCGCTCGAATCCAGGACAAGCGCAGCTGGGTCACCAGGGATGAATGCTACACCTCACCGGCTGTCATGCCCGCATTCTCCACCATATGTGAGGTAGCGTCGTCGGCTGCGCTGCAGAAGACACGGGATCCAGGCACCAAGGTTCACAGCACACGGTTTATTATCCAAAGAACAAGTCCACAATAGTACATATGTGCCTTTCCGGCAGAGAACTCAGGGAGATGTGATCACTCCCTCACACCCGGCACACCTGCCCTCGTTCCTGTTTCCTTTTAACCCTTCCTGAAGCCTATAGGGAAACAGCATTAACCCCGGAGTGGAGTTGCTTTCTATCATGGAGTGAGCACAACCGGGGCGAGACATACCGGCCGTCATAGATAACCCCGGTCACAGTCTCACAATATATATATATATATATATAAAAATACACACAGTATACATATATATACCACTTTCCACATTTCATCTTCAGGCTGTTTGACGTCTGCGGTATATATTGTAATTTGAACTATGAAATGTGTTTCAAACTGTCTGTGTAAAATTAAATTTAATAGAATAGCAATATAATGAGCAGAATATCATTCTATTTTATTTAAGCATGAGATCATTTGTTGAGGAAATTGAAAAACAAAATTAGAAATATCTGTGAAATCTACGTCTGTATCTGGTTGGTATCACTCATACAGCTGAAGTAGAATTCTGGAGTCCTCTAGACAGGATTAATAAAGGATAATGATGTCTCTCCATGATAATAAACTCCAAATCCTCTATGTATAACAGTATGCAGGACACAGGCCTAATTTTTTTTAGTGTATCTTCTGACATGGGTCATCCCTTCTCTCAATATTGTAGACTTCAGCTATATTATTCTGTTTGTCTGTTCCACTGGCGATTCTGAGCAGACAACTGTAATAAAAAGCAGATGCTATTGTTGAGAAGCTGCTAAGTTTCTTGGGGACAGAAAGAAAACTTACTAAATATTAAATAGTCCCAGATGTTTAGTGGAACGTCAGACTAGATTTTGATACTGTGAATTTTTGTGAATATTTGTGCACTAACGTTGAAAAATATCTGTGCAAGAAAAAAAAATCAGGTTCTTTTAAAATCCTTCAGATCTCATGGTTCGGGAGCCTGTCTAATTCCTAGAGGCTGCTAGAAGGACAGACTTAAATATTATGTACACTGATGAGCAAAAATGTAACAATGTTTTGAACTTTTGAATTTCAGGATCCAAATTCCATCATCTAATACAGCTTTAAATGTGAGACTACCTTCATTTTACAGACAATAATCTTGGCTATCTCATACATAAATTTGATTTGCAACTATTTATATGATAACGTATGCAAATTCTTGTTACATAACTGCATTGTTACTGTTTTGCACCTAGTAGTGGGAAAAAAAATCTTCCTGTATACTACAAATTACAATTTGTTCTCACATTCCCTAATAGCTCAGTGTGTTACTAAAGGCTGCTTTAAATGCAGTGATGTCACTCGTGAAAGTACCCCCCCGTCGTTTGTGCGTCACAGGCAAATTGCTGCATGTGGCGCACAATATTGCTAGTTCCCGTCGCACTATACTTACCTACCTAAAGACGTCGCTGTGGCCGGCGAACTGCCTCTTTTCTAAGGGGGCAGTTCGTGCGGTGTCACAACAACGTCACATGGCAGGCATCCAATTGAAGCGGAGGGGCGGAGAGCAGCTGCAGGAAAGTCACGCCCACCTCGTTCCTGGAGGATGCTGTCACGCTCCCCGGGCCCTCTGCTCCGCTCCCCGGGTCCCCTGCTCCGTTCCCCGGGTCCTCTGCTCCGCTCCCCGGCTCACCTGCCACGCTCCCCGCTCTCCAGCCTCCGGTGCCCGTACTTCCCAGGCCCCCTGGTCTCCGCTCCCGGCGCCCGACGGCTTCCCAGTCTCTGGCCGGCTCCCCTGCGTCCTCCTCTCAGCTTCCTGCCCTGGCTTCTGGCACCCGGGCCGCGCGCATGCGTATTAGGGCGCGCGCGCGGTCACTGACCCTTTCTTAAAGGGCCAGTGTCAACTAACAGGAAATGATGCACACAGGTACAGGGTATATAGGGGGTTAATGTCCAAGGGAGCGGGGCCTGTTCTTCGTGTTTTCCCAAGCTAGGAGTCAGGTCTCCTTGTGTTCTGTGAGATACTTACCTCTCTGTCTTCTAGAGCCGATCCTGCATCGCCATCCGGTCCTGCGGTACCTCGAACCCCGAACGCTGCCCATCTGCCATCCTGACAGTCCGTACCATCTCGGATCCCTGCGGTGACCCGTCATCTCGCTCCAACGGTTCCGGACCCCGCCTGACACCATCACGGCTTCCGAACCTGAGCTCCGTCACCCGGACCACCATCAGTGACCTCGTGGTCCCAGGGACTTCTCCATTTTCTCCCAGTGCACGGACTGTCCTGCTACCTACAGTGCTCCGGCTACCGGACTCCTTTCCCTCATCCGGGAGTTCGGCCCAGTGGATCCACCTCCAGGGTCTACCCGTCCATCTGGCCCTAACAGATGCAGGTACGGTGTTGTTCGTCATTCCTGAGGTGTCACACATTACGATGTGTGCTGCCTCAGTAACGATGAACCAACTGCATCCAGCACCATCAACGATATTTGAGATTTGAACGAGGTTTCAACGATCAACGATTAGGTGAGTATTTTTGATCGTTAGCAGTCGCTCGTGCGTGTCACACGCAACGACGTCACTAACGAGGCTGGATGTGCATCACAAATTCTGTGACCCCAACGACATGTCGTTAGCGATGTTGTTGCGTGTAAAGCCCCCTTAAGTTGCTTCCTAAGTGAAAGGTCACTAGTTTGAATCAAGGAGCAGCCATGAAGAACAAGAAAAGAGAAACTGCTTCATCCAGCTCAACAGCAGTCGCTCGTCCAAGAAAATTGCCAACTTGCATCTTGTGATTGCCATGACATAGAATAATTTTTCAGAAAAGAAAAAAAATACTAACAGGTATAGAAAATCAGTAATTTGGCAGCATATACCCAATACATTAAATATAAAACATCAAATTTATTCAATTAGATTAAAAAACTACCCCAGACAGACACAACACATAAAACAGTGGCAAAAAAACATATAACCTGTGGGCACAAAACATATCGATATAGCACAATAACCATTTAAAGTGAGAAGACAAATCTAAATCTCAATAACCAAATTTGTATGAAGAAAAAACATATCCATTTACAATTCTTGCAGCCATACCATCATGTGAACCTGACCTAAGAAACAATATGCAGAACTGAAGAGGTTGATTCAACAAAGGCTGTATGACAGGATTCCACAGTTCTACTGAGAATGAGGTCAGGGCCATTTAAAGCTGGGTTTACACACTGCAACATCGCAAAGGACATCGCTGTAACGTCACCGGTTGTGTGACGTAACAGCGACCTCCCTAAGTCTCTGTTGAGTCGCTGGTGAGCTGTCAAACAGGCAAACCTGGCCAACAACGCAACAGCGATCCGGACCTGCAGAGCGACCTAGCTGGTTGTTGGGGACGTTGATAAGCAGCTTTTTGAAAGGGAAGTTGCTAACAAAGTCGCTGCAAAGTCTTTCACACACTGAAACTTTCTAGCGATGCATGCTGCACAGCAGGAAACAAAGGACCTAGGAATGGTCCTGAACGATTTGTAGCGATCAGCAACTTCACAGCAGGGGCCAGGTCGTTGATGTGTTTCACACACTGCAACATCGCAAACGACATCGCTATTGCGTCACAAAACCGGTGACATTACAGCGATGTCGTTTGAGATGTTGCAGTGTGTAAACCCAGCTTAAGACCTTGGATCAATGGCTGCTGAACAGACCAGTTCAGATATCTTTCTATATCCCATACATCTGCACCACTGCTCTACCTTCTTCCCACCCCTGTCCGCCTTCCCACAAGTTGATATGTTTGTCAAACTGGTCAAAGAGGAGTTCATCTTTGAACAGGACTTACTCATTACAATTTATCTAAATTACATAGACAAGCTATTAACCACCTTAAAAACTGTACAACATAATTATCAAATGGACAGACATTGGTGGAAATGTGGTTCTGTGGCCTGATCAGATTTACAAAGCAGAAGCCCTTAAACATCTAGGGATTTCCCTATGTTATTGACAACTAACCGAAAATCCATTACAATCCTTCAAAAAGGAGCTTATGGATGTAATTGATGATGGAGTTGAATTCTCAGCTATTACTTCTAAAATGAAAGAATCTCTAATTTGTAAATATCTGGTGATCTTAACTTCTCATTTACTACCCAAGGTTTACAAGGACCCCTAAACCGCCCAGGAGATGCATTGTCTTGGCATTGGGGGGTCTTTGTGAACCTAGTTGTCAATTTCTTGATTTGTATCTGCAAAAATTTGTAGAGGTCCTTCCCTCTTTTGTTAGAGACACGACTGATGTTCTTCATAGAATTGATGGAGTTATGATGGATGACAATATATGTGGATGATATCTGCAATGTGGATTCACTTTGCACATCTATTCGCCATGACCAGGAAATTCTTGCTTAGATTCATCCTTTTTTTAATTTATTATTTCACTTTTAAGTTTTTTACTTACTCACAACTTTTTTGCATATAAGGATCATATATTCTTACAGCTCTAGAGAACAGCAATGGGAGCATTTTGGGAGTCTTCATGTGCTAATTTATTCCTGGGGCTATGGAAAAGAGATGGTGTACTTAATATATCTGGCCATGATTGCATTGTCTCATTGTCTTGCTATAGTGATGATGTCCTGTTTATATGGCAAGCCTCCACATTGCAGCTTTTTGAACCATCTGTCTCATAACAATTTTAATTTTAAACTAACAAGGAAATATACCAGCTAACATATCGCCTACCTAGATCTCTCCATCAACAAGAAACCTGACGGTTAACTTCGTATGGATATTTTCCGGAAACTCACATCAACCAATTCTCTTCTTAATTGTTAATTTTCCCATCCTACTCAGCTTAATCGTTCAATTCTGGTTGTTCAATTTCAAGAGCCAGGAGGATCTGTTCTGATGATTACACTCTTCATAAACAAGAGCAGGATCTCTCTAATAGATTCCAGAATAAGGGCTATCACTCTTGGGACATTCATAAAGGCTTCTTGCGAACAAAAAATTAGAAAATACAGACCCTCATATCTCTTTCCAACAGAAAAAAAACAAAAAAGCTGAACTCATACCTACATTTATCACCACGTATAATTCTAATTGGTTGGGAATCTCTAAAATTCTTTCTAAATATTGGAACCCTTAAACAAATACTTACCATTCCTCCCTCCATTACATGGCAAAGTTCCACAAATCTTAGAGATCAGGGATCTTCTTACTAAGGGCCATAATGTTCCCCTGAGACAGTGTTAATCCAGTACCTCTACTTCATTCTTATTGAACGATTTCTTTGCCCATCTCGACGCATGCTTCAGGTCATTGTCCTGCTATGTCATCCTTTTCATACCCATAGTACTCGAGGGAACAAAGTAACTCATCTTGTAGGATACCCACTTATAGCTCAATTTTGAGATCACCATTGATCCTGGTCAAGTTTCCAATGCCTTTGGCTGTGAAGCAATCCCATAACTTCAGGCTTCATTCACTGAACTTGACAGTTCCTTCAATTTCTAGATCTGTTAGCCCCTTTTTCCTTTGTTTCTTCCAGACCCATTTGCATCTGTAAGAGTCTGTAAGGATATTCCTGCGAGTGGACCCACTGGACCATGCATCGAACTCCCCTCCGATGCCGCCTTGAGCAAACCCCTATACAGGGACTATTGGGCATAACCACGGAGGGCCTAGATGCACGGAAGCTGGGATCAGCAAGAGTCACTGGATGCAGGAGCTAATCTGGACCAGGTACAGGTTAACGGGATGAAGCAGAAGTCCAGAACTGAGACTGGTGCAGGTCACAGGGATTAGGCTGAGGTCCGGAGGGAGAGACTGGTGCAGGTTAATGGGATCAGGCTGAAGTCAAGAACCGGAGACTGGTGCAGGTTACTGGGATCAGGCTGGAGTGTGTGCTCAGAACGGTACTCGGGATCTACAAGCAGAGACAGAATTACACCAAGCACAGGCATAGAGGGACTTGAACAACTAGGACAAGAGACAAGCTACAGGGATTATATGTAATTTTGCTCTCGTTCGATTTATGATCCTTAAATACCTTTAATTTTATTTTATATTTCCATGCCTATGTCATTATTTTAGATTTTACTACTGCTTATTCTGTGGCTATTATTAATTTATCGTATATTTTATCATGAGCCTTTTATTACGATCTGGTTAAAAAAAACTATTGCTGATACTCGGCTTCTTCTCCTTCACTCTTTATTACATTTCACGGTCACGTTCTTTCTCTGTCTGTGATTTCACATTTTTCAATTTCTATTATACATGCATTTATTAATAATGTTATTTGCTCCCCTCAGAGGTTAAATAACTTTCTCTCTACATTTAGCAATTGATTCACTTAAGCAGCAACTGTGATTCCTACACACAGGCTCAGACACGCCTCATGCATGTGCTGTCCGCACCTCCCTGATGGCGCGGTGGTTCTGTTGTAATGGCAAAGGATGCCATGACTAGAGATGAGCGAACCGGTCGCGGTTCGGCTCGAGTACGGTTCGCCGAACGGAGGTCTCGTTCGAGTTCGGTTCGTCGAACGTTCGACGAACCGAACTCGAACCGCATAGGAAACAATGACAGGCAATCACAAACACATAAAAACACCTAGAAAACACCCTCAAAGGTGTCCAAAAGGTGACAAACAACTCACAACACAAACACATGGGAAAGTGACAAGGACATATACTCATGCGAAACAAAAGAGCTGGACAAGGAAAAAGAGGAGACACAGATATATGAGTATATGCAAGGAAACATCGATGCCATTACTGTGCAACTTGAGCCCTGCTCACTTTAGGCTTCCAATCTGGATAAATTGCCTGAGCTTGCCACGTACGCCTTGGGGATCTTGTCGTGTCCTGCAGCCAGCGTTCTCTCGGAACCTGTCTTCAGTGCTGCTGTCTGTCCACTGACAATGTGGACATGGCTCTCAGAGGACTTTTCTTCCCCTGGGTCAGCCAGGGGAGGCGAAAGGCACGCGTATTTTTGAGAGTGCTTCATGCAAAGCATCTTTTTCATCTTGAAAATGGGGGTCAACTGATGCCAGTCAAGTAGGATGTGTGTGGCCCAATTAGTGGAAATGAGGGAGACTGTGGTTGGAGTCCCCTCGCTTTTGAAAAAAGAACCAAGATGAACAAGTCATGGCTCTCAGAGGACTTTTCTTCCCCTGGCTCATCCAGGGGAGGTGAAAGGCATGCGTATTTTTGAGAGAGCTTCATGCAAAGCATCTTTTTCATTTTGAAAAGGGGGGTCAACTGATGCCAGTCAAGTGGGGTGTGTGTGGCCCAATTAGTGGAAACGAGGGAGACTGTGGTTGGAGTCCCCTCGCTGTGTTTCTAAAAGAACCAAAATGAACAAGTCATGGCTCTCAGAGGACTTTTCTTCCCCTGGGTCATCCAGGGGAGGCGAAAGGCACGCGTATTTTTGAGAGTGCTTCATGCAAAGCATCTTTTTCATTTTGAAAAGGGGGATCAAATGATGACAGTCAAGTGGGGTGTGTGTGGCCCAATTAGTGGCAACGAGGGAGACTGTGGTTGGAGTCCCCTCGCTTTTGAAAAAAGAACCAAGATGAACAAGTCATGGCTCTCAGAGGACTTTTCTTCCCCTGGCTCATCCAGGGGAGGTGAAAGGCACGCGTATTTTTGAGAGTGCTTCATGCAAAGCATCTTTTTCATTTTGAAAAGGGGGGTCAACTGATGCCAGTCAAGTGGGGTGTGTGGCCCAATTAGTGGAAACGAGGGAGACTGTGGTTGGAGTCCCCTCGCTGTGTTTGTAAAAGAACCAAGATGAACAAGTCATGGCTCTCAGAGGACTTTTCTTCCCCTGGGTCATCCAGGGGAGGTGAAAGGCATGCGTATTTTTGAGAGTGCTTCATGCAAAGCATCTTTTTCATTTTGAAAAGGGGGGTCAACTAATGCCAGTCAAGTGGGGTGTGTGTGGCCCAATTAGTGTAAACGAGGGAGACTGTGTTGGAGTCCCCTCACTGTGTTTCTAAAAGAACCAAAATGAACAAGTCATGGCTCTCAGAGGACTTTTCTTCCCCTGGGTCATCCAGGGGAGGCGAAAGGCACACATATTTTTGAGAGTGCTTCATGCAAAGCATCTTTTTCATTTTGAAAAGGGGGATCAACTGATGACAGTCAAGTGGGGTGTGTGTGGCCCAAATAGTGGCAACGAGGGAGACTGTGGTTGGAGTCCCCTCGCTGTTTTTTACATGATTTTCGAAGTGCATGACATGCCTAAGAGGTTTAGTTTCAGCATCTTAAACTTGTTGGCTACAGAAAGGCTGCCTTTACACCCCTTTGTCACCGAGGATTTTCGAGACCTTATGCCCATTGCAGTGCCCCAAGAGCCGATGGCCATTTGCCACTCCTTCTCCAAGAAAGGGGTGCCCGCGCTAACACAGCAGGAGGCACACAACATCACCGCTTCCTTGAGAAACTCTTTGTGTGACAGGGTGCATTTCACCACAGATACTTGGAACAGTAAGCATGGACAGGGGCGTTACATGTCGCTGACTGGGCACTGGGTAACTATGGTGAGAGATGGAGAAGGGTCTGCTGTACAAGTCTTTCCGTCCCCACGAGTTGTGTGTTTCAATCCTTCCTCTGTATGTACAAGTTCCTCCACTGCTTCTGCCTCATCAACCTCGCGTTGTTCCTGCACCTCAGCCCAAACCCTGTGTGGTCAGGCCACCCTTCCTTGTAACTGCGCCCAAGGAATCCCACACACCTCCTTACTATGCTGGCAGCAGAGCTCAAGGCCATCAGGCGGTCAAATATTTACTTTGAAATGTAGGGGAAATGTGAGACACCGCTGAGGAGTTGTGGACTGTTAGCTCTGTAGAGTGAGACCGAGTTTCATCAATGGTTGTCTCCACTCAACCAGCAGCCAGGGAATGCCGGGTGCGACAATGATGCTAAACAGTCTGCGGCCCTTCTTCAGGGCAATGTGACACACGTGCCTTGTATGGCTCACGTGTTGAATCCGAATCTCCAGCAATTTTTAAAACACTATCCCGGCCTACATGTCCTTCTGTCGAGGGCACGGTGTAACGCCTGCCTGGATCGACACACTCAGACGGGCTGTAAAGGATAGGCTAGAGAGAACCCAATCACCAAGCTGGACCCCCAGAACCCTGAAACCCTTTAATCCCTTTATAGTGATGTTGAATGACACAGGGCCCAAGTTGATCAATACCTGTGGAAGGCTGCAGTTCCAGAGAATAGTAGTCATGCAGGGTCAAAACATTAATTGAGCAAGAGGAACAGAATGGGAGGGACAGGACTTAATCAGAAAACAAGCAGAGGTGAAATGCAAATCGGCTAACGAAGTACCTAAACAGCAAGCAGGAAAAGTAGTCAGGTAACAAGCACACAAACTCATAAAACTAAACTGGGGGTAACAGTAACCAGAGGTTCATAGCTATGTCTGGCAGTGGTCTTCAGACAGGAGGGGCCTAAAAAAGGGTGTTGTGTCTTCCCATTGGTTGTAGCTGAATGATGGTACTTCATCTGTGAGATACCCACCGCCTGCATTCAGCCATTGGTTCTGCATATGTCAAGGTAACGCATCCCAGTGGGTGAGCATAACCTGCGTCCCCCTGCGCCGCTGGCATCGACTCCTCTCCCATCATCAGCGCTATGCACGAAAGGAACACGTTGTCACCTGGCGACCAGAGTACAAATTGACGGAGCGTACTCCGTTGATGACTTAACCGCAGTGTGCGGCAATGATGCAAACCTGGCTGCGGGCCATCGTCAGGGCAATGTGACACACGTGCCTTGTATGGCTCACGTGTTGAATCTAATTCTCCAGCAATTTTTAAAACACCATCCCTGCCTACATGGCCTTGTGCAGCGGGCACGCTCGCTACGTGCTCACTTCCATCGTTCGCTCACAGCAGCTCAACAACGTTCGTCGCTACAGAAGTCTTTAGGTCTGGTGGTTAAACGCCTGAAATGCGATGTGCCGACACGCAGGAATTTGAATCTGCACATGTTGCAGCGTTTGTGGCAGCACAGCCGAACCCTGCTGCAATACGTTATGACATATAGCCTGGCCTAACTTGATCCAGAGGTGGTGCAGATCACGCTGCTGGAGTGGTGTCAGATCAAGGACCTATGCACCCTTCTACACAGTTTACAAATGTCGACGAAGATGTTTAGCACTGGCAATGCCATTCTCAGCGTGACAATTCTGGTCATCTACATGATGAAGCACACTGTAAGCATTATTCGGAGTAAGGTGTTGGGACAAGAGGAAGGGGAGGAAGTACAGGAGGAGTCATATGCTGAAGGGATAACAAGATCTACGAGGTCCAGATGGTCAGCGGCAGCTAGGCGGCAGTCATGGTGGGGGAGAGGGATTAACAAGGGCGCATAGTATCAGCAAAAAGTGTTGAGGAAGGTGCAGGAGCCCATGAAGAAATGGAGGATGAACTGGCGATGGGCATGGAAGACTCAGCAGATGAGTGAGAGCTTGCTCACATTTCGGTTGTGCGAGGTTGGGGGGAGAGGGCAGAGGAAGGAGGCACGATTCTCACCTCTTTGCCACCAACACACCAAGGACTTGGTCCTCCTGGATGCACAAGACACATGAGCGCCTTCTTGCTGCACTACCTACAACATGACCCTCGGATTGTACGAATTCGAAGTAATGCTAACTACTGGGTTGCCACACTGTTAGATCCCCGCTACAAGACAAAATTTGGCGAAATAATTCCTGCCATAGAAATGGACGCACGTATACAGGAGTATCTGCAGAAGGTGGTACGCAATCTTAGATCTGCTTTTCCACTAAACACCACTTCTGCACAGAGTGAATCTCAACGCTTTGTCGTGGATAGGAGGAAATGGTCTTTTACTTGTCCACATCTGAGGGACCGAGGGCTGGCTGCTGTGCTGATATGGCTTTGAGTACGGTGTCCCTTCAGAGTTGCACTTTTGGTTATATACAAAATGAGTTGAAACAGGACAGATGCTGGTGGAAAGGGGAACAGGTGTGTTGGAAAGGGGAAAAAAGTTTTTGTCCGTGGGTTTGGTGGTTAAGCAAAAGTAACATTTGCTGAAGAAACACCATCTGTTACGGTGGGACTGGCAGATTTGGATAAGGTGGTATATACTATGTTACCGCTATATAACGAAAATTAATAAGAAAAGAAAGAGAAATGTATATATCCCCATCAGCAGTCAATGTCCACCGTGCTCCCAGATGGAAAAGGAGAGGTTGGCAACTGGAAGGTTAGGTGGAGGATACAGAGCTGTGTGGCTATGAAACTAATAGTAGCCTGAACCGAGTTAGACGCCACTCGGATCTTGAGACTGGGAGCCCTGTTAGCGTCACAGGGTCCACACGCCCACCCAGCCCAGGAACTCTCTGTTAACATCACAGGGGCCATTGAGTACACTGACCGTGTGCATTGGGGCCACACCTGTGGACAGCAGGCGCATCAGCAGCAGCAGGCCTGTTAATGCCACTGGGCTGCACAAGCAGGACTTGTAGGACAGGAGCTGGTCTTAACCGTTCTGCGTTACCAACTGTGGTGGCGGCCTGCATTGACGCCCTATCCCTGCCTACCTCTGGCCTAAAGCCGCAATGGGTTCAACACATGGAGGTGTGCTCTTTCGGAGCATAATAGAAGACTGCGCACCTCCTTATTGGCTCCAGCCCGTTTTATAACCTGGGTCCGCCCCAAACCAGGGTGGACCACAATGCACCTCCTGGAGACAAAAGCAGAGTGACACGTCATGAGTGGCATAACTAGCGTCCTATTTGGAACCGCAACTTCAATAATGACCTCATGACTGCCACGACACAAACACCTCACCAGTCATCGTCTGACCATCAATAATGAGGTGACAAATCATAGGGGCGGGCCTCTGCAAGCCATTTGGGAGTGGCCTGGCCACATCGTCAGGACGCCTGATGCCCTGTGGTCTATATGGGCCCCCCACATCAGGGGCAGGGCCAAAGTTTTCATTACCGGACCTAGTTTTTGATGCAGTAAGTGCCTGAGCATGCTCAGTAGCATGAAATACAGTCTCTGAAAAAAGACTATCAGCTTTAGCATGGTGTCTAGGCACAAAACAGGACTTAGACCCGGCACGGAATGCAAGTACCTGTGCAAAGAGGCTTTTCGCACTAAGTGTGGGAGCATGCGCTGTATCCCGAAATGAAGACTTAGCCTCAGGAATGGCACAGTCAGGCTGAGCATACTCACTAGGCGAAACGCTGTAGTTAGGCTGCGGCTGGGGTAAATCGGCACACGCATGCGCACTAGCTGCCTCTCCACACTTAGACGTGGAGGAGAAATTGCTCTTCGGGTGTGGACTTGGAGATGCTGTCTATGAACAGAAGGAAAAGTTAAAGGTGTGTGTTACAGCAAGGAGCCACCGCGGAAACACTTCGTTCAATTGTGAGGGGAGTCATTTGGGAGTTTGGTGAGGAGTACCGTAACGGCAGTGAGCAGCATCCTGTGCCACAGTCCAACATTCTTATGGTGCTGCTATACTGCTTACCGTGAGAGGAGCATAAAGTCTGTATTTCTGGCAACTGGCCATCACAGTACCCGGGTACGGTAGGCTGTGCCAAGACAATAATGCGGGCACGCAACACTTTGTTTTATTAGCAAAACACCTATCTGTTCTGGGAAGGCCGACTATTTATAGACAATAAGACTTGCTGCCTCTGCACTGTCAAATTGTCACGTACAGTTTAAATCATAGAGGGACAGCGACACATGTTTGCATTGACTGTTAATTTTCAAGATTTCCATGACTGTGTTGCAGAGCTGTGTGGTTTGCATTCACACTGTTATCATCTGCCTTATCTGTGAGGCTTCAGCTAACAAGGGTATTCAGGGGGGGGGTAATGTGTTTTGTCTATGTTTATGTAGATAACTGGGAAGCTCTTGTGATGCGCCACTGGTAAGTCGTGTTCGCACATACACACACACACGCACACACACACGCACAAACACACAATTACTGCTACGCAGAGGGATTAGCAGGTAGTAGGCAACAGAATAGATTGTTCAATTATTTAAATTGTATGCATGGTTCTTATTGTTTGTTTTGGTAAAGTTAAACAATCATTTATCAACCCAACTGACTAGAGTCCTTTTCCTGTTGCCTGGTTTTGCTGCATACTGGGGAGCCCACCCTGTACACGACTTAAAATGAAGCATAAGTCGCAATGTGAATTTCACTGTGCTACAATGTGGCCTAGCGTGCCTGTGCAACCACCGCCTGCCCCATCAAGTGCATCTGCGTGCTCTTCATCCTCTGTGACTGGGGACAGCAGTCTCACATGGTTTTTCACACTGAACTTCCACCCCTTTACAAGCAACAGGGAGTGTGATTGGCAGGTCATCACTTGTTTTGGAAGTGGAAACAGATGGTATTGTTGAGCTGTCAGACATCGAGAAAACCAACATTGGATGCAGGCTACATTATATCCACACCTGCACCTTCGTCACAGATTGGCTGGACTACCTGCATTTAATAATTGCATTCCAGAAATGGAAAGGAGTGTAGAATGCACATGTGTTGTACCTTGCTTGGCAGCAAAGGAACACTAACTTAGTATTACAGACAATTTTAGGAAGGCAGAAAAAGAGTCAGCTCTTTGGGCAAATTAAATAGCGTGGCAAAAGTGGACAGGTGGGTACAGTGGCCGTGTTCTGTGGGTACCAGGACAGTAAAGGAAGCCTCACTTTCTATCCCTCTGAATGATCAAATGCAGCAAGGAATTCCCTGAGTTTGCTATAAAATTAGCGTAGCAAAATGTGCATGAGGGTGTCATGCAGAGGTGCTAGAAATAGCTTGGCACCAGTGGGACAATAATGGAATACAACAGCCAGTTCTTGTATGCCACTAAATGGCAGCATTTTTTGCTATTATTATAGCTTATTAAAAACAGAGCAGGAGGGTGTCATGCAGAGGTGCTAGAAATAGCTTGGCACCAGTGGGGCACTAATGGAAGTACAAGAGCCACTTTTAGGATGCCACTAAGTTTCCTCAGTGTTTGCTACTATAATGGCTTAGTAACAATGAGTTTGAGTGTGCAATGCAGGCAGACGTGCTGCAAATATCTTTGCACTAGTGGGACAATACAGAAGTCCAACAGCCACTTTTAGGATGCCACTAAGTTTCCTCAGTGTTTGCTACTATAATGGCTTTGTAACAATGAGTTTGAGCGTGCAATGCAGGCAGACGTGCTGCAAATATCTTTGCACTAGTGGGACAATACAGAAGTCCAACAGCCACGTTTAGGATGCCACTAAGTTTCCTCAGTGTTTGCTACTATAATGGCTTAGTAACAATGAGTTTGAGTGTGCAATGCAGGCAGACGTGCTGCAAATATCTTTGCACTAGTGGGACAATACAGAAGTCCAACAGCCACTTTTAGGATGCCACTAAGTTTCCTCAGTGTTTGCTACTATAATGGCTTTGTAACAATGAGTTTGAGTGTGCAATGCAGGCAGACGTGCTGCAAATATCTTTGCACTAGTGGGACAATACAGAAGTCCAACAGCCACGTTTAGGATGCCACTAAGTTTCCTCAGTGTTTGCTACTATAATGGCTTAGTAACAATGAGTTTGAGTGTGCAATGCAGGCAGACGTGCTGCAAATATCTTTGCACTAGTGGGACAATACAGAAGTCCAACAGCCACGTTTAGGATGCCACTAAGTTTCCTTAGTGTTTGCTACTATAATGGCTTAGTAACAATGAGTTTGAGTGTGCAATGCAGGCAGACGTGCTGCAAATATCTTTGCACTAGTGGGACAATACAGAAGTCCAACAGCCACTTTTAGGATGCCACTAAGTTTCCTCAGTGTTTGCTACTATAATGGCTTTGTAACAATCAGTTTGAGTGTGCAATGCAGGCAGACGTGCTGCAAATATCTTTGCACTAGTGGGACAATACAGAAGTCCAACAGCCACTTTTAGGATGCCACTAACTTTCCTCACTGTTTGCTACTATAATGGCTTAGTAACAATGAGCTTGAGTGTGCAAAGGGCAGGAGGGTACAGTGGCAGGGTTGTGAGTCTGGGTAGAAGAAAGGAAGCCTCCCTTTCTATCCCTCCTAATGGGGAAATGCAGCGAGGAAATCCCTGACCTTAGCTACACAGACGCTGTCATCTTGTGTAGCTGTTAAAATCTGTTATCACGGCCCTGACTGTCACCTATGGCTCTGACCCTGCCGGTATTAGCCCTTAAAAGGACTAATAGAAACTTCTATCCCTATTCTGTATAGCGCTGTGTATAGAGCGTACACAGCAGTATCGGAGACAGGAGCTATGCCAGCGGTGTCTGACACCCAGATGCAGAAGAGATAATGGCGTCCAGACGGGCAGATACTCGTTTTTATAATGCAGGGACATGTGACATGGACATCCTATCACACATGCCGTTGCTTCTCTGGCTAAAAGTCCACTTAGCTGTGCGTGTCTGGGATTGGCTGACATGCTGGCCCGCCCCACTACAAGCGCGCGCTTCGGGAAGGAAGACAAGGAAAAAAAAAAAATGGCGATCGCCATTATCCAAACAGCAGTGATCTGAATGCGCTGTTCCCGCACACTATACACTGAAATTTCATAATAGTGTGAGTCACAGAGTGACTTACACTATTACAGCGGAAAGCCAGCTAGTAATTAGCTTGTCTTTTTGCTGCTAGAACCGTTCTCGAACGTATCTAGAACTATCGAGCTTTAGCAAAAAGCTCGAGTTCTAGTTCGATCTAGAACAGCCCCCAAAATCACTCGAGCCACGAACTGGAGAACCTCGAACCGCGAACCGTGCTCAACTCTAGCCATGACGTTCATGCCGGATGCACTATCACAGGAAGTGCGATATCATTCATGATACGTCATTCATGACGTATTGTGTGCCTATTTGTTGACTTTGTGTGCTAAACCAATAGTACCCAGTCTTTACTTTGTTCCCCGCTGATCTCACCTAGTCATATCATGGCCCAAGATCTGTTTTTCAGATCATATATATTTTCTTATGTATCATTACTATCTATGCTAATGAGTGCCCTATAGGCTATCTGTACCTATATTTTCCCTTTGTATCCACCTATGTGAAGATGCATCTAGTTATTATTTATGAGGTGCACAGCACAACGGCCAATCTCTTTTGGGTGTTTTTTTATACATTTAAGTATTAACTCTTTCATACACAGACTATAATAACACTACTATCCAGAGCGAATACCTGCATTTTTGGGTAATCTAATCTACCTCTTGTATTTTATTACCCTATTTACTTAGGGTGGTGTCACACACAGCGACGACGACAACGACGTCGCTGCTACGTCACCATTTTCTGTGACGTTGCAGTGACGTCCTGTTGCTGTCTCTGTGTGTGACATCCAGCAACGACCTGGCCCCTGCTGTGAGGTCGCCGGTCGTTGCTGAATGTCCAGCTTCATTTTTTGGTTGTCGCTCTCCCGCTGTGAGGCACACATCGCTGTGTGTGACAGCGAGAGAGCGACGAAATGAAGCAAGCAGGGAGCAGGAGCCGGCATCTGGCAGCTGCGATAAGCTGTAACCAGGGTAAACATCGGGTAACCAAAGGAAGACCTTTCCCTGGTTACCCAATATTTACCTTCGCTATTGCTCTCGCTGCCAGTGCCGGTTCCCTGCTCTCTGCACATGTAGCTGCAGTACACATCGGGTGATTAACCCCATGTGTACTGTAGCTAGGAGTGCAGGGAGCCAGCGCTAGGCAGTGTGCGCGGCTTCCTGCTCTCTGTACATGTAGCACAGCGATGCGTGTCGTTATGATCGCTGCTGCATCACTGTGTTTGACAGCTAAGCAGCGATCATAACAGCGACTTACAAGGTCGCTGTTACGTCATAGAAAATGGTGATGTAACAGCGACGTCGTTGTCGCTGTCGTAATGTGTGAACCCAGCTTTAATCCCTACTTATCATGTGGTTTTATACATATGTGGGTACTAATTAATTACCTCTTTGTGACCTTTTTGTCTGTTTATACGGAGACACAATTCTTTAGAGGGGTCTATATTGGCCCTTCCATCACTATTATGAGATGACCATACTATGGTTATCTGACTATTTATTATTATTGTCTACTGTACAATTATCTACTTTTTATTGTCTATTTTGCAGTTAATTTGTTTAGATGTCAACAACATTTGTTAGTTTGTTCTCATTTTACTGTCCCAATTTTCTATTTTCCCTATTACTCATTGTCCCAATTATTGGTAATTTTATGGTAAATGTTCAGCTTTTTGACCTTTCAAAGGGAATATTATGTTATCAGTATCATCTATGTGGATATTTCATCTTGTAGGTTGCAGGATTCCACAGATGTGCAAAAATGTGATAAATGATTGCATTTTTACACTGGCATAACCACTTTTCTAAGAATTGCCAAAACTTAGTAGGAGTTAGCACGGCCTATAACATTGTGACAGATGTTCTCTAATTTACATTACAAATTCTTACAAAGTATAGCAGAGATCTATGCCAGCTAATACCTGACAGAGGCCACTTAATAAATTTAGCACATCTTACTCCAGCTGGCTTATGAAATGCCAGACTTGGATCTCCACTAAATGTGTTTTGTTTTTCTTTTTTTGAACAAAAGAAGCAGATTTTCAAAGTCCAGACAAAATAAAAGTAAAAACCTTTTCATATCTTCAGACGTCCACCAGGCATGAATCTGTGCTGACATTGACTCATCTACATTTGACCTTGCAGACATTCCTACAACTGAATCTTTGTATCTGCAGAATGTTAAAATTGACTACGTTTTAGAACAACTGCTTCTGTTTAAGATAGTGCAGGACTATTAAAAATGTTGTCGTAAATTATCCTCTTGAAAAACTGGCAAGTGCATTTTTTCATCAGCATAAGAAAATATAGTAATATAATGCTGAGAAGAGGGATAATGGTAACAGAATGTTTTCAGGGTTTAAGCCATGTCTATTCTTTCCAGTGCAGAGTATTAATGCTATTAATTAGCCAGAACAGTGGGAACAGGTGATCGGTTGGGTGGGAGATAATGCTTCTAGTATGTTTACCAGCTCCACCCTGTCTACCACACGGTCCAGTATCATCTCACTAGTTAAAAGTCTGGACCACATAATCCTTACCCAATCCCCCTTTGTTCCGCTATGGTGAGTCGCAGGAAACAGTGATCAAACACTCTGACAATAGTGGGGAACAGCAATTAGTGTCTCAAAAGGTAGATGATAATGAGACACAGTTGCCAACAAGTGATGTTTTTAAGTCAACAAGTCATAAGGAACCAGAGTTCAAAAATTGAAGGGGATGGGGGAATGAAAAAAATAAATTACATTTTACATGGACGTAGTGATACACTGCTGTGTACAGATGTATTTCTATGTAGCTGAATAATCTGCTTTTGAGTTCACTGCTTGCACTACAGGACAAGATTACAATCCTCCTACATCTCTGTTTGGGCAGTGTCTCAATGGTACAGTTGCTGTCTATGAAAAAAAGTTCATTAAGAAGAATTGTTAAATTTAAATTATGCACTGCGCAGATTCCGGCCCCACCATCTGAAGAGCTATAGAGCAGAGAGGAGAGGAGAGAGGAAGTTGGGAGAAAAGCTCTAACTGCTGGAACATTGAGATTGACTCCTCAAATTGGAACACACTTGCTGAATTGGGATGGTTGGGAGCTATGCAAACGTAAATACCCAGCCACCCACCCTCAGGGTCAAAGACCTAATGGGCACATTTCCTGACTGACTGACCTGGAAATGTTATCGCTTATACTTGTGGACACTGAGGCTTATGGCAAACTCATGAGGGTGGCCGTCCCTTGGTACTTGGTTCCAAGCCACCACTATTTTTCATGGTGTGGCATCCCTGCCTTACACCAGCATGTGTCCCGCAACCTCACCCATGCCATGACCAACACAGATGCTGGGTAGGTCCACTTATTGACTGACATGTGGACAAGTGCTTGTGGCCAGGGATGCTATGTTTCTCTGACAGCACACCTGGTGAACCAAGTGGAGGCTGGAACTGAGTCAGACCATGGGATGGTACACATGCTCCTGATGCTGAGGATTGTGGGCTTTAGATCCATCTGGGTGTCTTCTACCTCCTACACCAGTTCCTGCACCCCTCCACCTCCACATCCTTCATCTCCAAATTATCATCTCTGCGCACATCATCCATATCTGTCACAAGTTGAAAGCACTGCAGCACTGTCTTGGTGAAGCAGCAACAGGTTGGGCTGAAACTAATTTCCTTAGGTGAAAAACAGCACACCACCACAGAGTTGTAGTAAGCTATCACACATTAAACAGTTCTAGTCGAACAATTGCTACGAAAATTCCGATCTGGCAATACTGGCAGAAAAGGTCATAGTTACTTGGGCAACCAAGGAGGAGAGATGAGGGAGACACACAACAGGTCCAGCAGAGGCAGGGTAATACTATGGAACCATTTCATTAGACCCTCCCAGAACCCAGGCCCTGATGCTGGGGTAGTCTTAGAAGGAGGGAAACATTTTGGAAGATGGTGAAGAAGTATCTAGCTACCTAACCAGAGTCCTAGATAATTGCTGGGGCAGTTCAACTATTGGATATCCAAACTAAACACATGGCATGAACTGTCCATCTATGCCTTGAAGATGCTGTCCTGCTCTGCCACTAGTGATTAGTCAGAACAGGATTTTAGTGCCGCTGATTGCATAAAAATTGATAGGCACATCTGTCTGTCAGCTAAAAATGCTGACAGGCTGACTCATAGAAAAATGGACAATGCCTGGATTAGTCCAGACATTTGAAACCCACCGAATGACAGCAACAGAACCTAAAGCCAAATTAAATGTTCCTTTTTTTTGTAGTGTATTCCCATTAACCCCTTCCCACCCAAGAAATAGTATTCAGTTCATGGTGTGAGGTAGCGTGGTCGGCTGCGTAGCAGAAGACACGGGATCTAGGCACCAAGGGTCACAGCACACGGTTTATTGCACAAACCACAAGTCCAATACAGCATACACTTGTTTCTCCGGCAGATACTCAGGGAGTTGTGTTCACTCCCTCACACACTAGGGGCCCACGCCCATATTCCTGTTTCCTTTTAACCCTCACTTCAGCCTGTAGGGAAACAGGATTAACCCTGGAGTGGAGTTGCCTTCTATACATGGAGGGAGCACAACCAGGGCGAGACGTACCGGCCGTCATGGACCAGCCCGGTCACAGTCTCACATACCTCCCCCTCAGTTCAAGCGTGCGGGGTTGAACTCCCGCCATCAAACACGGGCCGCGGGACAAGGCATCGGCGTTGCCCTGCAACCTACCGGCCCGGTGTTCAACCGTAAAACAGAAGTTCTGCAGAGAAAGGAACCACCGGGTAACCTGGGCATTCCGTTCCTTGGCGGACCTCATCCAGACCAGCGGAGAGTGATCAGTCACTAAGCGAAACTGCCGTCCCAGCAGGTAATAGCGCAGGGACTCCAAGGCCCACTTAATCGCCAGGCACTCCTTCTCCACTACACTATAATTCCGCTCAGGAGGGGTGACCTTCCTACTCAAGAAGGTGACGGGGTGTTCCTCCCCCTGAACCACCTGAGACAGCACTGCCCCCAGGCCGACCTCCGAGGCGTCAGTCTGTACTATGAACTCCTTCCGGAAATCAGGGTTGACAAGAACGGGCTTTCCGCACAGGACCCCCTTCAGGGCCCGGAAGGAGTCCTCAGCCTGCGGAGTCCAGCGCACCATGACGGACTTCTTGCCTTTGAGAAGGTCCGTCAAGGGGGCAGATAGTCCCGCAAAATCCTTTACAAACCTCCTGTAGTACCCCACAATACCCAGGAAAGCCCTAACCTGCTTCGTGGTCAGGGGTCTAGGCCACTTCTGGATCGCCTCCACTTTGTTAATTTGGGGCTTAATCACTCCTTGGCCTATTACGTAGCCCAAGATGCGGGCTTCCGTGAGCCCCAACGCACATTTCTTGGGATTGGCTGTCAATCCGGCTGTTCGGAGCGCGTCCACCACCGCTTGTACCTGTTCCAAGTGGGTCTGCCAATCGGAGCTGTAAATAATGATGTCATCAAGGTACGCTGATGCATACGCCTGGTGGGGTTCCAGCACCAAGTCCATCAACCTCTGGAATGTGGCCGGAGCGCCGTGTAACCCAAAAGGCAAGACAACATAGTGGAAGAGACCCTCCGGCGTAACAAAAGCGGTTTTCTCCTTTGCGGACTCCGTCAGTGGCACCTGCCAGTACCCCTTGGTCAGGTCGAGCGTGGTGAAGTATCGCGCCTGTCCTAGCTTATCAATCAGCTCATCCACCCGGGGCATGGGGTAGAGATCGAACTTGGATATTTCGTTCAATCTCCTAAAGTCATTGCAGAACCTTAAGGAGCCATCGGGTTTTGGTATTAGGACAATAGGACTAGCCCATTCACTCCGGTATTTTTCGATGACCCCTAGTCGTAGCATTGTCTTCACTTCCTCTGATATGGCTTGTCTTCGAGCCTCCGGTACCCGGTATGACTTCAGGCGTACCTTCAGGTGAGGCTTGGTGACAATGTCATGTCGTATCAGACTTGTCCTACCAGGCAGCTCGGAGAAGACATCGGGGTTCTGCTGAACCAGCCGTCTGGCCTCTTGCCTCTGTTGCTTGGTGAGGGCTTCTCCAATCCTTACTTCCGGTTCGTCCTCTCCGGAGGGCGCTGGAGCCGGGGTTGAATGACCCGAAGAGGAGGGAGATGGCGAAAAATCAACCATCAGACTTTCCTGTTCCTGCCAAGGTTTTAACAGGTTGACATGGTATATTTGTTCAGGTTTCCGCCTACCGGGCTGCAATACCTTATAGTTGACCACCCCGACTCTTTCCTTTATCTCGTAGGGGCCTTGCCACTGAGCCAGGAATTTACTCTCCGCTGTGGGGATTAATACCAACACCCGATCCCCGGGTTTAAAGGTCCGCACGGTGGCTTGTCTATTGTAGCGGCCGCTTTGCGCGGCCTGAGCCTCCTGTAAATACTCCTTCACAATTGGCATGACCGCGCTTATGCGGTTCTGCATTCCTAAAATGTGTTCAATCACACTTTTATGGGGGGTGGGCTCCTGCTCCCAGGTTTCTTTTGCCAGGTCCAACAATCCCCGGGGATGTCGCCCGTATAACAACTCAAAAGGCGAAAACCCCGTGGATGCCTGTGGCACCTCTCGGATGGCAAACATCAAATAGGGAAGCATCATATCCCAGTCTTTCCCGTCTTTTGAAATCACCCTTTTGAGCATGGTTTTCAGGGTTTTATTGAAACGCTCGACTAAACCGTCCGTTTGAGGATGATACAGAGACGTACGCAACTGCTTAATCTGGAGTAGCCGGCATAGCTCTTTGGTCACTTTAGACATGAATGGGGTCCCCTGATCCGTAAGGATCTCCTTGGGCAACCCCACCCGGCAGAACACAGCAAACAACTCCCGAGCTATAAGCTTTGCTGCAGTATGTCTGAGAGGTATCGCCTCGGGATACCGGGTGGCATAGTCAACGATCACTAGGATGTGTTGGTGCCCTCGAGCGGACTTTACGAGGGGCCCCACCAGATCCATCCCTATCCGTTTAAAAGGGACTTCTATAATGGGTAAGGGCACCAACGGACTGCGAAAGTGGGCCAGGGGTGCGGTAAGCTGACACTCCGGGCAGGTTTCACAGAACCGTTTTACCTCCCCGAAGACCCCAGGCCAATAGAACCTTTGCAATATTCGCTCCTGCGTTTTCTTGACCCCCAGGTGGCCACTCATCAGGTGTTTATGAGCCAAGTCGAGGACCCGCCGGCGATACGGCTGGGGCACCACCAACTGCTCTACCCCCACGCCCCTTATTTCATCTACCCGGTAGAGTAAATCCTGCTTAAGGGCGAAATGGGGGTACCTTACCTGGGCACCGGGTAGCTGTGCCACCCCGTCAACCACTGTCACCCGACTCCGGGCATGTATTAATGTAGGGTCCTGGAGTTGGGCTGTCCCAAATGTATCCGGGGACGCCTCTAACTCCGGGATGGGCTCGACCATCTCAGCCTCTCCTGTCAATACCTCTAGGGGCGACCTATCGGGTTCACACTCTGTCCCTATCATGGGGACCCCTACGGCAGGCGTCCCGGATTCGGGATTGTCGGGCTCAGGTCCCGGACGGTCCAATACCTGAAGGGACTTAGGAGGCCCCTTCCATAGAGTCCAAAAATACGGCAGATCCCTTCCTAGGATCACGTCATAGGGAAGAGAGTTCATAAGTCCCATCTCATGTTGCACCTGTCCGCAGGGTGCTGTGATAGTGACAACCCCCGTGGGATAGTCTCGCCGGTCCCCATGTATGCAAACCAACCCCACGGTACGTCCTGTGGCCTTTATGTTAGCCCTTAGAGTTGATCGCACAAGGGTCACTAAGCTTCCGGAATCCAACAAGCCTGTAACCGGACGTCCATTCACCTGTATTTGGCACAAGTGGGGCTCAGTCTCCGGGGAGACAAGGTCCGCGGTATATACCGCCTGAGCATACATTGAACCCCGCCGGGTAACCCCACAATCCATGGGCTCCGTGGTGAGTGGACACTGGGCCTCCATATGTCCCACCCGCTGGCACCGCCAACATCTAATAGGGAAGGATACCTCCTTGACGAGTTGTCGTTTAGGGTACATAGCCTTCCGGACCGCAGGGACGGCGGGCGCGACCTCAGACGGGACGGTAACGGACTCCCGCACCGGTGTCAGCGGTGGGTCCTTGGCCCGAGGCTTAGAGGGGCCGGACCGACGGGCGGCACGCAAAGTCTCAGTGTCCCGTATCAAGTCCTGCGTAGCCACATGCCGCTCCACCAGACCTACTAATTGGTCCAGGGTACTTGGGTCGCCCTGTCCTACCCACCGTTGAATGGTGACGGGTAAGGTACGCACAAAGCGATCCACCACTACCCTTTCCACCATTTGCACAGGGCTCAGAGTGTCAGGCTGCAACCACTTCTTTACCAGATGCAACAAGTCATAGGCCTGGGAGCGTACGGGTTTGGCTTCCTCATAGAACCACTGATTTACCCGCTGAGCCCGTACATAGGTATTCACCCCCAACCGAGCAAGTATTTCGGCTTTCAGGGTCGCATAGTCTATGGCGTCCTCGGTACAGAGGTCCAGGTATGCTTTTTGGGGCTCCCCCGTCAGATAGGGCGACAATACCTCAGCCCACTGGGGGGGTCGGCAGCTTTTCCCGCTCGGCCACCCGCTCAAACACCGCCAGGAATGCTTCCACATCATCCCCCGGGGTCATCTTTTGCAACGCTTGTCTCACCGTTTTCCGGACGCTGCCGTCGTCACCCGGTCCCGGGGTTGTTGCTGCCGGTCCGCCACGGATCGACTTGGCCAGGAGAACCATCTGTTCTTGGTGTCTTTGTTCCTGCAATTGCAAGGCTTGCTGCTGACGTGCATTGGCCTGAACCAGCTGCTTTAGTATGTCCTCAATGGCGTCGCCGGGTTTGGGCTGTAGTATAGCCGCTTGAATCCAGGACATGTGCTACCGGGTCACCAGAAATGGAAGCTACACCTCACCGGGCTGGCATGCCCGCCGATTCTGCACCATATGTGAGGTAGCGTGGTCGGCTGCGTAGCAGAAGACACGGGATCTAGGCACCAAGGGTCACAGCACACGGTTTATTGCACAAACCACAAGTCCAATACAGCATACACTTGTTTCTCCGGCAGATACTCAGGGAGTTGTGTTCACTCCCTCACACACTAGGGGCCCACGCCCACATTCCTGTTTCCTTTTAACCCTCACTTCAGCCTGTAGGGAAACAGGATTAACCCTGGAGTGGAGTTGCCTTCTATACATGGAGGGAGCACAACCGGGGCGAGACGTACCGGCCGTCATGGACCAGCCCGGTCACAGTCTCACAATGGTTTCTGCTTTTTTTTGCCCTGCTTCCATGTATTTCAACGTGCGTGATTGGGGACCCACTGGTCTACAGCTGGCCTTTCTCTGGAGAGACATGGATATGTGCCTACTGGGTGTTCACTAGAGCCTCTGTTGGTGAGGATGGACTTGGCTGCCAGTAGTTATCAGGTACCACTCCAGAACAGTTCCTGAACTGCAGAAGCTGATCCAAGGGGTCAGGGATGCAGGCACGGACACAGAGTATTAGGAAGGACAGGATCAGGATCACAGTCAGGGTGAATACTGGAACTCATTCAATCAGAATGGCTCATATAGATGGAACAGGTTCAGATTTAGGTGCAGATGGAACCGGTCCAAGTTCAGATGCAGACAGGATGTCTAGTACAGATTGAACAGGATCTGGTTCCGGTGCAGACATGACAGATTAGTGTTCAGGCAGCATAGGTTCAAGTTCAGGCAAGATAGGTTCGGATTCAGGTAGGACAGGTTCAATTTCAAGCAAATACAAGTCCCTGACAACACACTAGCAGGTGCAAGACAAACTGGATACGATAGTTACTCAAGCAAATCCCTACAGGGGAGGGTGCCTTAAATAGCTAATATAGTCCCTATACTCAATTCAGGTAACAGCAGTTTTGGTAGAATAAAGGATAGTAATTAGCACTCAAAAGGACTTTTGGTTTTAGGTTGTAGCAGCAGTATAATTATAGAAGTACTATTAAGCAATAAACCCTTCCTACATGCCTGCTCTAATCTAAGCTTTTCTTCCTCCAGCAGCAATCCCTACACTTAATGCAGTAACAGCACAGCAGTTTTAATAGAAAACATGACAGTAATTAGCCTTGAAAAGGACTTTTGATTTTAGGTTGCAGCAGTATAAGTATAGAAGTATCGTAAGGCAACAGACCCTGCCTATATGCCTGCTCTAATCTAATCTCTCCTCCTCCAGCAGCTATTCACTCAATGCAGGTGTCGCGGTCGGGGAGGGCGCCGCTGCGCTCCGCTCGCTAACGCTCGGGTCCGGCGCTGCTGCGACGGCTGCTCGGTGGCTCGAGCGGTGGGCCGGATCCGGGGACTCTAGCGGCGCTCCTCGCCCGTGAGTGAAAGGGGGTAGTTTGGTTTGGGGATTTGGTCCGTGACGCCACCCACGGGTTGTGGTGAGGTTGGGTACCACCGCTGCTGGTGACGGGGATCCCGGGAGCGATGGTAGGGTGCAGCTAGGATGTTGTCCCCTCCGTGGGTAGGGGTTGGTGGTCCCGTGGCCCGGTGAGGTGACGGGGGAGACAGGGTTGGCAGGGTGCAGGGTCGCCTGGACTGCGCAGCGCGGTGCCGGATGGCACGGTTGTACTCACTCAGCCACAAATGTACGCAAAGTCTCTGGTAAACCAAACGGCTGGATGGACGGGTCCCGCAGCCGGCTGCTGCAGTTTCTCCCGGACGGTTGGTGGTGGCTGCCTTTCCCTGCATCTGTGTGTATGTTCGGTCCCGAAGGATTCCCACCGGTAACCCGCTCCCCAGCGTAGATATGTGCCGGAGGAGCCCTTTTGCCCGCAGGCTCTGGGCCTTGGAACTCTAGCTGTGGCGGTAGCTGTATTTCCTTTTGCTGGTTGGACGGTTGCCTTCAGTTGGGTCTTGGCTGTTAGGAAACCCCTGGGGTTCTGGTCACTGACAGATTTGACCTCTAATGGCGGCTCCAAGCCTGGTTGGGGTCCGCAGGCCTTGCCTGAGTGTGCTGGCTTCACTTCGCTCCCCGGTTCGGTACCGGCGGGCCACCGCCTGTCCCCGATCCTATGGTCCTGCGTTGATTCGCCTCTCCTGCAGATGGCCACCACCGTCTGCCAACCTTGCTCTTAGTGCCCAGGCCACACACCCGGACACGGTCAGTTTTCTCCTCCACTACTACTTCATTCGTCTCCTGACTCCTAGTGACTCCTATTCACTCCTACTGACTCCTACTCACTGACTTCCTTTTCCCGCCTCCAGGACTGTGAACTCCTCAGTGGGTGGGGCCAACCGCCTGGCTCCACCTCACCTGGTATGGACATCAGCCCCTGGTGTGGACATCAGGGAGGCAAAAAGGATTTTGTGTCTGGCTGATGTGCCTGTCTTAGGGTGGGGGTGTGTGTTGCAGTACCTGTGACGACCTGGCTAGTCCAGGGCGCCACACAGGTAAAAGAGGTTTTACTAAAATAAAGGACAGTAATTAGGTATAAAATATTATTTATATTTTAGATTTCAGGAGCAGTATACGTATACAAGCTCTCCCTCCGGAGTCTTATATAACATGCCTACGGCATTACCATGTATGGCAGGTAAGTTGATTGGCTGTGAAAAATCTGAAAAACATGTAGGGAAGGGACTCGAGCAAGGAGCTCAAGCACCACGATACTTGGTATAGTAACGAGCGTGCCCGAGCACCCCAATGATCGATCGAGTAGCAAGCAGTGGCAAGCATGCTCATGCATCACTATCTATGACCCAGTTTTTAAAGTCACTTTATGCCATCACAATGCACAAAAACAGTCCACTAGGCTATTTTTTACTTATTGATCTTTTCCATAATAAAAATGTAATCCATTGTTTTAGTTTTCCATGTGACCCTAAAGTGATGAAGCAAGGTTTGTCCAGTATTAAATAATCTCTTTAACCAGGAAGAGTGTTCCAAAATTTCTGTTTCTTTCTACTCTTCCTAAAACAGAATCACCTATTGTGCTAAGAAATTTTTGAGGGCCAAAACCTACATTTACTGAAATTCCCTATTGAAGAGTTCATCAAACCCAAATCAAGGTCCAATGATCCCAACTCCCCCCCGATCCACAAGTTGAAATTGTGAAACCTAGTCTACTTCATCTCTAGTAGTATTTATATGTACAGTGATGTGTTAATTGTAAAAAAACCTCTAGAAATGAATTTATTTGCCAGTCATATAGAGTGAAAGAAGTATACTTCACTTAAAAGAACAAAGGCTTGCTGTGTTAGCAAAAATACAAATAGGCAATTCAGAGCAACTAATCAATTATCACTGGAATGTGAAGGTCTAAATAGAAAATATTGACCCTTACTAATGTGCCATGCTCTATGTACTAGAAAACATGCTTACAAGATACAAACACAAGCACTCTCTACTCACTTTTGCAAGCTATATTTTAACTGTTTACCGATTATAGTTTTATTTTAACATTGTATTTTCTGGATAGACAGTAGCTGTTTCCTTTATAAACAATTGAGAAAAAATATGGACTTTAGCTTCCATAAATGTAACTAATGATGATAAGGTAACCTTATTGTCTACTAGAAGAGTAAAATAAAATATTGACAGAATGGTCCATCACTGCAGTTACTCCCTTAATTGTCCCTGTCAATATCCTATAATGACTGTAAGATGCACAGTACCAGAGTGCCCAATTTTGCTACCCATTGGCCTCTTTGCGTCCCAACTGTAGGGTACTGGTCGATTGTCATAGCAGCTGGGCACCTGCTGTATGTCGGTACCATATGAAGTCTAAAGCCCGCTTTACACGCTGCAATGTATCTTACAATGTGTCGGCGGGGTCACGTTGTAAGTGACGCACATCCGGCATCGTAAAGTACATTGCAGTGTGTGACAGGTATGTGCGATTGAACGGTAAAACGTTCATCGCATACACATCGTACCTTTCTCTAGAATTGCACATCAGATTGTTCATCGTACCCGGGGTAGCACACATCGCAGTGTGTGACACCCCGGGAACGATGAACAGATCTTACCAGTGTCCTGTGGCTCCTAGCCCACAATGCGGAAGGAAGGAAGTGGGCGGGATGTTTATGTCCCGCTCAGCTCCGCCCCTCCGCTTCTATTGGCCGGCTGCTGCGTGACGTCGATGTGACGCCAAACGTCCCTCCCACTCCAGGAAGTGGACGTTCGCCACCCACATCGAGGTCGTATGGAAGGTAAGTATGTGTCACGGGGGTTAATTGTTTGTGCGGCACGTTCAACAAATTGAACGTGCCACACATATGATGGGGGCGTTGCAAATCGCATACGATATCGTATGCGAAATTTCAACATGTAAAGCAGGCTTAAGCTTCATAAGAGACTGTCATTTTACTATTATATTGCAATACTCATGTATTGTGGTATATAGAACAAATGTGCTGATTATTGCAGATATAAGTTGCTGAAGGGGAAGAAAAAAGGTACCAAGAAAAAGTTTTTAAAAATGTTACTAAATGTTCACTTTTGCACCATTAAAAATAATAAATAAGCATTATTGAGTCTGATCTATCAGAATATAAAATCCTACTATTATTGCCATAAATTTAAAACGATAAAAATTTAAAAAGCCAGAGTCGCTGTGTTTCAATTTTAGAGAGAGGAAAGCAATCGGCAATTTAATTTATTGTTCATTAACCTATTGCACAACAAATTATATTGCTACATAGACTTATAGCAAAAAAAGTAATGCATAGAATGGTCAATTCAACTATTTATTACTCTATTTCCATTGTTTTTATACAGTTGAAACCAGAAGTTTACATACACTTTCTAAAAAGACACATATGCATGTTTTTGACTTTTGCAGAAAGTTATAAAAATGCCTTAAAACATTCTCTCTCATTATTCTGGCATTTGGTAAATAAAAATAATTTTGGTTCCTAATTGATATAAAATGGAAAGGTTTATTTATTTTGATTTCATGTCAGATAGTGAGAAAAACATGCATATGTGTCTTTTTAAATGTATGTATGTAAACTTCTGGTTTCAACTGTACATGTGTTTTTGTAATTCTAAAAATGTTAATAAAAAACATTCTTAAAAAAAACATGACTCACCTTAACATTCTAATATTGCTTATGCAGCTTAGCAGAAATCTGAATACATTTTTCTAACCCTACATATTAACATAGGTACAATGAGCCTTCCAAATGTAGCGATCTGCAGATATGAAAGCCAAGGCAGAAACTTTCATTGAACTCAAAATGGGTATCTTTTAAAAGTTGAGTTTTGCATTTGACATACCATGCTTACTTACCAATGTATTAGCTAATGGAATAAGTGTATTTTTGTTATGTTTTAATTTTCACCATTATAAATGTTATTTATGCAACTTTTGAAATCTTATAGAAATTTAGGGAAAATATGCCCAAAATATGCTAAAAAATACCCTTAAACCCATGACTAGATTTTTAAAAACAATACCAATACCTATAACTATGTAACTATGTAACTCCAAAACTATACAATATATTGCAAACCAAAATATTTAGTATGTGGTGTTTTCTATATTTAATTCTAAAAGTTAAAGTATTATTTGGTAATAACATTTTTATTTAAAATATGTTATGAAAATGTCAAGAAAAATACAGCAAAAGCTCTGTGTAAATCAGTTTATGTGGTTTTGCACACTGGTGAAGATGAGCGGGTGGAAATGGAGTGGTTAAAATTAGTCTGTGCACTGTGTCCTTGCAATTTGTCGATAAAACCTGAATGTTTGGAGGTAATAAAATGTGTGGTATTGGTGGCACATATACACCAACTACCATGAATAGGTTATTTGTAAGAAAATCAGTGTTACGTAGCTATGACCAATACATTTTGCATTGCTAATATTAATTGTAACTGCTAACAAGTAAATTACTGTTTTTTAGAAAATCAAAAATCTAGGTCAATAATCTGATTCACTTAAAAATAGCGATGATTTCATTAAATAATTTCATTCTAAAAGCTGGTTAAAATGGTTCCATTTGTGCCAATAAGTGTTCTGTTAAAGGAGTAATTCACTACATGTAAGCTTTAAAATAAGCTTTTAAAAGTCTAGTGTAACTTGACTAAATGGACCCCACAATTTGGTGTGCAATTTTCTGAGTACACTGAAACCCCATATGTGGTGGCAAAACACTGTTTGAGCGCACAGCAGGGCTAAGACGGTAAGGAGTGTTATTTGACTTTTTGAATGGAAAATTGGCTGAAATTGTTAGGACTATCATGAGTGTGCCCTCTTGTGAGTCTGGGTCCAGAAGGTCACAGCGCCTTATTGTGCACAAGTCTGCATCTGATGTTGTGATGTGGAGGATTACAACCCAGGCGTATATATTTCCTCTGCATAAGGACTCTTCACAAATAGCTCCTTTCCTGTTATGTCATGGAGGGTCTCCCTACTCCTAACATATAGAGCCTTCTCTGGTTAGTTATGCATAATCCAGTGGTGAACTGATAGCCTAGAGAGACAGTCATGGGGAGTGAGTTCTGCACGAATAATTGCCTGCATATCGTCCATCTCCTCTAAGGTGGTATCCTCTTTTTTTGTCCGATTTTATGGATATAGTCTCAGAAAAGGTGTGCCAGGATTTGCATCCCCACCATGCATATGATTGTCCTGTAAACTTGTTCCCAAGGGCAAAACTTGCCAAGACAAGATTCTATAATGTTTCTGGCCCAGAAAGGCAAGCTATTATATTACAAAATGTTTTGCTAAGGGACATATCTGACTCTCCTCTTCTCCTGTGGAAGAAGGATTCTTTTTTGTTAAGAAAAAAGATGGAAGACTACATCCCAGTTTAAACATTTGCAAATTGAATCAAAGTCCATCTTGTAAGGTTCTGGGTTTTCCATGGAACTTGTTGTGCCTGCTTGCCCTTGTCCAAGAGGTTGTCTGTTGCCTCATCTTGCCCTTGAACTTCCTGTCTGTCCTGCTTATAAGTCCCGGCCCGGGATCCATTCTTTGCCTGTTTATTTTATGCTGCTGACTCCTGAGTCACTTCGGGCTTGTTTCTGCTGCTGCATGTTAGCTCTGTGCTCTGCCTCATTACGAGTTCTGCTCATTTCCCTGATCCTGGCTTTGGTTCCCTCCCTTCAACACTCTCAGGAGAAGAGCTAATACTGCTGGACTTCCTTGGTCTCTAAGAACTAGTTAATCTGTTAGTTATCTGTGTACTTAATCCAGGATTCTATCTGTACATGCTGTGTGCTGTACTTGAGCAGGACTTTGTTTAGCCTCAGGAAATACACTGGGGACTGTTTGTGTCACAGCACGATCGCTCCAATCAGTGTTGGAGGTGGTGATGCCATCATTGCTATATGCTCCAGCCTATGATCAGAGCTGTTGTAGCAATGATCATAGCTGGATTATAATGTTTCAGGCAATTTAAAATGTCATAACAATCTGCAATCTAGAGAATACAGTTTTTTTATTCGTTTCTCATGATTTCAGCAAAATTGCAGCCAACTGCAGCTGGGCATGCAATAGGTTACGAAGAAGAAAAATAACATATCTACCCCTTATATATCCAGCCACCCTGGTGCTCCCTTTTCACTGTTCAGTCCTTCCGTGCCTCCATCACACAACATCCCCAGGCCAGTGTTCATTTTTGGCTGGGGCTTTTGGTGACAAGTAGGCCCTCGATAATATTATCAAATTCCTCCACTTCGAAATGTAGTATAGTTCTTCTGATTCACTATTTCGCTTAGCTCATTGTGAGGGTACTGCAGGAATCCATGGTTATGACCACACATTAAGTCACAGTTAGTTAGTTGCTCATGGTTGTAACTATGGATACCTAAGGTCATGTTGCTGTCATGACTCACTTTGTTTGAATGCTGGCAGAGTGCCGGTATTCACAGTAACACAACATTTCTGCTGATCAGAGTGCTCTGATCAGCAGAAGTGAATGGACTGTGCAGTTATAAAGTTCCCTTATGAAAAACGATTTACACACTCCGATATCGACAGCGACGCCGGATGTGCGTCACTTTCAATTTGACCCCACCGACATCGCAGCTGCGATGTCGTAGTATGCAAAGTACCCCTAAGTTTATTGCAGTGACCATAGTAAAACCACAATGCTTTTGCATTAATATTGATATGTGTGCTTTAGTACCTGGGGGTTTTTTTTGTCGCAAGATGCATTTTTAACAATACAAAACATGTGGTTCAAAGATTACAGTACACATTAACATATTCATTTTTTCACCAGAAGAAAAAGAAAACAATAAAGTTCTATTGAATAAAACATGCCCCATACATAGAGTACACTAAGTTTTACAATAAATCTTACAAATATAAAGTGTATAAAGTACGTTAAAGAAAAAATTATATTAAACGGCATCATATACCGTATATTCTGTTTAGTATTTATCTATTCTCTTTAGTATTTCCTATTGATTTAAAAAAAAAACTCTTGGCGCAGAATATTTTTGCCCCCAAAAAATGCCATACAAATTTTCATTAATGAAACGGTAAAATTATGTGTGCAAAGGCACCTTCCAGGCATTGTTAATTGCACATCAATTATATGGAGCATTCTATGTTATACATCTGTAGAAAGCAGTTTACTAGACTTTTCTTCATTTTGGCTCAGTTTGGTATGTGTTATTCAAGCTAATTTTTTTAGCTCAAGAAGTAACATTGTTTATTGTATCAAGAGACAATCAGTGGAAAAATATCCATGCACAGATGTTTAAAGTTCAGATTTCATCATTATTATGTGCTGTTTTCTACAAATGGCATGTGGAATTGCCTGGAGAACATGCGTTGTTCATTATTCACATTTGGAGATATAGATTCCTAAAAAACAAAGATAAAAAGATCTCCAAAAAAATGACATTAATTAATCAGAATAGATCAGTGAGCCCCATGACACTGCTACACCAGCCAGGCTTGCTGACTTGAATATTAGGGCTCTTCTCCACTTGCGATTTCTATGTGCGAGTGCGATCTGATAGAAAATCGGATCGCACTCGCACCAGTGTTATTCAATAAGGCCATGTCCTCTTGCTAAATGTTTTACGGCACGTCTCGTGCTCTCGGTGAAATCGCAGCATGCTGCAATTTGCACCTAGTCTCAGCTCTCGCACCCCCATGCAATCCTATGGGAGCGAGAAAAATATCAGAATCCGGGTGGCATGCGCATGTCATACAGATTGCATACGCATGTGACACGGATCCTTGACACTTGCATACCGTGTCAGACTGGCTACCGGAGGAATCTCCAGTAATACCAGTCCTGGCCGCGGTTACATGCACTGAACTCCGGAGCTGTCACCTGAGCTCCAGAGTGCAGCCTGAACAGCGAGCGCCGAGTGATTGATTCCCCGGCGATTGCTGTTCAGTTCAGCACAGCTGCAGACAGACCGGGCTGATTTCTGGAGCTCAGGTTCAGTGCAGGTAACCGCGACCAGGCCTGGTATTACTGGAGATTCCTCCGGTAGCCAGTCTGACGCGGTATGCATAAACACTCACATAGCACTCGCATGATGCTCGCATGTCATACGGATGCTATGTGAGGAAAAAAACACACACCGTACGCAGACCACACGCAGATCATACACAGGACACTCGACTCACATTTGTAGCCGAGTGTCGCTGTGATTTTTTAAATGCAAGTGGAGAAGAGCCCTTACTAGTGATAAGAGAGCATGCTGAGCACTGCTCAATACTTGATCGAGCATCGAGGTGCACAGGTATGCTCGTTACTTGGCAGAGTATTATGGGTGCTCAAGGGCTGTACTCGAGTTTGCGTCCCACTTGTTTTGCTGCTGTTAAGCAGTCAATAAAGATGTGGGAATGCACTCAATACATAGTACTGCCATAGCCATTTTGGCTACTCGCATCACTGTGATTGGTAGGAAGCATTGTGTCATCGGGTCTTAAATGGAACCCAGAGGTACTATGCTTGATACACTGTCCTCTCTAAGCAGTTCAGGGAGAGTTCATCTAGGAGGGAGAGCTTAAACTAGAGCAGAGTTTGAACACTTGCAACCTATAGTGCCTTTCATGTGGAACTAAATTGTGTTTTTGCCTTGTTTAATCTAAGAAATAAATCATTTAAAAACTGTGTGGGGTTCCTCCTATTTTTTACAACTAGCCAAGGTAAAACAGACAGCTATGGTCTGGTATTGTGAGGCTAGGAGGCCCATGGTTATTTGGCCCTTCCCAACCTAAAAACAACAGCCCACAGCCGCCCCAGAATTGGTGCATCCATTACATGTGCCAATTCTGGTGCTTTGCCCTGCTCTTACTGATTGTCCTGGTGTGGTGGCAATCGGAGTAGACTTTGAGGTTGATGTCAGCTGAATAATATCAAGCCCAGGGGTTAGTAATAGAGAGGAGTATATCAGACACCACCATTACTAGCCCAGTAATCCCCCACAAAAAAACTCACACAGAAAAAAAAAAGTTTATTTGAATAAAGTCCCCCTTACACTATACCTTGTTCACCAATTTATTATCAAATATGTTCCAACGAAGACCGAGCATTGCGGTAGGCTTCACTTCCGGGATCTCCTTGTCAGTTTCAGACGCACACTGCACATGCGCAGTGCGTGTCTGAAGCCGGCGATTGAACACCTGGAAAAGAAGCCTGCTGCAATGTGCGCAGGATAGAATGAGCTATGGGGACGTAGCTCCATGGTATCACGCCCAGAGGGGCGTGATACCACGGAAATATGAAGACGTCCATAGGGCAAGGCGCCGCCCCTGTGACCACATTCCCTGCTATTTACATACGAAATATGAAGGTAATAAAACGTTTTTTATTACTTTCATATTATACAATTTTACAGCACAGGGAAGGGTAGGGAGGTGTAATTAGGGCACACATGCGTCTGCTGATAGGTCAGAACGCATATTCTAGGTGACAGGTTATAGGTTAAACTTAAAGGGAACCTAACATGTTGATCTAGAGGATGGCAAAAATTCTGACCCCACATTTGGGAATCAGACTAGTTCACTAGATCAACCATCCATCACAGAAACTACAACTAATAAAGCCTTTTTCAGATGTCCAATATTTTCATGCGACTGCTGTGCATGGTTTTCATGAATAGCACTCAAACCTTTAACAGTCTATGGAGCCATTCACATGTCCATGATTTTTCATGGACCTTGCGATCTGAGGAAAATATCGAACACATTTTTTAACCAAGTGTTTTAGATAAAAATCATCAATGCAAGCCTATGGATCCGTGGCATCCACATGTGCTCCGATTTTTCCAAACTGTCACATAGGTGAAGGTGGAGAAATATTAGTTTTCTCCATGCATGAGAAAAACTAATGACACTCGGACCACACTCTGATCAAACACGTACGTGTAAAAAATTGGATGTCTGAATGAGGCCTTGAGTGTAATAGAATATATGTCAAGAAAAGCATCTAGGCCCTTCAACTTTTTTTGTGAATCAACCATTACAAAATGTTGTGGCAGAGAGTTCTATAATGTTACTGCTCTTACAGTAAAGAATTGCCATAACTGATTATGATTAAATCTTTTTTCCTCTAGACGTAGAAGAACATCATTAGAACGATTTCTGATTTCTGCATTGTCCCTTAATACATTTGTACATTGTCATAAGGTCATCCCTAAGACTTTGTTTTTCGAAAATGAATAACTCCAAGTAAATAACCCCTTAAGGATGAAGCCAGTTTTGTACTTAATGCCCAAGCCATTTTTTGCAATTCTGACCAGTGTCCCTTTATGAGGTTGTAACTCTGGAACGCTTCAGCGGATCCCGGTGATTCTGACACTGTTTTTTTGTAACATATAGTACTTCATATTGGTGGTAAATTTAGGATGCTATTTTTAACTTTAACAAGTGACCCCATTTTGGAAACTATACACCTGAAGGAATTTGTCTAGATGTTTGGTGAGCACCTTGAACCACCGGGTGCTTCACAGAAATGTATAATGTTAAGCTGTGAAAATAAAAAAATGCATTTTTACCACTAAATTGTTGCTTCAACCAGATAGCTTTTTTTAACAAGAGTAACAGAAAAAATGCACCAAAAAATGTATTGTACAATTTATTCTGATTATGGTAATACCTCATATGTGGTGGTAATCAACTGTTTGGGCGCACAACAGGACTTGGAAGGGAAGGAGTGCCATTTGACTGCAAAATTGTCTGGAATCATTAGCGAACGCCATGTCGCGTTTGGAGAGCCCCTAAGGTGCCTAAACAGTGGAGTTCCCCTACAAGTGACCCCTTTCTTCTGGAAACAAGACACCTCAAAGCTTTTATTCAGGGGTATAGTTAGCATTTTGAATCCACAAGTACTTCACAGAGTTTGATAACCTTAGGTTACCTTAATGAAAATTTTCATTTTTTTTCACAAAAATGTTGCTTTAGCAACAAATTTCTCACTTTTTCAAGAGGCAAAACAAAAAAGTGGATTCCACAGTTTGTTATCCAATTTCGTATGACTATAGGGATATCCCACATGTGGTCAGAAACCTCTGTTTGGACAAATAGAAGGTCTTGGAATGGATGGAGCAATATCTGAATTTTGGAAAAGTTGAAATAAATTACGGGCACCATGTCGCATTTGTAAGTTCCCTAAAGGAACTTATACAGTAGAAACTCCCAAAAGTGACCCCATTTTGGAAACTAGACCCCACAAGGATTTTATTCAAGGGCATAGTGAGCATTTTGAATCCACAGGTACTTCAAAAAATGTTGCTGTAGTGCCAAATTTCGCACTTTTAGGCTATGTGCCCACGATCTGGCGACACTGCGTCTAGTACATAGTGCCAGCCCTCCTGCGGAGATGTGAGTGATGTCAATGGGAGAATGCAGATGCCCATGCCCACGATCCGGGTTCAGGCTGCAGCGGACTTTAGCTCTATTTTCCCTGCAGAGAACACTCTCATCTCTGCATGCATAAATTACCATGCTGAGGCTCAGGAAGCCGCGCCGCAGGTCCGTTTATGCTGCAGAGAAAAGAAGCATAGTGGGCATGGGATTTCAAAAAATCCTTCCACTGCGCTTGTACTGGACAATGCAGTGTTATGGACACAGTGACAACACTCTGCATCCTAAATGCTGCAAATCATGGGCACATAGCCTAAAAAGCTAGGATGGATGGATGGCTAAATGTCAAATGCATATATAATGTCCCACACCCCTACATATTCTAAGCTGGCACCCTTTAGTGATTTTCATGGGGCACTAAAGGGTGCTTAGCCTTGTATTTAGCAAAAAAAAAATAATTAAAATAAACGACGTGGAGTTCCCCCCATTTTTGACAGCCAGCTAGGGTAGCAGACAGCGGCAGCCTGCAGACCACAGCTGGCAACTTCACATTGGCTGGTAATCCAAAACGGAGGACACCCCAGGATGTTTTTTTAATTATTAATAAATAAATAATTAAAAAAAAAACGTGGCGTCCCCCCCAAATTGGACTGCCAGCCAAGGTGAAGCTGACAGCTGGGGTCTGCTATTCTCAGGGTGGGAAAAGAAATGGTTATTGGACTCTACCCAGCCTAAAAATAGCAGACCGCAGCCACACCAGATGTGGCGCATCCATTAGATGCGCCAATCCTGGCGCTTCACTCCAACTCATCTCGTTGCCATGGTGCAGTGGCAAACAAGTTATTATATGGGATTGATAACAGCTGTATAATGTCACCTGGCATCAAGCCCAGCAGTTAGTAATGTCACAACATCTATCAGATACCCAACATCACAAACTGTCAGTAATTTAAAAAAAAATAGACAACAAAAAAAATTTCAATTTCAAAAAAACACTCCCCAACACATTATCTCTTCCACCAATTTATTGAAAAGAAAAAAAATCCAGTCTGCTGTAATCCATTTTGGAGGTCCCTCGATGATCCTGGTCCTTCAAAAATATGAGGGTACGCTCAATGAAGGTATCCCCCATTCACTCAAAGTGCAAACCCTCTGTGTGAGGAGTGTGTGTGCAATGATACTTCACCCACTCTCCTCAGGTCCACAGCAGTAGTGTGAGTGGTGCAAGGTCAGCGTCACTGAATGGAGGGCTACTATTGTGAAGGAGGAGGGACCGCGGGGGATCAACGCTGTACAAAGGACACTGGGAAACACCGGGGTTGACGGTGGGTGACCTAGCTGGACCTGGGGAGGAGTTTTCTGGCACATGCAAAAGAAATCAGAGGAGGAGGATGAATGCGACCGGCATGCTAATCGTGTGCACCACTATCTTGAATTATGGAAACTGTGTTGGAGGTCAGGGGGCACTTTGGCGACACTGAGGGACCTGAGGGAATCGGGGGAGAAGATTTATTTCCCATCTGACATGTTTGATCATGGCAGGTGGGAGATAAATCATTTTTTACCGCCGTTGCCATTTACTGTAACATGACCATCGTTATACAGTGTACACCAATGATCACATGAACGGGGACTGAAAAAAGTAGCCCAAATCATGATCTCCAGGGTCTTAGCTACCCCTGGTAGCTGAAATCCCAGAGATTTTTCAATGCTGGGGGGCGCTATTTATTTTTTTCTTGCTGCCGTTTTTAAATGGCTAAACAGAATAAGTACCCTATTCTGCTGCCGTTTATCTCCATAAGGCCCCCTTCACACGTCCGTGATACACGTGCGTGTTTGGTCCGTTTCTGTATATACTGGAGACACGGCCAAACGTGCACCAATGTTAATCTATGAATGTGGTCACACGTGCGTTATTTCATTATGTCCGTGTGTGCGTGTCCGTGATCCGTATGTGTTTGCGTTTTGCACGGATGCATGTCCGTTATCTGCACGGAGCACGCACACGTGGACACAATGAAAGTCTATGGGTATGTGCACACACGTTAGTAAACACGTATGCATCTACCTATAGTCCGTGTCCATTTGGTGTTTTTATTTCTAGTGATGTCGGCTATTCTTTCTATTTCTGTGTATGTCGGTCAATCTCCCTTAGTCCGTCGGTCGGTCACTCTGT
This sequence comes from Anomaloglossus baeobatrachus, assembly GCF_048569485.1. NCBI lineage: Eukaryota > Metazoa > Chordata > Amphibia > Anura > Aromobatidae > Anomaloglossus > Anomaloglossus baeobatrachus. The sequence goes on along the minus strand of NC_134358.1, from coordinate 291,937,571 downwards.
CAGTCTCTCTGTCCCTCTCTCACAGTCTGTCGGTCAGTTTCCCCCCCTCTCTCATACTTACCGTTCCCTGATCACCGGCGCGGCGCTGCACGGCATTCACACTGTTGCGGCGGCTTTTACTATTTTGAAAAAGCCAGCCGCTCATTAAACAATCTCCTATTCCCTGCTTTCCCCGCCCACCGGCGCCTATGATTGGTTGCAGTGAGACACGCCCCCACACTGAGTGACAGGTGCCTCACTGCACCCAATCACAGCAGCCGGTGGGCGTGTCTATACTGTGCAGTAAAATAAATAAATAAATAATTAAAAAAAAACGGCGTGCGGTCCCCCCCAATTTTAATGCCAGCCAGATAAAGCCATACGGCTGAAGGCTGGTATGCTCAGGATGGGGAGCTCCACGTTATGGGGAGCCCCCTACCCTAACAATATCAGTCAGCAGCCGCCCAGAATTGTCACATACATTATATGCGACAGTTCTGGGGCTGTACCCGGCTCTTCCCGATTTACCCTGGTGCTTTGGCAAATCGGGGTAATAAGGAGTTAATGGCAGCCCATAGCTGCCACTAAATCCTAGATTAATCATGTCAGGCGTCTCCCCGAGATTCCTTTCATGATTAATCTGTAAATTACAGTAAGTAAACACACACACACACCAGAAAAAAATCCTTTATTAGAAATAAAAAACACACACATATACCCTGGTTCAACAATTTAATCAGCTCGAAAAAGCCCTCCATGTCCGGCGTCATCCAGGATGGTCCAGCGTCGCATCCAGCTCTGCTGCATGGAGGTGACAGGAGCTGCAGAAGACACCGCCGCTCCCGACAGCTCCACGCGGCAAATGAAGACAGCCGCGCGATCAGCTGAGCTGTCACTGAGGTTACCCGCTGTTACTGGATCCAGTGACAGCGGGTAACCTCAGTGACAGCTCAGCTGATCGCGCTTCTCACCTCAGTTCCTGCGTGGAGGTGACCGGAGCGGCGGTGTCTTCTACAGCTCCTGTCACCTCCATGCAGCAGAGCTGGATGCGACGGCGACGCTGGACCATCCTGGATTCCGCCGGACATGGAGGGCTTTTTCCGGCTGATTAAATTGTTGAACCAGGGTATATGTGTGTGTTTTTTATTTCTAATAAAGGATTTTTTCTGGTGTGTGTGTGTTTATTTACTGTAATTTACAGATTAATCATGAAAGGAATCTCGGGGAGACGCCTGACATGATTAATCTAGGATTTAGTGGCAGCTATGGGCTGCCATTAACTCCTTATTACCCCGATTTGCCAAAGCACCAGGGTAAATCGGGAAGAGCCGGGTACAGCCCCAGAACTGTCGCATATAATGTATGCGGCAATTCTGGTCGGCTGCTGACTGATATTGTTAGGGTGGGGGGCTCCCCATAACGTGGAGCTCCCCATCCTGAAAATACCAGCCTTCAGCCGTATGGCTTTATCTGGCTGGCATTAAAATTGGGGGGACCGCACGCCGGTTTTTTTTAATTATTTATTTATTTATTTTACTGCACAGTATAGACACGCCCACCGGCTGCTGTGATTGGGTGCAGTGAGGCACCTGTCACTCAGTGTGGGGGCGTGTCTCACTGCAACCAATCATAGGCGCAGGTGGGCAGGGAAAGCAGGGAATAGGAGATTGTTTAATGAGCGGCCGGCTTTTTCAAAATAGTAAAAGCCGTCGCAGCAGTGTGAATGCCGTGCCGCGCCGCGCCGGGGATCGAGGAACGGTGAGTATGAGAGAGGGGGGGAAACTTCAGTCACTCGGGGGATTAGCGGTCACTGGTGAATCCTTCACAGGTGACCGCTAATCAGTACTCGACACAGACAGACCCGCGGTATGAGGATGAAGTCGGGTGAAGTTCACCCGAGTTCATTCTCATCGCGCAACTCTGTCTGCTGTCAGCCGACATTTATAAACGACATTGTGCATCACACACACGGACATTCCACGTACACATACACGTTAATTCCACACGCACACACGGACGTTCTACACACAAACACGGCTAGCATACGCAATTCACACAGGTGCCACACGGACCATAAAAACGGACACAAAAACGGGACACGGACCCGAAAAACGGCCCGTAACACACGTGCGTGTTTTTCACGGACGTGTGAAGGGGGCCTAAGGCTGTTGTAATGGGGTTAAAGTAATTATAACCTGAATTTGTATTGTAGTTCACCCATTCTCTTAATGACCTTGCTTGATCCTACGTGCACCCTCTCTAGTTCAGTTATGTCCCAGTTAGACACTGGAGGCCAAAATTCAACACAGTATTGTAAGTGTGGCCAGTTATATAAGTTATTTTTTAAACATTCATATTAGTGAATAGCATTATTCAGGGATGTTAGGCAGTCAATTTCGGCATGCAGCTATGAATGCTGCTGGATTGGAGGACATAGGGGGCCCGACAGGCTCCCTTTAACACTCATCTCAGAATTTGATAACATTGGATCTGTCACGCTTCCCGGGTCCTCACCCCCGCTCCCCGGCTCACCTGCCACGCTCCCCGCTCTCCAGCCACCGGATCCCGTCCGTCCCAGGGTCCCTGGACCCCGATCCCGGCGCCCGACAGCTTCCCTGGACCTGGCCGGCTCCCCTGCGTCCTCCTCGCAGCCTCCTTCCCTGGCTTCTGGCACTCGGGCGGCGCGCATGCGCATTAGGGCGCGCGCGCGGTCACTGACCCTTTCTTAAAGGGCCAGCGTCCATTAACAGGAAATGAGGTTGCACAGGTACAGGGTATATAGGGGGTCATTGTCCAAGGGGGCGGGGCCTGATCTTCGTGTTCCCTGAGCTAGGAGTCAGGTCTCCTGGTGTTTATGTGCCTATACTCACCTATCTCTCTTTGTAGAGCCGTACCTGCCGCGCCATCCAGTCTGCCGTGTCCTGAACCCCGCACGCTGTCCGTCTGCCAACTGACAGTCCGTACCATCTCGGATCCCTGCGGTGACCCGTCATCCCGCTCCAGAGGTTCCGGACCCCGCCTACTATCATCTCGGCTTCCGAACCTGAGCTACGTCACCAGTACCACCATCTGTGACTCCGTGGTCCCAGGGACTCCTCCGCTGCCCTCACTTGCACGGACTGTTCTGCCGCCCTTCAGTGCTTCAGCTGCCGGACTCCTTACCACCATCTTAGAGTCCGGTCCAGTGGATCCACCTCCTGGGTCTACCCGACCGCCCGGCCGTGACAGTAAGATCAGGCCATGGATCCCGCTGCAGCACTATTGGCCCTGCAAGAGGAACTCCAACGCCAGCGTGAAGTCCAGACCCGCATGCTGCAATTTATGACCTCCGTGGACACCCGCCTGTACACGTTACAAGCTTCCATGACGCCTGCGGCACCCAGGTCCTCCAATGGACAATCCACGGCTCCCGCACCAGTGGCAGCCTCGTCGGGTGCTTCCCAACTCCGGTTGGCTTCACCACCTCGTTATGCTGGAGATCCCAAGACCTGCAGGGGCTTCATTAACCAGTGTTCCCTTCATTTCACGCAGCTGCCACATCTGTTCGCCTCTGACCAAGCCAAGGTCGCCTTTATAATGTCTCACCTGGAGGGCGAGGCGCTGGCGTGGATGAACCCCTTGTGGGAAAAGGAGGACCCTATGACCAAGGATCTTCAAGAGTTCCTGCAGGCCTTTCGCAGCACTTTTGACGAGCCGGGACGCGCCTCTGCGTCTGCTTCATCCCTTCTCCGCTTGCGTCAAGGAACACTGACGGTGGGCCAATACGCCATTCGTTTCCGCACGTTGGCTTCAGAACTCAGCTGGAATAATGAGGCCCTAACAGCCGCCTTCTGGGAGGGTCTCTCAAGCCGCATCAAAGACGAGTTGGCGGGCCGTGACGTGCCCTCCACCCTAGATGCCCTGATTGCCCTAGCAACTCGAGTAGACATCCGTTTTCAGGAGCGCTCCAAAGAGCTGTCTCGGGAGAGACGTCCAGTCCGGCATCCCTCTCCTCCACAGAAGACCTCCGTACCTCAGTCTTCTACCGCTGGGATTCCCGTCCACGAGCCCATGCAGATTGACCGGATACGGCAGTCCGAACAACGACGAGCAGAGCGGCTCGCTAAGGGCCTCTGCTTTTACTGTGGTGAGGACACACACCTCCTCCGTTCCTGTCCGGAAAGGCCGGGAAACTCCAAAGCCTAGGGTTGGTAGGAGAGGCCACCCTAGGTGCTGGGACTCTCTCTGATCCGGTCACATGGACCGTGCAAGTGACAACGGGAGAGACGCGGTTCACGGCTGAGGCCTACCTCGATTCCGGGGCAGCAGGCAATTTCATCCAGCAAGCCACCGTGGACAAATACCAAGTGCCTGTTATTCCACTCAACAAGCCCCTGGTGATTGCCTCTGTAGATGGGAGACCCCTTTCTGACACCATCTCCTGGACCACCAGGCCGGTTGAACTGCGGATCGGTGCTCTTCACACCGAGACCATCGCCTTCTACGTCCTCCCTCACATGTCCCATCAGATCCTGCTGGGTCTTCCATGGTTACGGGCCCACGAACCATCAGTCAGCTGGGGTACAGGCGACATCACCCGCTGGGGTTCTTCGTGTCATGAGAGATGTCTAAAATCCACACAACCCATCCGACAACCTCTGGTTCCTGAGAACCTACCGGGGCTGCCCTCGGCCTATTGGACCTTTGCGGATGTCTTTGATAAAAAGGAATCCGAGGTACTGCCGCCACATCGTCCATACGATTGTGCCATCGACCTGCTCCCTGGAACAACGCCACCACGAGGACGGATATATCCTTTATCTCCAGCCGAAACAAGGGCTATGTCTGCTTACATCTCAGAGAGCCTGGCAAGGGGATTCATTCGGAGGTCCTCCTCTCCTGCTGGAGCAGGTTTCTTCTTTGTCAAGAAAAAAGAGGGCGATTTACGCCCCTGCATCGACTACCGGGGTCTGAATCAGATCACAGTCAAAAACAAGTACCCTCTGCCGCTCATCCCCGAATTGTTTGACCGACTTAGGGGGGCTCGTGTGTTCACCAAGCTGGACCTTCGGGGTGCTTACAATCTGGTGCGCATCCGCTCTGGTGACGAATGGAAGACCGCGTTCAATACGCGCGATGGACATTATGAGTACTGCGTGATGCCCTTCGGCCTGTGTAATGCTCCTGCCGTCTTCCAAGAACTGGTGAACGACGTGTTCCGAGACCTCCTCTACACCTGTGTGGTAGTATATCTAGATGACATCCTTGTCTTCTCTCCGGACCTCTCAACCCACAGAGAGCACGTACAGCTGGTTCTACGAAGATTGAGAGAGAATCGCCTGTACGCAAAGTATGAGAAGTGTGTCTTTGAGCAGTCTACACTCCCCTTTTTGGGGTACGTCATCTCTGAGACTGGACTGCAGATGGATCCCAAGAAGGTCTCCGCCATTCTCAACTGGCCTCCCCCTTCTGGACTGAAAGCAATCCAACGCTTCCTGGGATTCGCCAACTACTACCGCCAATTCATCCCTCACTTCTCTGCTCTGACTGCTCCACTTTCCGCTTTGACTAAGAAAGAGGCAAATCCAAAGGACTGGTCACCTGCGGTCCGCTCAGCGACTGAACCCACGGCAAGCCAGGTGGTCTTTATTCTTTGCCAGGTTTGACTTTCAGCTTCACTTCCGACCCGCGGACAAGAATGTACGCGCTGATGCCTTGTCCAGGTCTTTCATGCCCATGGAGCAGGAGGAAGCGACTACCCAACCCATCATCTGTCCTAGCAACATCGTTCCGGTGGCCCCTGTCACTCTAGCCCAGATACCGCCCGGGAAGACCTATGTCTCTGAGACCGACAGGCAAAAAGTGTTACACTGGGGTCATGCATCAAAAACAGCCGGCCATGCAGGCCAGAAGAGAACATGGGGTGCGATTGTACGCCATTACTGGTGGCCATCCCTTCGCACGGACGTCGCTGCTTTTGTCTCTGCCTGCTCCTCCTGTGCCAGGAACAAGACGCCCAACCACTTGCCCCATGGCCGTCTTCTGCCTCTGCCGATACCCTCAGTCCCGTGGCAACACATAGCTATGGACTTTATTACGGACTTGCCATTATCCTCCGGGCACACAGTCATATGGGTCGTGGTTGATCGATTCTCCAAAATGGCCCACTTCGTTCCTATGGCCGGACTGCCCTCAGCTCAGGAACTCGCGGAAGCCTATATACATCACATCTTTCGCTTGCATGGCTTTCCATCCCACATCGTGTCCGACAGAGGAACCCAGTTCACCTCCCGCTTCTGGAGGGCTCTATGCAAACATCTGGGAGTGACTCTGGACTTTTCCTCTGCTTACCATCCTCAGTCTAATGGCCAAGTGGAGAGGGTCAATCAAATCTTGACCTCATACCTACGTCACTATGTCAACGCCCATCACGACGACTGGTCCTCGCTTCTGCCTTGGGCTGAATTCGCCCATAACCACCACGTCAGTGAGTCATCCTCCAAATCACCCTTCCATGTTGTTTACGGACTTCAGCCCGCCGTCCCGCTGCCTATATCCCCTTCATCGGATGTCCCGGCTGCTGATACTGCTGTCCGTGACTTTGCTACCATTTGGGACTCTGTCAAGGCGTCCCTTGGGCGCGCTTCCCAGCGGATGAAGAAACACGCTGACAAGAGACGTCTGGATCCTCCGTGTTTCTCTCCTGGTGACCTGGTCTGGCTTGCTTCCCAGTACATCCGATTGAAGATACCGTCCTACAAGCTGGGTCCTCGCTACATCGGGCCGTTTAAGGTCCTCCGCAAGATCAATGAGGTATCCTACAAGCTACAGCTCCCGGCCACGATGAGGATACCCAACTCATTCCACGTCTCCCTGCTCAAGCCGGTTGTCCTTGGTCCTTTCTCCGCTGCTGCCAGTCCGGCTCCTCCACCTATTGCCGATGATGACATCTATGCGGTAAGGGATATCGTGGCCATGAAGACCGTACGAGGTCGGCAGTTCTTCCTGGTGGACTGGGAGGGGTATGGTCCTGAGGATAGGTCTTGGGAGCCCAGGGAGAACGTGGGCACTCCTCTTATCCGTGCCTTCATGTCCCGGTTGCGGGGAGGGGGGCGTGGGGGGGGGGGTACTGTCACGCTTCCCGGGTCCTCACCCCCGCTCCCCGGCTCACCTGCCACGCTCCCCGCTCTCCAGCCACCGGATCCCGTCCGTCCCAGGGTCCCTGGACCCCGATCCCGGCGCCCGACAGCTTCCCTGGACCTGGCCGGCTCCCCTGCGTCCTCCTCGCAGCCTCCTTCCCTGGCTTCTGGCACTCGGGCGGCGCGCATGCGCATTAGGGCGCGCGCGCGGTCACTGACCCTTTCTTAAAGGGCCAGCGTCCATTAACAGGAAATGAGGTTGCACAGGTACAGGGTATATAGGGGGTCATTGTCCAAGGGGGCGGGGCCTGATCTTCGTGTTCCCTGAGCTAGGAGTCAGGTCTCCTGGTGTTTATGTGCCTATACTCACCTATCTCTCTTTGTAGAGCCGTACCTGCCGCGCCATCCAGTCTGCCGTGTCCTGAACCCCGCACGCTGTCCGTCTGCCAACTGACAGTCCGTACCATCTCGGATCCCTGCGGTGACCCGTCATCCCGCTCCAGAGGTTCCGGACCCCGCCTACTATCATCTCGGCTTCCGAACCTGAGCTACGTCACCAGTACCACCATCTGTGACTCCGTGGTCCCAGGGACTCCTCCGCTGCCCTCACTTGCACGGACTGTTCTGCCGCCCTTCAGTGCTTCAGCTGCCGGACTCCTTACCACCATCTTAGAGTCCGGTCCAGTGGATCCACCTCCTGGGTCTACCCGACCGCCCGGCCGTGACAGGATCATAGAAATATTGTGTAGCATTTTAGTGGGAAAACTGTCATTTTTATTAGCTGAATTCTTTTCGTTTACACAAGAGTAAAGGGTACTTTACATGCTGCGATCTCGCTGATATCGCACATCGCTGCCCGTGATCGCGGTGACCATGGATGTGGCGTCTTAATGAACATCTACCTAAAGACGACTTATGTGTGGCGGAAATACGACAGGTGATAAGTGATTTCTTGGAATTTCACGTTCAGGATCAGACGGCCTTGCCGACACAGTGGCAGGCGCTTAAATGTGTGGTGCGGGGTATATTAATAAATCATGGATTGAGACTTAAAGGGAGAGGGCCTCTCTGATTACCTCTCTGGTTCAGCAAATTCGGACCTTGGAGGCATCCCACAAAAAATCCTTATTTGCCTCGGTGTATGCTGAATTGGTGGGATCTTGGGAGAAACTTAGGGGGCTCTTAGATCAAAAATACTATGCGCAGAGGGTACGGTTACAGAGATACCTATACGAACATGCAGACAAGTGCGGGAGGGCATTAGCCAGGTTTATTCATCCGAGAAAACTCACAAACCATATTCCGAAAACTAAGGATAGAGGAGGACATATTATTCAGGACCTGGTTAAAATAGCTGAAGAGTTCCGTGCCTTTTATGGGGACCTGTACAACATAAAGGGTCAGTTTACTGATATGTCTCCGACGGCACTCAACAATAAGATCGAGGACTATGTCCAGCGGACTGCCTTGCCTAGGCTAGCGCGAGCGGAAATTGAGACGTTGGAGTCAAATTTTACGGAAGAGGAGATATCTTCGGTTATCAGAGACACCCCAGTAGGCAAGAGTCCAGGACCGGATGGTTTTACGACCAAATTTTTTAAAGTTTTTAGGAAGCAGATTGTTCCCTTTTTGACACGGGTCTTCAACTCGGTGCCTGCTGGAGCATCTTTTGTCCCCCAGTCTTTGGAGGCACATATATCTGTAATTCCAATGCCGGGGAAGGATCCGGTTAACGTCTCCAATTACCGTCCCATATCATTGATTAATATAGATGTCAAATTCTTTTCAAAAGCTCTCACCAACAGACTGGCTCCTATGCTCCCAAAAGTGATACACACGGACCAGGTGGGTTTTGTGGGGGGCCGAGAGGCAAGAGACAATACGAACAAGATGTTTCTTCTGCTGGCTCGGGCGAAGGCACTACCTATGTGTTTACTTTCCATAGATGCGGAGAAAGCCTTCGACCGGGTCAGCTGGAGTTTCATGTTGGCATCTTTGAGACAGGTGGGGATAAGTGACAGGTTCCTTAGAGGAGTGGCCTCCCTTTATAGTACACCGACTGCTAGAATAAAGGTAAATGGGTCCTTGTCCGCGCCAATTAGCATAAAAAATGGTACCCGACAGGGTTGCCCCTTATCCCCCCTCCTATTTGTTCTCGTAATGGAGCATTTGGCTATGGCCATTAGACAGAACCCAGATATAAAGGGGATAGAGCTGGGAGCGCACCAATGTAAAGCGGCATTATATGCAGATGACCTCCTCCTATACATTACACAGCCTCACATATCCTTTCCCTCCTTAGTTAAGGAAATTGAGAACTTCGGACATATAAGTAACTTTAAGGTTAACTATAATAAATCAGAAGTCTTAAATTTCACTCTGCCGGGGAGGGAAGTAGACCTTATTGCATCCAATTTTCCTTTTAGATGGCAGACATCGGCCCTGACTTATTGGGGGGTGGCGGTACCACGGGACAGTTCTAAGATTTTTCACATTAATTACCTCCCTTTGCTGGAATGCACTATAAGAGATCTTAAACAACTTGATAGACAGAAACTGTCCTGGTTTGGACGTATTAACGTCATCAAGATGGATGTCCTCCCTCGTTTTCTATATATCTTTCAAACGGCCCCTATAGCACTACCTTCTTTTTTCTTTACCAGAATACAGTCAGCTATTAACAAATTTGTGTGGGGAGGGAGGAGCTCTCGGGTGGGGAGGAGAGTGTTAAGTAGAGTTAAGGGAGAGGGGGAGAGCAGGGTTGCCAGACTTTAAAAAGTACCACAAGGCGTCCCTACTGCTGAGACTTCTGGATTGGCAATTTAATAGGAGCACTAAACATTGGGTGAGTCTGGAGCAGTTTTGCTCTGAAACGCCCCTGCGGTTCCTCCCATGGATCACACCGCTGCGGAGGGGACGGATAGATGGAGAGGCGGAGTTTCTCAAGGCATCGCTGAGGGTCTGGGATGTTGAGTGCAGGCGGGGTTCTCTCTCAAGGGGTCCTGGTCCACTCTCACCGCTTTTCTCTAACACAGAGTTTCCCCCAGGGGTGGGAGTTGAGTGTTTCTTATGTTGGAGGAGGAGCGATGACACACGGATAGCCCAGACATTGCACGGTTTGTAGGTACCCCCTTTTCGGCCCTTTTGCTCCCAGAGGGCCGGCATGGAATACCTTCAACTTAGGTCGCTTTTGATGGCTGATAACAGACTTGGGCTTTTTGCGGTCCCGCCCACAAAATTTGAACAATTATTTTTGCTGGAGGATTCTCCCGGGCATCTTTTGTCACTGGTTTACTTCTTCCTGACTACAGAGGCGGATATGGGGGACCTTAAATATATCGAGAAGTGGAATAAAGATTTGGGGACTCCCATTCCGGAGGAAGACTGGAAAAAGTCCTTTATCCTCACCCATAAATTTTCCATTGCCTGCGCCGCACAGGAAAAAAATTATAAGATTCTGACCCGTTGGTACAGGTGCCTGGATACTCTACATGCAATATTTTCTGGGGTTTCAGATAGTTGCTGGAGGTGCAGAAGAGAGAAGGGGACAATGCTGCATATCTGGTGGGACTGCCCATTGATAAAGCCTTTCTGGAAGTCCGTGTTCAAGGCATACTCTATAATTAGCGGAGAGCAGTTGGTGGGTTCCCCTCAGATGGCATTGCTTTCAATCCTCCCGGGACCATTTAAATCACAGAAAATGGGCCTCCTGAGATTCTGTCTTACAGCGGCACGCATGGTGATCCGAGATACTGGAGATCGACTGGGGTTCCATCTGTGAGGGAGTGGTTTGCGGAGATGGCCATCATTCACAGGATGGAGTCCCTCACGGCAGAGACCAATGACTCAGTGGATAAATTCCTTAGGATCTGGACCCCCTGGACCCAGGCTCTTGATTCCCTACCATTTCAGAACCTTATTGGTAACTCATAGCCTGTGTTACATCAGTCCAATGTAGCAGTCCGAGTACTGGGGAAGTAATCCCTACCATGCCTTCCCTCCCTCTCTCTCTGCTGCTCTTCTTCCCCCCCCCCCCCTCCTTTTCTTTTCCCTATCTTTCCCTCTTACTACATTCTTTTCTTTCTGGTTCTAGTTAAATCTTCTAATTTTATTTGGCAGTGGCCTCGTTTTGGTTGAGGCGTATTTCTCCTTTGGAAGGAGACTGTTCGTATTATCAAATATGGTTACATGTCCTATGCGTGGCTTATGATAGTTAGTAAGAGAGGATGTATTAGTTAGGACGTGGCTTATATTTTTCTCTGTAAGTTGACACATAGTAATCACTTATTTGAATCTTACTTTTTTTTCCTGTAAATTGTCTCGTTTACTTTAATAAAGAAAGATTAAACATATATAACACTATATAATAAACTATGTAATACACTATGTACTGTACAGTTAGGTCCAGAAATATTTGGACAGTGACACAATTTTCGCGAGTTGGGCTCTGCATGCCACCACATTGGATTTGAAATGAAACCTCTACAACAGAATTCAAGTGCAGATTGTAACGTTTAATTTGAAGGTTTGAACAAAAATATCTGATAGAAATTGTAGGAATTGTACACATTTCTTTACAAACACTCCACATTTTAGGAGGTCAAAAGTAATTGGACAAATAAACCAAACCCAAACAAAATATTTTTATTTTCAATATTTTGTTGCGAATCCTTTGGAGGCAATCACTGCCTTAAGTCTGGAACCCATGGACATCACCAAACGCTGGGTTTCCTCCTTCTTAATGCTTTGCCAGGCCTTTACAGCCGCAGCCTTCAGGTCTTGCTTGTTTGTGGGTCTTTCCGTCTCAAGTCTGGATTTGAGCAAGTGAAATGCATGCTCAATTGGGTTAAGATCTGGTGATTGACTTGGCCATTGCAGAATGTTCCACTTTTTTGCACTCATGAACTCCTGGGTAGCTTTGGCTGTATGCTTGGGGTCATTGTCCATCTGTACTATGAAGCGCCGTCCGATCAACTTTGCGGCATTTGGCTGAATCTGGGCTGAAAGTATATCCCGGTACACTTCAGAATTCATCTGGCTACTCTTGTCTGCTGTTATGTCATCAATAAACACAAGTGACCCAGTGCCATTGAAAGCCATGCATGCCCATGCCATCACGTTGCCTCCACCATGTTTTACAGAGGATGTGGTGTGCCTTGGATCATGTGCCGTTCCCTTTCTTCTCCAAACTTTTTTCTTCCCATCATTCTGGTACAGGTTGATCTTTGTCTCATCTGTCCATAGAATACTTTTCCAGAACTGAGCTGGCTTCATGAGGTGTTTTTCAGCAAATTTAACTCTGGCCTGTCTATTTTTGGAATTGATGAATGGTTTGCATCTAGATGTGAACCCTTCGTATTTACTTTCATGGAGTCTTCTCTTTACTGTTGACTTAGAGACAGATACACCTACTTCACTGAGAGTGTTCTGGACTTCAGTTGATGTTGTGAATGGGTTCTTCTTCACCAAAGAAAGTATGCGGCGATCATCCACCACTGTTGTCATCCGTGGACGCCCAGGCCTTTTTGAGTTCCCAAGCTCACCAGTCAATTCCTTTTTTCTCAGAATGTACCCGACTGTTGATTTTGCTACTCCAAGCATGTCTGCTATCTCTCTGATGGATTTTTTCTTTTTTTTCAGCCTCAGGATGTTCTGCTTCACCTCAATTGAGAGTTCCTTAGACCGCATGTTGTCTGGTCACAGCAACAGCTTCCAAATGCAAAACCACACACCTGTAATCAACCCCAGACCTTTTAACTACTTCAATGATTACAGGTTAGCGAGGGAGACGCCTTCAGAGTTAATTGCAGCCCTTAGAGTCCCTTGTCCAATTACTTTTGGTCCCTTTAAAAAGAGGAGGCTATGCATTACAGAGCTATGATTCCTAAACCCTTTCTCCGATTTGGATGTGAAAACTCTCATATTGCAGCTGGGAGGGTGCACTTTCAGCCCATATTATATATATAATTGTATTTCTGAACATGTTTTTGTAAACAGCTAAAATAACAAAACTTGTGTCACTGTCCAAATATTTCTGGACCTAACTGTAAGTGACAAAAAAAGAGTTTTCAACAAAAATGACAAGTATGGAATTTTAGTGACAATACTTTACTTCAGGAAATATGCATCCCATAAATCTTTAATTGGCCTCTGTCTACTACATCATACAAGTGGATGCTAACTGTGGTTTAGGCATACTGGGTGGCTCAGAAGAGAGAGGTCTTGTGAATTTGGAAGCGCATAATGCACTAGATTTTTGGGGGAGCGGATACAGAACACTATTTCAGAGCATTTTTCATAAAAGCAAAATGGAAACCCCAAACATTTCTATTTACAGACGTTTGACTTGTATGGGGTTTATTTTTTTTAGGATGTTAAAGTTTTTATTGTTAATATTTTGAGGTAAATACCATTTTTTATCACCTTCAGTATAAGGCAAGGATTACATTTATCCTCTGCTCTACGCTGCCAAAATCCCAAACAGAACCACACACTATATAATGAGATTGTATTATTTCCCAAGGGAATAAAGAAGAATAATTGTGTCACTTTTGGCATCTGTTCCAGCAGTATGCATCTTTTTACACATGAACAGGAATGTGATCAATGCTTTTGTACACTAAAATAAAGGGACACCACTGGAACAGAGGCCAAAGTCCTAATTCTAGTGTATGGTTGGCTGGAGTTTTGTCTGATTCGCATATTTTGGGAATTTACATAGAAACCCAATAGAGAGTAGAGCACATAATACATATGAGCCTAGCTTTATTCTTATTTTTTGGAGGCCGAATGATCAAATAAACATAAGGAATAGTGAGTCATAAATCACCAAATAATTTAGACACAAGGCTATCATTCTTAATTAGTTTGCCCAGGGAACTAATAAAGTCCCTACTTTTCCAAAAAGACCCATAATCATGAGTGACACCGAATTCATGTCACGAATCAGTGTACTAAATAGCACTATTCCCTTTAGACAATAGCCTTCACCTCTGCTCACAGTGATGATCATCCAGGGGACGTGGTTGTTGAAATTTTACCATTTTTGCCCAGTCTCTTTCTTATGGTGGAGTCATGAGCACTAACCTTAACCCCTTCACGACCATGGACGGAAAGATCCGTCCTTGTGCCCTGGGCCTTAACGACCAAGGACGGATCTTTCCGTCATGGTGGAATCGCGGCACCGGAGCCTCCGGTGACTGCGATCGGTTAACATAAACCGCAGATTCAGGGAGGAGGGGACCTGTACCTGACCTCAGGAGGGGTGGTGCCTCCTCCCCGGACCTACGGAGGCTGTGATTGGCTGAGGAACGCCGCTCAACCAATCACAGCCACTGTAATGTTCCAGCCATTTAAAATGACTGAAACATTCAAATCCAGCCCTGGCCAGTGCAGCTGTAGCACTGGCCATTGGCTGGAGCTGGGTGACCTCACTGGATCACCCTCCCCCAGCTCCACTGCTCTGATTGGAGAGATCGGCCTTGTGACCGATTTCTCCAATCACAGTGGACCTGTTGCCGGTGACGGCCCCCATCAGCTTCCCTTGTCCCTGCAGCACGCTGAGCACAGTGAGTGTACACAGTGCAATGGCAGGGCGACAAGCTCCGGTCCCATGCTGTTATGAGACCGGAGCATGGGACCCGGAAGTTGCCGCGCTGCCATTGCACTCACTGTACGAAAAGCGTCCTGATCCGCCGCCGCTGCCCTCCGCGATCTGCCACCTGTCTCCCCGATCTCCTGCCCGCACCCTCACCCCCACACCTCCCGATCCGCTGCCGCCGCCGCCCTCCATCTGCCACAGTGCCACCGTTCCCCCAATCTGCTGCCCGGCCCCTCACCTCCGTGCAGCAGATCGGAGGGAGCGGTGGCACTATGACAGATGGAGGAGGACAGGGATCATGTACCCTGTCCTCCTCCATCTGTCATAGTGCCACCGCTCCCTCTGATCTGCTGCCCGGCCCCTCCCCCTCGTGATCGGTGCTCGCCCCCTCCGCTCCGTGATGTGCTGCTCGCCCCCTCCCCTCCCCTCCGTGATGTGCTGCTCGCCCCCTCCCCTCCGTGATGTGCTGCTCGCCCCCTCCCCTCCCCTCCGTGATGTGCTGCTCGCCCCCTCCCCTCTGTGATGTGCTGCTCGCCCCCTCCCCTCCGTGATGTGCTGCTCGCCCCCTCCCCTCCGTGATGTGCTGCACGCTCCCCCCCACCTCTCACCCCCGTGGTCAGCTACCCGCCCCCTCCCCTGTCACCGCCGTGATGTGCGCCCCCTCCCCTGTCACCGCCGTGATGTGCGCTCCCTCCCCTGTCACTGCCGTGATGTGCGCTCCCTCCCCTGTCACCGCCGTGATGTGCGCTCCCTCCCCTGTCACCGCCGTGATGTGCGCTCCCTCCCCTGTCACCGCCGTGATGTGCGCTCCCTCCCCTGTCACCGCCGTGATGTGCGCTCCCTCCCCTGTCACCGCCGTGATGTGCGCTCTCTCCCCTGTCACCGCCGTGATGTGCGCTCCGTCCCCTGTCACCGCCGTGATGTGCGCTCTCTCCCCTGTCACCGCCGTGATCTGTGCTCCCTCCCCTGTCACCCCCGTGATCTGTGCTCCCTCCCCTGTCACCCCCGTGATCTGTGCTCCCTCCCCTGTCACCCCCGTGATGTGCGCTCCCTCCCCTGTCACCCCCGTGATGTGCGCTCCCTCCCCTGTCACCCCCGTGATGTGCGCTCCCTCCCCTGTCACCCCCGTGAGGTGCGCTCCCTCCCCTGTCACCGCCGTGAGGTGCGCTCCCTCCCCTGTCACCGCCATGAGGTGCGCTCCCTCCCCTGTCACCGCCGTGATGTGCGCTCCCTCCCCTGTCACCACCGTGATGTGCGCTCTCTCCCCTGTCACCGCCGTGATCTGTGCTCCCTCCCCTGTCACCCCCGTGATCTGTGCTCCCTCCCCTGTCACCCCCGTGATCTGTGCTCCCTCCCCTGTCACCCCCGTGATGTGCGCTCCCTCCCCTGTCACCCCCGTGATGTGCGCTCCCTCCCCTGTCACCCCCGTGATGTGCGCTCCCTCCCCTGTCACCCCCGTGAGGTGCGCTCCCTCCCCTGTCACCGCCGTGAGGTGCGCTCCCTCCCCTGTCACCGCCGTGAGGTGCGCTCCCTCCCCTGTCACCGCCGTGATGTGCGCTCCCTCCCCTGTCACCGCCGTGATGTGCGCTCTCCCCTGTCACCGCCGTGATCTGTGCTCCCTCCCCTGTCACCCCCGTGATCTACTGTCCACTCTCCCTCCACCTCTCACCCCCGTGATCTGCGCTCTGCTCACCTCTCTCCCCCGTGATCTGCGCTCTCTCACCTCTCACCCCCGTGATCTGTGCTCCCTCACCTGTCACCCCGTGATCTGCTGTCCGCTCTCCCTCACCTGTCACCCCGTGATCTGCGCTCCCTCACCTCTCACCCCCGTGATCTGTGCTCTGCTCACCTGTCTCCTCCGTGATCTGTGCTCTGCTCACCTGTCTCCTCCGTGATCTGTGCTCTGCTCACCTGTCTCCTCCGTGATCTGTGCTCTGCTCACCTGTCTCCTCCGTGATCTGCGCTGCGCTCCCTCCCCCACCTCTCACCCTCCCCGATCTGCTGCCTCCTTCATCTCCTGTGATCCAGCTGCCTAGATCCATCCTGTAGGGTAACTATCCCCAATCTCACCTCCCACTCCACTTCCCACCCATCCCCCCCACCCGCCCCCTCCCCCCCTCCTCTGCCACTCCTGCATCCACTGCGCCCTCTTCCATCCGCCCCCACCCTATCCCAGCCACCGTCTCACAATCACAGATGCTCCCTTTATATGCCGCTGCCCCCCCATCTGCTGCCGCCCCATCTGCCGCCCCCCCCCCCATCTTCCGCTGTTTTTTTTTTCTATGCCATGGGGGTCTAGTTTCCAAAATGGGGTCACATGTGGGGGAGCTCCACTGTTTCGGCACCTCAGGGGGTCTCCAAACAGCATGGAATACGCTAATTATCCCAGACAATTTTGCGTTTGAAACGTCAAATGACGCTCCTTGCCTTCCGAGCCCTGCTGTGCGCCCAAACATTTGAGTTCCACCACATATGAGGTATCTGCGTACTCAGGAGAAATTGCACAATACATTTTATGGTGCAATTTTTCCTGATACCTTTGTGAAAAAAAAAGCTACCTGGTTGAAGTAACAATTTTGTGGTAAAAAAGTTTTTTTTTATTTTCACGGCTCAACTCTATTCACTTTTGTGAAGCCCCCAGAGGCTCAAAGTGCTCAATAAACATCTAGATAAATTCCATGAGGGGTCTAGTTTCCAAAATGGGGTCACATGTGGGGGAGCTCCACTGTTTCGGCACCTCAGGGGGTCTCCAAACGCAACATGGAATACGCTAATTATCCCAGACAATTTTGCGTTTGAAACGTCAAATGACGCTCCTTGCCTTCCGAGCCCTGCTGTGCGCCCAAACATTTTATTTCCACCACATATGAGGTGTCTGTGTACTCAGGAGAAATTGCACAATACATTTTATGGTGCAATTTTTCCTGATACCCTTGTGAAAAAAAAACTACCTGGTTGAAGTAACAATTTTGTGGTAAAAAAAAATTTTTTTATTTTCACAGCTCAACTCTATTAACTTTTGTGAAGCCCCCAGAGGCTCAAAGTGCTCAATAAACATCTAGATAAATTCCATGAGGGGTCTAGTTTCCAAAATGGGGTCACATGTGGGGGAGCTCCACTGTTTCGGCACCTCAGGGGCTCTCCAAATGCAACATGGTGCGGCTAACGATTCCAGCTACAGTTAGGTCCAGAAATATTTGGACAGTGACACAATTTTCGCGAGTTGGGCTCTGCATGCCACCACATTGGATTTGAAATGAAACCTCTACAACAGAATTCAAGTGCAGATTGTAACGTTTAATTTGAAGGTTTGAACAAAAATATCTGATAGAAATTGTAGGAATTGTACACATTTCTTTACAAACACTCCACATTTTAGGAGGTCAAAAGTAATTGGACAAATAAACCAAACCCAAACAAAATATTTTTATTTTCAATATTTTGTTGCGAATCCTTTGGAGGCAATCACTGCCTTAAGTCTGGAACCCATGGACATCACCAAACGCTGGGTTTCCTCCTTCTTAATGCTTTGCCAGGCCTTTACAGCCGCAGCCTTCAGGTCTTGCTTGTTTGTGGGTCTTTCCGTCTCAAGTCTGGATTTGAGCAAGTGAAATGCATGCTCAATTGGGTTAAGATCTGGTGATTGACTTGGCCATTGCAGAATGTTCCACTTTTTTGCACTCATGAACTCCTGGGTAGCTTTGGCTGTATGCTTGGGGTCATTGTCCATCTGTACTATGAAGCGCCGTCTGATCAACTTTGCGGCATTTGGCTGAATCTGGGCTGAAAGTATATCCCGGTACACTTCAGAATTCATCCGGCTACTCTTGTCTGCTGTTATGTCATCAATAAACACAAGTGACCCAGTGCCATTGAAAGCCATGCATGCCCATGCCATCACGTTGCCTCCACCATGTTTTACAGAGGATGTGGTGTGCCTTGGATCATGTGCCGTTCCCTTTCTTCTCCAAACTTTTTTCTTCCCATCATTCTGGTACAGGTTGATCTTTGTCTCATCTGTCCATAGAATACTTTTCCAGAACTGAGCTGGCTTCATGAGGTGTTTTTCAGCAAATTTAACTCTGGCCTGTCTATTTTTGGAATTGATGAATGGTTTGCATCTAGATGTGAATCCTTTGTATTTACTTTCATGGAGTCTTCTCTTTACTGTTGACTTAGAGACAGATACACCTACTTCACTGAGAGTGTTCTGGACTTCAGTTGATGTTGTGAACGGGTTCTTCTTCACCAAAGAAAGTATGCGGCGATCATCCACCACTGTTGTCATCCGTGGACGCCCAGGCCTTTTTGAGTTCCCAAGCTCACCAGTCAATTCCTTTTTTCTCAGAATGTACCCGACTGTTGATTTTGCTACTCCAAGCATGTCTGCTATCTCTCTGATGGATTTTTTCTTTTTTTTCAGCCTCAGAATGTTCTGCTTCACCTCAATTGAGAGTTCCTTAGACCGCATGTTGTCTGGTCACAGCAACAGCTTCCAAATGCAAAACCACACACCTGTAATCAACCCCAGACCTTTTAACTACTT
Organism: Anomaloglossus baeobatrachus; assembly: GCF_048569485.1. Lineage (NCBI taxonomy): Eukaryota > Metazoa > Chordata > Amphibia > Anura > Aromobatidae > Anomaloglossus > Anomaloglossus baeobatrachus. Next base: position 291,918,328 of record NC_134358.1, on the reverse strand, counting down.
AATTGATTACAGGTTAACGAGGGAGACGCCTTCAGAGTTAATTGCAGCCCTTAGAGTCCCTTGTCCAATTACTTTTGGTCCCTTGAAAAAGAGGAGGCTATGCATTACAGAGCTATGATTCCTAAACCCTTTGTCCGATTTGGATGTGAAAACTCTCATATTGCAGCTGAGAGTGAGCACTTTCAGCCCATATTATATATATAATTGTATTTCTGAACATGTTTTTGTAAACAGCTAAAATAACAAAACTTGTGTCACTGTCCAAATATTTCTAGCCCTGACTGTAATTTTCTGTTCAAAAAAGTCAAATGGCGCTCCTTCCCTTCCGAGTCCTGCCGTGCGCCCAGACAGTGGTTTTTCGCCACATATGAGGTATCTGCGTGTTCAGTAGAAATTGCCCAACAAATTTTGGGGGTTCATTTAATCCTGCTACCCTTGTGAGTATGCAATATTTGAGGCTAAATTAACATTTTTGTTGCAAAAAGTAAAATGTTCATTTTTTCCTTCCACATTGCTTTAGTTACTGTGAAGCACCTGAAGGGTTAATAACCTTCTTGAATGTGGTTTTGAGTAGCCTGAGGGGTGCCGTTTTTGGAATGGTGTCACTTTTGGGTGTTCTGTGTCATGTAGACCTTTCAAAATTGCTTCAAATGTGATGTGGTCCCTAAAAAAAGTGGCTTTGTAAATTTTGTTGTAAAAATGAGAAATTGCTCATAAACTTTGAACCCCTATAACTTCCTTACATTTTTTTTTTTCCCAAAATTGTTCTGATGTAAAATAGACATGTGGGAAATGTTATTTATTAATTATTTTGTGTCATATGTCTCGTTGGTTTTAGAGCATAAAAATTCAAAGTTTGAAAATTACAAAATTTTCAAAATATTCGCGAAATTTCCGTTTTTTTCACAAAGAAATGCAAAAAATATCGGCCTAAATTTACCACTAACATGAAGCCCAATATGTCACGAAAAAACAATCTCAGAATCACCGGGATCCGCTGAAGCGTTCCAGAGTTATAACCTCATAAAGTGACACTGGTCAGAATTGCAAAAAATGGCCTGGTCTTTAGGGTCAAAATAGGCTTGGGGCTGAAGGGGTTAACTGAAGCAAATGAGGTCTGCATTTCTTTGGATGTTGTTGTGGGGTCTTTTGTGACCTCTGTGATGAGTCATTACTTGTGGTAATTTTAGTCGGCCGGCCACTCCTGGGAAGTTTCACCATTGTTCCATGATTTTGCCATTTGTGGATAATCTCTTTCACTGTGGTTTCCTGAAGTCCCAAAGCTTTAGATGGCTTCATAACCTTTTCCAGACTGATCGATCTCAATTACATTGTTTCTCATTTGTTCCTGAATTTCTTTGTATTGCGTCATTATGTTTTGCTTTTGGTCTACTTCCCTTTGTCAGGCAGGTACTATTTAAGTGATTTCTTGATTGAGAACAGTTGTGGCAGTAATCAGACCTTTGTGTGGATAGGGAGATTGAACTCAGCTTCTCAAGGATTTGATAAACCACAGTTAAAGGGGTTATCCGACATATTTTTCCTTTTTTTTTTGTCATTTCACTATTGGGCTGCATTGGGATAAGTGCATAGCAACTACATACCTGCCCTGCTGTCAGCCCCTCTTCCTCCGGCTCAGAGCGGTCATGTGACCGCTCCTGCCATGCTTTTGCTGCTTCCTGTGACGTCACATTGACAGGGGCAGGACCTTATTGACAGGCATCACAGCTGACAACATGTTGCTGCCGTGCTGGGTGGGTACTATACATGGAGTCCCCGCCGCCCTTCCTCGCACCCTCCCACACATTCCGTAGTGCAGTGGTGCTAAAGACGCTGCCGGTAGCCTGCATGCGGCCCCTGATGCTCCTTGCAGCGAGCAGGCCCGTGGCCCCCTTGCTGATTGCTGCCTATGCTGGAGCTGCACAGTCAGCACTTTATATCAGATGACAGATTCCCGGGCACTGCGCAGGACTGAGCTCTGCATACAGCTACTGCAATGATCAGCTGCTGGCCAATCAGAGGTAACAGCTGATCACTGGAGAAGCTGCATAGAGAGCTCGGCCCTGTGCAGTGCCCGGGAATCTGTCCTCTGATATAAAGTACTGTCAATGGTGGCCCAGATGCTGCTTGTAGCTAATAGGCCCGTAGCCCCCTTGCTGATCACTGCCTGTGCTAGGGCCGCGCAGTCAGCGCTTTATATCAGAGGACAGATTCCCCGATGCGCTCAGATGTAACTCTGTATACAGCTACTGCAATGATCAGCCGCCGGTCAATCAGAGGCCAGCAGCGGATCACTGGAGAAGCTGCATAGAGAGAGTGTCCTTACGCAGCGGCGGGATTCTGTCCTCTGATATAAAGTGCTGTCAGCTGCGGCACTGGCAGCGTTCATCAAGGGGACTGCGGCTGCAAGAAGCAAACAAGCCACCGAAGGAACGAGGACAGGTGAAAAGGATTTGTCTTTGATTTTTTTTTTTGCGTTTGTGAAGAATGACACAATATGGGACACTACTACGGGATGCAACATTACTACAAGAAGAGGACCCCAAGGGGACATTACTATAGGATGAGCAGAAGGATGGGGCACAGTACTATAGGATGCGTGCAATACTATAGCATGAGCAGAAGGATGGGGCACAATACTATAGGATGAGCACATTTATTACAAAATGGGCACAAGGATGGGGTACATTATTACATTATATGTGCCCATATTGTCCTCTGCTAGAGGTCAGTGCTGGGCAGACTACTGACAGCCAATGAGTGTGCAGAAGGCGGGTCTGGACAGTGAGGCCGGGCAATGCCAGCTCTGACTGAGGTTTGGCATAGGAAGATTTCATGTTTGGTTGAGATGCAGGTAAATAAAGTGTCTGCAGAGATTAAAAGAATAATTCATGAGGAACAAAAGTCAGAAACAAAAAAAAAATAACGTAGGGGTATTTTATATGATAGTATACTTGTAAAGCGCCATGGAATAAATGGCGCTATAATAATAATAAATAATAATAATAATAAAATAATAATAATAGTAAAGCACAGTAGGGAAGAGCGAGCAGTAAAATGCTTGGATGATCGATGCTCGGATCGAGCATATTGAAATGCTAGGTTGATTGGCACGAGCACTGAGCCCAATGTTAACTAATGGGAAACTCTAGCATTTTTCCGGTAGCACCCCCGGCGGCCTGCAGAAAGCCTAAAAATGTCACAAATGTATAAGAACAGTGCTCAAATGACATGAGAACAGCATGGGGAATACCCCTTTAAGCATTTTGACTGCCAGGTCACTGCTGTAATCAATGTTGTCTGAGTATTAGGGGAAGGAATAATCCTGTGTTCCTCCACCCGTGTGACATGTGTTACATGCACTTTCACTCAGTAGCGCATATGCGGAAGCTTCTCTCTGCCTGTACATTCGCTGCTAAGTGAAATCAAAAGTGAACAGTAGAGTTGAGCGATGTTCGAGTCGAACGGTTCACCAATTTCATGTTCGAGTGATTTTGGGGGGTGTTCGAGTCGTTCGACGAACTTGAACGTTTTGCTTAAAGTTCGGCAGTTCGAGTTATGTTCGAGAACGGTTCGATCACCAAAAACGTGACTGTAGCTTTTTACAGCTGCGTGTGCAGGGAGCCATCGCTGGCAGCTTGTGGTAAGCTGGTAACCAGGGTAAATATCGGATATCCAAGCAAAGCGCTTTGCTTAATAACCTGATGTGTAGCCTGGCTACATGTGCAAAAATCCCCGGAAGCCACACAGAAGCACTTCCGTGTGACTTATGTCGGATGCCGCTGCAGTCTGTGTCCCGCTCCAGCCCCAGCCCCGTGGCTGCCCGCTCAGCAGTGTCCGCAGCTGCCCGCACTGTAATGTGTCCACAGCTGCCCACACTGCATTGTCAGCAGCCGCAGGGATGACAAGTGCTGCCGTCAGGAGGTTAGTAATGTTCCTTATATGCGGTGATGAAGTTCTGCCATCCTGACATCAGCACTGTCACTCTCTTCCATGGCTGCCGCTTGTCACATCTCCTCTCGCTGCCGACCCGAGACTGTGACTAGCGGTGACGTCACGGGTCGCTCATGATACTTGGTTTGTGAAGGCGGCGGTCATTGAACTCAGTGACAGCGCAGCTGTCAGGTGTGCAGCGATCACCGCAGGTAATGGACCTCACTAACCTCCTGACAGCAGCACTTGTCATGCCCTGCAGTGACCTGGGCTGACCTATTTATGTTAGCTGAGGTCACTGCACTGCTCTCCCAGCCAATATGGAACATTCTGTTTTTCATTGACTGGGACATTGACTATGGTATGGATCGTCGTGGGACCCCCTTGGATTACACCAGACCTGGATTTGGTTTTCTTTCTAATAAATTGGTGAAAGAGGGAATGTGTTGAGGAGTGTTTTTTCAAATAAAAATGTGTTTGTCGTCTATTTTTTTTTATTACTGACTGGGTTGCTGATGTCGGGTATCTGATAGACGCCTGACATCACGAACCCCAGGGCTTGATGCCAGGTGACATTACATATCTGGTATTAACCCCATATATTACCCCGTTTGCCACCGCACCAGGGCACTGGCATGAGTTGGGGCGTAGCACCAGGATTGGCGCATCTAATGGATGTGCCACTTCTGGGGCGGCTGCGGCCTGCTATTTTTAGGCTGGGGGGAGTCAAATAACCATGGACCTCCCTAGTCTGAGAATATCAGACCCCAGCTGTCCGCTTTACCTTAGCTGGTGATTCAATTTTGGGGGGACCCCCACGTGTGTTTTTTTTAAATTATTTATTTAATTTAAAACAACAGCGTAGGGTGCCCTCTGTTTTGGTTTACCAGCCAAGGTGAAGCTGCCAGCTATGGTCTGCAGGCTGCAGCCATCTGCTTTACCCTATCTGGCTATCAAAAATAGGGGGAATCCCACATCTTTTTTTCTAAATGTATTTATTTTTTTGGCTAAATACAAGGCTAAGCACCCCTTAGTGCCACATGAAAGGCACCAAAGGGTGCAAAATTACAAAATGCAGGAGAGTGGGAAATTATGTGTCTTTCTGCCATTATAATGACAGAAAAGACTGATATAAAGTGTACAAGCACAGGAAAATCACCAGAGCGCTCTACGCTGTGAAAAGCAGTAGAAAATGGCACTGGAGTGAACATGTGACCGCCTCATGTAGGTTGAAGCAATGGATCCTGGGTAAATTTATGTATTTTCCCTCCTTCAGTTTTTTCCAGTATGTAAAAAAACGGAAGGCACATGGATGACAAACGGATGACATACGGACCGTATACGTAACGGAAACGGATGCCACATGGATGCATCCGTGAAAAAAACGGACCATTTTTGCGGACCGTAAAAATGGATTTGTCATGTGAATGTAGCCTTATTCTGATCTGCCGTTTATAAACAGCAGACAGAAATAAGTGAATAACGCCCCCCAGCGTCAGAAAATCTCCGGGGTTTCAGGGGGTAGCTGGGACCCTTGAGATCATAATTCATGCCACAATGATGAAAAAAGTGTATAACCAGGAAAATTGGCCGAGATCTAAAAACCCTTCAAAAAGGTGTGTACAGTAAGTGGCTAATTAGTAAAGATGGTAATGGGACCAGTCAAAATTGAAAGGCCTGCATAACAGGGGAAAACCCAGGGTGTCACTAAATCCATACAACCACAATGGGTTAAAAAGAGTAACTGGAGACACCTCTGGCTAGTGAGGGTATACAAAACCGATCAAAAAACATAATACATAAGTATCCAGTTACAAAAGACTCTATGGAGAGAACAGGCAGGGTTATCAGTGAATCCTATACAAAAAGTTTAATACCTGGGAGGGTTAAAAAATTGTGACAGGGAGAGACCACTGGAAGAAAGTGGCTGTAAAGCCAGTCAAATAACCCCTGTAACAGGGAAAACCAGGTTGGAAAATCACAGGGTCACATTCATATACATGAATCTGGTTATATGTATAACAGGGGTAACCCAAGGGAAAAGGTGAATGGACCACTGGCAGAAAAGATGATCAAAACAAAAATATTGAAGCCCAGACACATAGACCTGTATAACACAGGGAATGCCAAAGGGAAGACGTTAAAGAATATTAAATAACCAGTGGTACATTAACCAAGAACATGTCATCATCCACAAAGATGCCATCAAGACGCCGCAGGATGTCCATAGTGTCTTTGACATAGGAGGGAAGGCACTCTACCAAAGGTTTTAAATAAAAGTCAATAAATTTGCAAATGGGTTCGCACAACCCTCCTATGCCAGACACTATGGGACGTCCCGGGGGGTTAAGGGCATCTTTGTGGATTTTGGGTAACAAATAAAACATAGGACACGAGGAAAGCTAGTGAGCAGGCCCTCGAGCATCTTCCCATGAATGATTCCCCGCTCATGAGCCCCTATTAATATCCTCTTCAGTTCACGGGAGAAGGAGGTCAAGGGACTGCAAGTCAGTCGTGAGTATGCGGACTTATCACAGAGTTGCCTATAGGCCTCTCTTTCATATTTGTCTACAGGCCAGATCATGTTGTTGCCCCCCTTGTCCGCCACCTTGACGACGACATCATCTTTGAGCTGCAACCGTTTGACCGTCAACCTCTGATTCTGAGTAAGGTTGTCAAATCTACGTTCTGTCCATAGTTGTTTAAGGTCCTTGGTCACAAGTCTAATGAAGACGTCGATCGCCGGGCAGAGGGACAAGGGGGGGAACCTCGTAGACCTGGGTTTAAGAAAATCAGGAGACCCACCTGTGGTAGGGTTTTGTTCTTCAAGGAGGTCCTGAAGATCCTGCAAGGCATTCCTCTCAGTCGGGTCCATCTCACTCATCGATTGTTTACGGGTATAAAGCTTCTTCAATAGGAGTTTGTGAGCAAACAAATTCATGTCCTTCAGAGCTGCAAATAGATTAAAGGAGTTTGTAGGACAAAAATTAAGGCCCTTGGATAGTACCTCCAGCTCAACATCCGAGAGGACACGTGTAGATAAATTAGTTACCTGTAATTTATTTTTTTATGTTGACAAGCGAGGGGGTAAGACCACTGTGCTACCCACACACGCAAATAGACATTTAATTGTAAACTGTGAGATTGCTGAGTGTCACGGTTGAAAATGGTCAAAACAGACAATAAATGTATCTTACCTGGGTAGCTAGGTGATACTGTGAGTGTCTAAATGATGAACCATGGAGAGCTGGTTAGTATGTACACTTGTATTTGGTGAAGGTTTTCAGGATTCTAAAGATGAGTGCAATGAAAAAATGAACAATTATAAATGACAAGTACTGTTCAATTGGATGGATGCAGAGAGCATGTGTCTGAATACAGGCCAACTGACTATTAAATCAGAACCAGTTTTAATAGTGATACCTCGTTATATGGATTGGTAGTAATATGCTGTGGGCCAGGGTTATCTGCATCAAAACATGTGGCTGAAGATATACACCTGGAGGGAATAATAGTTGAACATTGAAAGGCACCCAAGGGGTTAATGAAGTGAGTTAAGTAGACAGAATGGGAGTACAACCACTGTGGTTGATCTCACTAGCTGGGTGTCTTAATAAGAAATAGCAGTGATCACACTGCATAAGCCTCTTCTCATTGGAAACCGTGAGTGCAGTATTATTGAACAACTTATGGTTCCTGGTGATTGAGGGGGCGGAATTGCAGATGTCCGCTGCGAGGATCGGGCGGACCGTTGCTCCGTTTAGATGGGATCCCTAAGCAGGTGGGAAGCTAGGCTGCTAGAGAGGGGAGTGCGCTAGCTGCGTCCGGGCACACCGGCCGGCTGTAATCCCGGACACTAACGAATAACGTTTGGAACACCATTCTAAGTCTGAACTGGGTGCAAAAAACCTAAAAAAACATCACTATGGGGAGATAAGGTATGCACACCAGTGACTATGTAAGGGGAATACATGGAATAGCAGAAACTGCTGTGTGAATACTGACTTGAAAAATCCAATAGCTATATGAAGAGTGAAAATGTGAAAAATGGAATCTGCATTACTGCCATGAACATATGAATCAAGAGAAATTTAGCTACTGAATTGATCAATGCAATAGAGCCCCAACACTACTGAACACTACTGAAATACTTTGGCGTAGTGTTGGGGCTCTATTGCATTGATCAATTCAGTAGCTAAATATCTCTTGATTCATATGTTCATGGCAGTAATGCAGATTCCATTTTTCACATTTTCACTCTTCATATAGCTATTGGATTTTTCAAGTCAGTATTCACACAGCAGTTTCTGCTATTCCATGTATTCCCCTTACATAGTCACTGGTGTGCATACCTTATCTCCCCATAGTAATCCCGGACACTGGCTTCACACGCGATCAGACTAACCGGGTGACGTCACACGCTGGCTGAAGGCAGTGAGCTACAGGAGCTCAATTGGGACAAATCTTTCCAACGCGTTTCGGAGGAAAACGTGCCTCCTTCCTCAGGGAATGAACACAGCCTCTTCCAGGGGGTACTTAGATGTTTGCAAGCCATTATCTATAATTAGTGCATGGCCCTTATTGCTACTCCTTTAGCTGTATATAGTCAATAGACCATATATTAAACTGTAAATGAGAGGAGTAGATCAAATAGAAAGTGAGACATATGGACAAATATATGTGTTGGTGATAGTAGAATCACAAAATGAGATAAAATATGTGTAGGTGTATGTCTAAAAAAGGGGGGGGGGGAATATGTTTTAAAAATATGTTTATTAATAAATAATCATAAAAATGGATGTGTAATACTAATTGGAATGATAAAAATGTTTATAAAAGGATTATAAATACCAATAGTGGAAACATCCATGTAAGGGAGATAAAAGACCTATAAATGACCTAAGTGTGCTCATGTATATACATACATGTGCACCACTAATTATAAAATCTAATCCAAAAATACTAAAATTAAATTCCCACAACAGTGTATCTACAATATTACTGTGCACACACATTTATGCACACCCTTCTCCCGCATATAGACACGCATGTTTATATCCATGTGTGTTGCGATGTAAAGTGATTGCCTTAATGGAGATACATATATTTATTGCCTCTTCCAATTGAATATGAAGATTTTCTTCTATAAAAAATATATATACATATATATACACATATATATACATATATAAACATATGCACACATATACATCTGTACGCGCATATATGGTGCGTATGGTAGAGTTTCCTCCTATTTAATCAAACGCGAATATTTCCATTTCTGAGTACTTTTATTTAAAACCTTTGGTAGAGTGCCTTCCCTCCTATGTCAAAGACACTACGGACGTCCTGCGGTGTCCTGATGGCATCTTTGTGGATGATAACATGTTCTTGGTTAATGTACCACTGGTTATTTAATATTATTTTTTAACATCTTCCCTTTGGCATTCCCTGTTTTATACAGGTCTATGTATCTGGGCTTCAATATTTTTGTTTTGATTATCTTTTCTGCCAGTGGTCCATTCACCTTTTCCCTTGGGTTACCCCTGTTATACATACAGTTAGGTCCAGAAATATTTGGACAGTGACACAATTTTCGTGAGTTGGGCTCTGCATGCCACCACATTGGATTTGAAATGAAACCTCTACAACAGAATTCAAGTGCAGATTGTAACGTTTAATTTGAAGGTTTGAACAAAAATATCTGATAGAAATTGTAGGAATTGTACACATTTCTTTACAAACACTCCACATTTTAGGAGGTCAAAAGTAATTGAACAAATAAACCAAACCCAAACAAAATATTTTTATTTTCAATATTTTGTTGCGAATCCTTTGGAGGCAATCACTGCCTTAAGTCTGGAACCCATGGACATCACCAAACGCTGGGTTTCCTCCTTCTTAATGCTTTGCCAGGCCTTTACAGCTGCAGCCTTCAGGTCTTGCTTGTTTGTGGGTCTTTCCGTCTTAAGTCTGGATTTGAGCAAGTGAAATGCATGCTCAATTGGGTTAAGATCTGGTGATTGACTTGGCCATTGCAGAATGTTCCACTTTTTTGCTTTTTGCACTCATGAACTCCTGGGTAGCTTTGGCTGTATGCTTGGGGTCATTGTCCATCTGTACTATGAAGCGCCGTCCGATCAACTTTGCGGCATTTGGCTGAATCTGGGCTGAAAGTATATCCCGGTACACTTCAGAATTCATCCGGCTACTCTTGTCTGCTGTTATGTCATCAATAAACACAAGTGACCCAGTGCCATTGAAAGCCATGCATGTCCATGCCATCACATTGCCTCCACCATGTTTTACAGAGGATGTGGTGTGCCTTGGATCATGTGCCGTTCCCTTTCTTCTCCAAACTTTTTTCTTCCCTTCATTCTGGTACAGGTTGATCTTTGTCTCATCTGTCCATAGAATACTTTTCCAGAACTGAGCTGGCTTCATGAGGTGTTTTTCAGCAAATTTAACTCTGGCCTGTCTATTTTTGGAATTGATAAATGGTTTGCATCTAGATGTGAACCCTTTGTATTTATTTTTATGGAGTCTTCTCTTTACTGTTGACTTAGAGACAGATACACCTACTTCACTGAGAGTGTTCTGGACTTCAGTTGATGTTGTGAACGGGTTCTTCTTCACCAAAGAAAGTATGCGGCGATCATCCACCACTGTTGTCATCCGTGGACGCCCAGGCCTTTTTGAGTTCCCAAGCTCACCAGTCAATTCCGTTTTTCTCAGAATGTACCCGACTGTTGATTTTGCTACTCCAAGCATGTCTGCTATCTCTCTGATGGATTTTTTCTTTTTTTTCAGCCTCAGGATGTTCTGCTTCACCTCAATTGAGAGCTCCTTAGACCGCATGTTGTCTGGTCACAGCAACAGCTTCCAAATGCAAAACCACACACCTGTAATCAACCCCAGACCTTTTAACTACTTCATTGATTACAGGTTAACGAGGGAGACGCCTTCAGAGTTAATTGCAGCCCTTAGAGTCCCTTGTCCAATTACTTTTGGTCCCTTGAAAAAGAGGAGGCTATGCATTACAGAGCTATGATTCCTAAACTCTTTCTCCGATTTGGATGTGAAAACTCTCATATTGCAGCTGGGAGTGTGCACTTTCAGCCCATATTATATATATAATTGTATTTCTGAACATGTTTTTGTAAACAGCTAAAATAACAAAACTTGTGTCACTGTCCAAATATTTCTGGACCTAACTGTATAACCGGATTCATGTATATGAACGTGGCCCTGTGATTTTACAACCTGGTTTTCCCTGTTACAGGGATTATTTGACTGGCTTTACAGCCACTCTCTTCCAGTGGTCTCTCCCTCTCACAATTTTTTAACCCTCCCAGGTATTAAACTTTTTGTATAGGATTCATTGATATCCCTGCCTGTTCTCTCCATAGAGGCTTTTGTAACTGGCTACTTATGTATTATGTTTTTTGATCGGTTTTGTATACCCTCACTAGCCAGAGGTGTCTCTAGTTACTCTTTTTAACCCATTGTGGTTGTATGGATTTAGTGACACCCTGGGTTTTCCCCTGTTATGCAGGCCTTTCAATTTTGACTGGTCCCATTACCATCTTTACTAATTAGCCACTTACACACCCTTTTGAAGGGTTTTTACATCTCAGTCAATTTCCTGGTTATACACTTTTTTCATCATTGTGGTAACTTTTTACATTCTATCTTATTGGAATTGTTTTCTGATGTGATGAGCATACACACAATATATAGAACACAAAAACTTCTTTTTATGACCTTCGTCATATAACAGTTCCATGTTACGTACAGTGGTGGTATGGTTTTGTTATGTTACATTTTGTCCCTTATCCATTTTTCTCGTCCACCCATTCCACTGTGACCTCAAACGTTTATCTTTCTGCAACATCCTTGTGACATTGTCACCAATTATTCTTGATACACTGTTTAATTATTGTTTAATAAAAATATACATTTTTGCATATAATTTTGTGCCTCTCTCTTCCTTGTCCTCTTTGTTTATAATGTTTCCCTTTAAAGTTGGCACCACTCCTGGGGGTTCCTATGAAGTTTTTCACTCAGTGTACATAGAATTAAGCCATGTATTTTTTGTCTAGGATATCTAAACAAGTCTGATGCATTTTGAGAACAAATCCTTTGGATGAGGTTAAAACAGAACTCTTTGGCCACAAAAAGTTACCTACGGTAACCAGGTGTCACAAAAACAAGGTAACAGCTCGGGTTCTACATGACTGTGCCAGTCACTACACACATACTAGCACACTAGGACATTTACACTCGCTGTACCTGTCTGGGAGCCTCACCTAGCCATATGACAGGGCTGGGCACTGTTAGATAACAAGCAGCCAACTGGGAAGAAGATACCAGACCTGGGGGATGAGAAAGTGACCTGGGGAGTGTGGCTAGTGAGCAGTCGGAGAAAGGAAGTGAAAGAGGATGGAGTTGTGAGAAGAGTTTAGGAGGAGGAAGTAGTAGGTTGTAAGGAGATGAGTAGTAAGAAAGGTGTCAAGACAGACCAGAGACTCTTGAGACACAGAGAGAAAGTGGAAGGAACCAGAAAGGAAAGTGAGGAGTAAGAAAGTCAGCGGAGTGGTAGTAAAGACACTGCAAAGATCTGAGGAGAAAGAACAGCCACTCAGAGGAGAAAAGTAGCTGCAGAGCGAGAGAGCAAGCTCCAAGGACAGAGGGATCCTGTGGAGTGGACATCCAGGGCCCCCAGTCCTTTGCATGCACGGGTTGCAGATCCCAGAATAGACCAGGACTTCAAGCCATCTGTTAACTCTGCCAGGCGGGTGGGTTTTCAGGACACATGTGCCACCACTAATGTCCGAGGCATCAGCAGCAAATAGGGGACCAGGACATATTTCCTTAAATAGTCCAAGCTGCCTGCGGGAGGACCTCCAAGTGCTCCACGCCATGGAGGACCCACATACACCAGAGTGCACAGGTAGAGAGTGGCACCAGGTTGGCAGGCAGAGCCATCAGGGACAAGGGCGCACCTGGGGTCCCATACGTCAAGGGCGTGAATCCAGTGAATAAAAACCATCAAATTGCCCTCTTTGTCTACACTGCTTGATTGACGTACACCTCCACATTAACCTATCACCTACCCCTGAAAAAAAGCCCTGCTCGCGGAGGGCTCCAGCACAGCATCGACGCTGCCCCCATCCATCATCCACAGTGGGAACCCGCAGCAGCGTCCCTACTATCCCTGGCCGCAAACTGCGAGTGGTGTAGTCGGACTTCATTTTTATTTTTATTTTTCATTGTTCATTTAAAACTGTTGACGGTGCCCCCGGGTCCGGGACCCCTCGAGCCATGCTCCGCTGCCCCGGAGTGCGACAGTATACGTGGAAAAAAATGGTTACAGAATTTCAGAAAGAACATATTGCCATCCATTAATCATGGGAGTGGATCAATCATACTTTGGACTTGTATTGCAGCATTTTCTATAGAATGAACATATCTTATCCAAAGTCCCCATATCAGCTTTTTGGTTGGAATTAACCATACCTACCAACCATACTAGATCCAGTTAGATACTCCAAGATTTAGGGAAGTGTCTTTCTTGACTCCTTAGAATACAGATGCAGGTTACTATTATGGTGACACAAGGATCCCACCATTCTGACTAGGGAGAACTTATTAATGTCACATGACATAAAGTGCTAGGTACCGTGGCATTGTGTGCAAAGACTAATCCAGTATCTCAGGAGCAGTAATGTGACAGGCAAGCAACTGAATGTGTATGTGATTTTTTTGGGTGACTGCGGGGGTCTCATTTTGTATAGGGGCATTGTAGGGGCTTCAAACTGTGTTTGGGGGAATGTACTGTGGGTGGCATCATACAGCGTGCGGGGATCGTGACAACATCAAACTATTTGTGGGTCATTGTATTGGTGCATGAGGACATTATATTGTATGTCAGGGAATGCTGTATGAGGGTATCATACTTTGTGTGGGGTGCCCAATACGGTACCGTACTTTAAAAAACACTAATGGCTTCAGTAAGACTAAAATTTCTCCACAGCCACAAATAAAGGACTGGTCAAGGTTAAGTGACTTAGGATAAAATGATAATTGCCACAACGCTCTTATACATGCCACAATGTGTGCCCTTGTTTTCTGTCTTTCAAAATTGAAAGGTATGGGATTGAGACTGTGCATGCTTTATGTAAAATGGCACATTGAAGTCAGAAAATTGTGATTTAAAGAGGTTATCCAGTGTTCGGTAAGGCCAATAGGCTTAGATCTATGTAGAGGCCTTCTCATAGATCAACTGTTTGAGGGGGTAAAGTATGTGCAGTGTCACAGCTGCCCCTTCAATGGTCATATATGCAAACTCTATACTTTTCTCAGTAGCAGTACAAAGTTTAAATACAGTTAGGTCCAGAAATATTTGGACAGTGACACAAGTTTTGTTATTTTAGCTGTTTACAAAAACATGTTCAGAAATACAATTAGGTGTATCTGTCTCTAAGTCAACAGTAAAGAGAAGACTCCATGAAAGTAAATACAAAGGGTTCACATCTAGATGCAAACCATTCATCAATTGCAAAAATAGACAGGCCAGAGTTAAATTTGCTGAAAAACACCTCATGAAGCCAGCTCAGTTCTGGAAAAGTATTCTATGGACAGATGAGACAAAGATCAACCTGTACCAGAATGATGGGAAGAAAAAAGTTTGGAGAAGAAAGGCAACGGCACATGATCCAAGGCACACCACATCCTCTGTAAAACATAGTGGAGGCAACGTGATGGCATGGGCATGCATGGCTTTCAATGGCACTGGGTCACTTGTGTTTATTGATGACATAACAGCAGACAAGAGTAGCCGGATGAATTCTGAAGTGTACCGGGATATACTTTCAGCCCAGATTCAGCCAAATGCCGCAAAGTTGATCGGACGGCGCTTCATAGTACAGATGGACAATGACCCCAAGCATACAGCCAAAGCTACCCAGGAGTTCATGAGTGCAAAAAAGTGGAACATTCTGAAATGGCCAAGTCAATCACCAGATCTTAACCCAATTGAGCATGCATTTCACTTGCTCAAATCCAGACTTAAGACAGAAAGACTCACAAACAAGCAAGACCTGAAGGCTGCGGCTGTAAAGGCCTGGCAAAGCATTAAGAAGGAGGAAACCCAGCGTTTGGTGATGTCCATGGGTTCCAGACTTAAGGTAGTGATTGCCTCCAAAGGATTCGCAACAAAATATTGAAAATAAAAATTTTTTTTTTGGGTTTGGTTTATTTGTCCAATTACTTTTGACCTCCTAAAATGTGGAGTGTTTGTAAAGAAATGTGTACAATTCCTACAATTTCTATCAGATATTTTTGTTCAAACCTTCAAATTAAACGTTACAATCTGCACTTGAATTCTGTTGTAGAGGTTTCATTTCAAATCCAATGTGGTGGCATGCAGAGCCCAACTCGCGAAAATTGTGTCACTGTCCAAATATTTCTGGACCTAACTGTAGATGATCGGTGACAGGTGGCCGCCACCATTATAATAAAAAGCTGGATAACCCTATATGAACTCATTTCAAGAATTGCATTTTTCTTTTCTAGGATAATAAAGTGATAGTGCAGGGAGTTTAAAAGATCTTGGTAACCATCCGTATATTTCCTGGTGTGTAGACTTGGTTTTTATAGAGCATTGAGATGAATATAAGAGTCATTATTACTACTTCTTATAGTATTTCCTAGACAGCTTAGCTGTCCAGCTGAGGTATTTCTCCGAGTTGCATTGACATAAGAATTAAGTTACTATGGTAACAGCAAGAATGATAATGAAACAACTGTGCACTGTACTTGCAATAAGCTGTAATCAGGCAGAAGATAAACCACAGATTGAAAACAGCACTTTCATTTACTTCAGTTACTCTGACAATTAAGTAGGTTCATAAGGAACTCGGGAATTGCTTGACCCAGTGCAACTCCCATGAAGACAGCTTAGTAGTCATATAAATGTAACTCTTACTCTGGGCCCCATAAGGTCTATCATTATCAATATTAATTTCATGACATTACAGCCTTGAGTTAGGTACAATAGGAGCAAGGAGTCTGGTACTTAAGGTCAGGGCTGTATTTTGCCTTCGTGCTGCCCTAGGCATTTTAAGTTGTCGCGCCCCTTAGTGACAACGTAAAACTGAGTTTTCGCACACGACTAGTGATGAGCGAGCATGCTTGTAACTACTCGGTACTCGCACGAGTATCGCTGTACTCGGGCTGCTCAGCGGGGACCGAGTAATCTCGCGATACTCGTGCTGTACTCGTGGTCTTCATCCCTGCATGTTGGCGCTCTTTTGAGAGCCAGCCCTCATGCAGGGATTGGCTGGCAGACCACTGCAATGCCACAGCCCTGTTAGTTGTGGAATTGCAGTGATTGGCCGGCCTGCACAGCGTGACCGAGCCTTTATACCGGCCGGCGCGCTGTGCTCTGCTCACAGCTATCCAGACAGTGAGTGCAGGGAGAGTGTCGCTGATTCAGGGAAAGCTTTGCGGCCCTTTATAGCTTTTTCAGTTGCAGGGCTGCAAACAGTGTGACCAAAAGTCCTTCTCAGGACTATTCTAGTTGTATACAGGCAGGCAGGGTATAGCCAGGTCGGAGTACAGTAGCAGAGTCCTTCTCAGGACTATTGTTGCTATATACAGGCAGGGTATAGCCAGGTCTGAATACAGGCTAGTGACCAGAAGAGTCCTTGTCAGGACTATTGTACCAGTATACAGGCAGGCAGGGTATATATAGCCATTCCTAGTGGTGACCGTATACCAGCCGTCATCATATCTGGGGCTGGTGTACACAGTCTAAAACAGTCCAGATAGTGTCTGACTTGTCTATAATTGTCGCTCCCCAAAAAAACCTGTTAGGTTCTTATTGCGTCCGTGCTTGGTTTTTAAAACCGCACGTGTGTGCCTGTCGGTGGCAGCGTACAAGTGCACTTGTGTGCAATTTCCACAAACTTTGATATAACGCACAAGTAGTGAATATACACGTCAGCACAGCATTGCAAAATGCGCAAGGGCATTGGCAAGGAACAAGGAAGTGGACGTGATGGTGGTGCAGGCAGAGGCCGAGGTCGTGGGCAAGCTCTAATTTCGCCACAACAAAGGGCCACATCTAGTCGCTCGCACGTCCTGTCCCAAATTCTTGAGGACCGCAGCAGTACACCGCTCTTGAACCAAGACCAGTGTCAACAGGTTGTTAGTTGGATAGCAGATAATGCTTCCAGTCAGATTGGCACCACCACAAACACTCTGTCTTCCACACGGTCAAGTGTCAGTAGCCGTGATACTGCACCGCACATTTCTGAACCTGATCCTCCTTCCTACCACCAGGCTGAGTACACGTCCTCCTCGGACATTAATGATCCCACACTTGGACACTCGGAAGAGCTGTTCACGTTTCCATTCACACATTCTGGCCTCTCGCCAGCTCATATTGAAGTGGGTCATGAGGAGATCGTCTGTACAGATGGCCAAATATTTGAGCAGCCACGTTCTCACGAAGTTGGCAACGTGTCTCAACAAGTGGTGGACGATGATGAGACACAATTGTCAGGAAGTCAGGAGGAGGAGCAGGGTGCGGAAGAGGAAGACGACGTGGTGGATGATCCAGTAACTGACCCAACCTGGCAGGAGGATATGCAGAGCGAGGACAGCAGTGCACAGGGGGAGGGAGGCGTAGCATCACAACAGGCAGTAAGAAGCAGGGTGGTGGCCCCAGGCAGAAGTTAGGCAACCGTTCCCTGGAACAACACGACGACACAAGGTGCCTGTACAAATGTTAGGTCTTCCCGAGTCTGGCAGTTTTTTAAGTTGGATCCAGATGATTCAAAAAAGGCCATTTGCAACACCTGCCGTGCCAGCATCAGCAGGGGTACCAAAACTAGCAGCCTGACCACCACCAGCATGATCAGGCACATGTCAGCCAAGCACCCGACTTTGTGGGAAGTACAACAGAGTCGAGGAGCAGTGCTTGCTGATGTCACTGCTACGTCTTCGCTGGTTGTGCATGCGAGCCAATCCCCTGTCCATGCTGCCTGCGAACAAGCCTCCTCCACTCCTGCACCTGCAGTTGCCTACGCAGAAAGAACACCATCATCAAGCACGTCCTTGTCCCAGCGCAGCGTTCAGTTATCCATTCAGCAAACCTTTGAACGCAGGCGCAAATACACTGCCAACACCCCACATGCCACAGTTCTAAATGCTAACATTTCGCGACTGCTTGCGCTGGAAATGTTGCCTTTTAGGCTAGTGGAGACAGAAGCATTCCGTGACCTGATGGCGGCAGCTGTCCCATGTTACTCGGTCCCCAGCCGCCACTATTTCTCCCGGTGTGCCGTCCCCGCGTTGCATAACCACGTGTCACAAAACATCACACGTGCCCTGAACAACGCTGTTTCACCCAAGGTCCACCTAACCACAGACACGTGGACAAGTGCTTGTGGGCAAGGCCGCTACATCTCGTTGACGTCACACTGGGTTAATATTGTGGAAGCTGGGGCCCAGTCTGAGCGAGGGACGGAACACGTCCTTCCCACACCAAGGTTTGCAGGCCCTACCTCAGTCAGTGTTTCACCCACACTCTACAGCTCCGGAATGTCATGCTCTTCAGCCTCCTCCTCCTCCTGCGCATCCTCATCCACTGTACCCTCCACACCAGTCACAAGCTGGAAGCACTGCAGCACTGCCTCGGCGAAGCGGCAACAGGCTGTGCTGAAGCTAATCTGCATAGGTGACAAACCCCACAATGCAGAAGAGCTGTGGACAGCTCTGAAACAGCAGGCAGATCACTGGCTCACACCTCTGAACCTAAAGCCAGGAAAGGTCGTGTGTGACAATGGCCGGAACCTGGTGGCGGCTTTGAGGCGAGGCCAGCTGACACATGTTCCATGCGTGGCCCATGTGCTCAACCTCGTGGTTCAGCGGTTTCTAAAGTCATACCCAGAGCTGTCTGATCTGCTGGTAAACGTTCGCCGCCTGTCTGCACATTTTCGAAAGTCACCTACTGCTTCAGCCGGCCTTGCCGGCTTTCAGTGCAGTTTGCATCTTCCGGCTCACAGACTGGTGTGTGATGTCCCCACGCGTTGGAATTCAACTCTGCACATGTTGGTCAGGATATGTGAGCAGAAGAGGGCAGTTGTTGAGTACCTGCATCACCTAAGCCGTCGGGAAATGGGTCACACTCCACACATAACACCTGAGGAGTGAAGATGGATGTCAGACCTATGTACCATCCTCCAAAACTTTGAGGACTCCACCAAGATGGTGAGTGGTGATGACGCCATTATTAGCGTCACCATACCGCTACTCTGCCTTCTAAAACGGTCTCTGCTGAAAAACAAACATGATGCATTGCAGGCGGAGCGCGATGAGTTGCAGCAAGAAACAGTAGTGGGTGTGGGTGATGATAACACACAGCCCAGCCTCGTCTCATCACAACGTGCAGTGGAGGACTATGACGAGGAGGAGGATGAAGACATGGAGCAACTCTCCGGCCAAATTGAGGATATGACATGCACACCAGTCATATCCTCGGTTCAGCGTGGCTGGCCAGAGGACAGGGTAGATGAGGAGGAGGAGGAGGAGGAGGAGGAGGACAGCATGTTCAGTCATCTTGTTGGTCAGGCTACTGAAGTCCTGGCTGTTAAGAGTCTGGCGCACATGGCTGACTTTATGGTAAGCTGCCTGTCTCGTGACCCTCGCGTTAAGAACATCTTGGCCGACAATCATTACTGGTTGGTAACACTGTTAGACCCACGCTACAAGGAGAACTTTTTGTCTCTTATTCCCGTGGAGGAGAGGTCAACCAAAATGCAGCAGTTCCGGAAGGCCATAGTCACGGAAGTAGGCAAAGCATTCCCCTCACAAAACGCTAGCGGCATAGGTCAGGAATCAGTGGACAACCGAGGCGTACAGCCGAGAGAGGCACAAGTCCAATCCGCCAGAGGTAGGGGAACAGTCTTTAAGATGTGGGACAGTTTTCTCAGCCCCTCACGTACCACAGCCCCTGAGGTGCGGGGTAGTGCCACAAGAAATCCTAAGTTTGCCCAGATGCTGAAGGAGTACCTTGCAGATCGAACAACTGTACTCCGACATTCC
Source organism: Anomaloglossus baeobatrachus (assembly GCF_048569485.1). Classification (NCBI taxonomy): domain Eukaryota; kingdom Metazoa; phylum Chordata; class Amphibia; order Anura; family Aromobatidae; genus Anomaloglossus; species Anomaloglossus baeobatrachus. Next base: position 291,898,282 of record NC_134358.1, on the reverse strand, counting down.
TCTGTGCCTTACAATTATTGGGTATCCAAGCTGGACACGTGGCATGAATTGGCTCTCTACGCCTTGGAAGTCCTGGCCTGCCCTGCCGCTAGCGTTTTGTCAGAGCGTGTTTTTAGTGCCGCAGGTGGAATCATTACAGATAAACGCACCCACCTGTCAACTGAAAATGCTGACAGGCTGACTCTGATCAAGATGAACAAGGGTTGGATTGGGCCAGACTTCACCACACCACCAGCAAATGAGAGCGGAATTTAAAGTTTGCCATGTACCTCCACTCACCCATGGGTACACACTTCTGGACTTTGGATAATCACTGGACTGCTCCTCCTTCTCCTCATGCGCCACCATGATGACCGTTACAAATTGCAATACTTAGGCCTTTGTTTCAGGTATACCCCCAGTGGTAAATTTTTTCGCCCATTCCTTGCAGAATGGACATTACAACGACAGGAGACCCGCTCCTTTGCAATGGGAACAATGTTTTGAGGCCCTCATGCACGTCTCTACCCAGGGACAACGTGGAGCCTCCCAATTTTTGGCTGCCCTGCCTAAGGGCTATACTATAATACACCCACTTCCTGACAATGGACACTTAATGTTTTGAGGCCCTCATGCACGTCTCTACCCAGGGACAACGTGGAGCCTCCCAATTTTTGGCTGCCCTGCCTAAGGGCTATACTATAATACACCCACTTCCTGACAATGGACACTTAATGTTTTGAGGCCCTCATGCACGTCTCTACCCAGGGACAACGTGGAGCCTCCCAATTTTTGGCTGCCCTGCCTAAGGGCTATACTATAATACACCCACTTCCTGACAATGGACACTTAATGTTTTGAGGCCCTCATGCACGTCTCTACCCAGGGACAACGTGGAGCCTCCCAATTTTTGGCTGCCCTGCCTAAGGGCTATACTATAATACACCCACTTCCTGACAATGGACACTTAATGTTTTGAGGCCCTCATGCACGTCTCTACCCAGGGACAACGTGGAGCCTCCCAATTTTTGGCTGCCCTGCCTAAGGGCTATACTATAATACACCCACTTCCTGACAATGGACACTTAATGTTTTGAGGCCCTCATGCACGTCTCTACCCAGGGACAACGTGGAGCCTCCCAATTTTTGGCTGCCCTGCCTAAGGGCTATACTATAATACACCCACTTCCTGACAATGGACACTTAATGTTTTGAGGCCCTCATGCACGTCTCTACCCAGGGACAACGTGGAGCCTCCCAATTATTGGCTGCCCTGCCTAAGGGCTATACTATAATACACCCACTTCCTGACAATGGACACTTAATGTTTTGAGGCCCTCATGCACGTCTCTACCCAGGGACAACGTGGAGCCTCCCAATTTTTGGCTGCCCTGCCTAAGGGCTATACTATAATACACCCACTTCCTGACAATGGACACTTAATGTTTTGAGGCCCTCATGCACGTCTCTACCCAGGGACAACGTGGAGCCTCCCAATTTTTGGCTGCCCTGCCTAAGGGCTATACTATAATACACCCACTTCCTGACAATGGACACTTAATGTTTTGAGGCCCTCATGCACGTCTCTACCCAGGGACAACGTGGAGCCTCCCAATTTTTGGCTGCCCTGCCTAAGGGCTATACTATAATACACCCACTTCCTGACAATGGACACTTAATGTTTTGAGGCCCTCATGCACGTCTCTACCCAGGGACAACGTGGAGCCTCCCAATTTTTGGCTGCCCTGCCTAAGGGCTATACTATAATACACCCACTTCCTGACAATGGACACTTAATGTTTTGAGGCCCTCATGCACGTCTCTACCCAGGGACAACGTGGAGCCTCCCAATTTTTGGCTGCCCTGCCTAAGGGCTATACTATAATACACCCACTTCCTGACAATGGACACTTAATGTTTTGAGGCCCTCATGCACGTCTCTACCCAGGGACAACGTGGAGCCTCCCAATTTTTGGCTGCCCTGCCTAAGGGCTATACTACAATAGACCCACTTCCTTCCAATGGGCAATTCAGGTTTACAGGCCCTCATGCACGTCTCTATCCAGGGACAACGTGGAGCCTCCCAATTTTTGGCTGCCCTGCCAAAGGGCTATACTACAATAGACCCACTTCCTTCCAATGGGCACTTCAGGTTTACAGGCCCTCATGCACGTCTGTATGCAGGGGCATTGGTGAACCTCACAATTTTGGACTGCCCTGGCAAAGGAAAATACTACAAAGACTCACTTCCTCAAAATGGGCACATTAGACTCAAGAGGCCTTCATGTACGTCTCTTCTCAGGGACATCGGAGTGCCACACAATGTTTTCACGTAAAATCTTTCATGTATTAATCTCAAAAAGTAACATACACCAGCTCTATCTCACTATTGGGTATGTGCCCTTAACATTTCCACCATGAAAAATCATTTTGGGGTCATTTTGGAAGGTTTTTTGGTGAGTCCGTAAAAATGGCGTAAAACGCGGACAAAATTGTTCACAGCTGTGACTTTTCAGTGATAAATGCTTCAAGGGGTCTTCCCCATGCTGTTGCCATGTCATTTGAGCACTCTTCTGAGACTTTTGTGACATTTTTGGGGTTTCTCCATGCTGCCGGGGGGTCATTTCACAAAAATACTCGGGTCTCCCATAGGATAACATTGGGCTCGTTGCTCGGGCCGAGTACATGAGTATCTTGGGAGGCTCGGCCCGAGCTTCGAGCACCCGAGCTTTTTAGTACTCGCTCATCACTACACACGACATCTGTTTAAGGCAGATCTACTCTGTAAAACACTTGAAAAAGTATCAATGAGAAACGAAGGGCACTAACCCCCCCCCCCAATGGGGATCACCACAGGCACAGCAAAACATAGCATGAGTATAAAATATTCCCACCGTCCCCACTTATATACTGTGACTGTCACACTGCCCCTAATAAACTACACACTGCCCTCCCTTATAAATTATACCCACCACACCTTCCTCAATTATGAAATATGATCTGCACATTGACCTCACATCATGTTGCCCCCTCCTCACAATGTCCCATGCATGCTGCCCCCTCCTCACAATGTCCCATGCATGCTGCCCCCTCCTCACAATGTCCCATGCATGTTGCTCCCTCCTCACAATGTCCCATGCATGCTGCCCCCTCCTCACAATGTCCCATGCATGCTGCTCCCTCCTCACAGTGTCCCATGCATGCTGCCCCCTCCTCACAGTGTCCCATGCATGCTGCCCCCTCCGCACAGTGTCCCATGCATTCTGTCCCCTCCTCACAGTGTCCCATGCATGCTGCCCCCTCCTCACAGTGTCCCATGCATGCTACGCCCTCCTCACAGTGTCCCATGCATGCTGCGCCCTCCTCACAGTGTCCCATGCATGCTGCCCCCTCCTCACAGTGTCCCATGCATGCTGCCCCCTCCACACAGTGTCCCATGCATGCTGCCCCCTCCTCACAGTGTCCCATGCATGCTGCCCCCTCCTCACAGTGTCCCATGCATGCTGCCCCCTCCTCACAGTGTCCCATGCATGCTGTCCCCTCCTCACAGTGTCCCATGCATGCTGCCCCCTCCTCACAGTGTCCCATGCATGCTGCCCCCTCCTCACAGTGTCCCATGCATGCTTCCCACTCCTCACAATGTCCCATGCATGCTTCCCACTCCTCACAATGTCCCATGCATGCTGCCCCCTCCTCACAATGTCCCATGCCTGCTGCCCCCTCCTCACAATGTTCCATGCATGCTGCCCCCTCCTCAGTGTCCCATGCATGCTTCCCCCTCCTCACAATGTCCCATGCATGCTGCCCCCTCCTCACAGTGTCCCATGCATGCTGCCCCCTCCTCACAATGTCCCATGCATGCTGCCCCCTCCTCACAATGTCCCATGCATGCTGCCCCCTCCTCACAATGTCCCATGCATGCTTCCCCCTCCTCACAATGTCCCATGCATGCTGCTCCCTCCTCAGTGTCCCATGCATGCTGCCCCCTCCTCACAATGTCCCATGCATGCTGCTCCCTCTTCACAATGTCCCATGCATGCTGCCCCCTCCTCACAATGTCCCATGCATGCTGCCCCCTCCTCACAATGTCCCATGCATGCTGCCCCCTCCTCACAATGTCCCATGCATGCTGCTCCCTCTTCACAATGTCCCATGCATGCTGCCCCCTCCTCACAATGTCCCATGCATGCTGCCCCCTCCTCAGAATGTCCCATGCATGCTGCTCCCTCTTCACAATGTCCCATGCATGCTGCCCCCTCCTCACAGTGTCCCATGCATGCTGCCCCCTCCTCACAATGTCCCATGCATGCTGCCCCCTCCTCACAATGTCCCATGCATGCTTCCTCCTCCTCACAATGTCCCATGCATGCTGCCCCCTCCTCACAATGTCCCATGCATGCTGCTCCCTCTTCACAATGTCCCATGCATGCTGCCCCCTCCTCACAGTGTCCCATGCATGCTGGCCCCTCCTCACAATGTCCCATGCATGCTGCCCCCTCCTCACAATGTCCCATGCATGCTTCCCCCTCCTCACAATGTCCCATGCATGCTGCCCCCTCCTCACAGTGTCCCGTGCATGCTGCCTCTCTCCATGAGCTCCTAATGCTGCCTTCCTTTTTTCCATAATGACACCTCCATGCTGCCTCACTCATCATACTAAGACCACCACACTAGCGCTTATGCTGAGACACACACACACACACACTACCCCACTCTTGATATTGACTCCGCTACATTGTTCCACTCCATACTGAGCCCACACATGCTGCCACTTCTCCATAATGAGCTCCCAATGCTGCCCCCCTCTTATTCTGAGTCCTTACACTCCCCCCCATCGATAGTGTCATTGCACTATCCCTCAACCCTTGTCCTCTGTCTCTAGCATTGGCCCCTCTCTCTCATTCCCCCAGCAGCAGCCTCTCTCCCCCCGCCTCCAGCAGCAGCCTCTCCCCCAGCATCAGCCTCTCTCCCCCCAGCCTCCCCCAGCATCAGCCTCTCTCCCCCCAGCCTCCCTCAGCATCAGCCTCCCTGCTCCCAGCTTACCCCAGCATAGCCTCTCTCCTCCCAGCCTCCCCCAGCATGAGCCTCCTCCAGCATCAGCCTCTCTCCTCCCAGCCTCCCCCAGCATGAGCCTCCTCCAGAATCAACCTCTCTCCTCCCAGCCTCCCCCAGCATCAGCCTCCCTGCTCCCAGCTTCCCCCAGCATCAGCCTCCCTCCTCCCAGCCTGCCTCAGCATCAGCCTCTCTCCTCCCAGCCTCCCCCAGCATCAGCCTCCCTCCTCCCAGCCTCCCCCAGCATCAGCCTCCTCCAGCATCAGCCTCTCTCCTCCCAGCCTCCCCCAGCATGAGCCTCCTCCAGCATCAGCCTCTCTCCTCCCAGCCTCCCCCAGCATCAGCCTCCCTGCTCCCAGCTTCCCCCAGCATCAGCCTCCCTCCTCCCAGCCTCCCCCAGCATCAACCTCCCTCCTCCCAGCCTCCCCAGCATCAGCCTCCCTCCTCCCAGCCTCCCAGCCCCCCTCCTCCAAGCCTCCCCCAGCATCAGCCTCCCAGCCTCCCTGAGCATCAGCCTCCCTCCTCCAAGCCTCCCCCTCTCAGCCTCCCCCAGCATCAGCCTCTCTCCTCCCAGCCTCCCCCAGCATCAGCCTCCCTGCTCCCAGCTTCCCCCAGTATCAGCCTCCCTCCTCCCAGCCTCAGCCTCTCAGCCTCTCTCTCTCCCCCCAGCCTCCCCCCCAGCCTCCCTCTCCCCCCAGCCTCCCCCAGCATCAGCCTCTCTCCTCCCAGCCTCCCCCAGCATGAGCCTCCTCCAGCATCAGCCTCTCTCCTCCCAGCCTCCCCCAGCATGAGCCTCCTCCAGCATCAGCCTCTCTCCTCCCAGCCTCCCCCACCATCAGCCTCCCTGCTCCCAGCTTCCCCCAGCATCAGCCTCCCTCCTCCCAGCTTCCCCCAGTATCAGCCTCCCTCCTCCCAGCCTCAGCCTCTCAGCCTCTCTCTCTCCCCCCAGCCTCCCCCCCAGCCTCCCTCTCCCCCCAGCCTCCCCCAGCATCAGCCTCTCTCCTCCCAGCCTCCCCCAGCATGAGCCTCCTCCAGCATCAGCCTCTCTCCTCCCAGCCTCCCCCAGCATGAGCCTCCTCCAGCATCAGCCTCTCTCCTCCCAGCCTCCCCCAGCATCAGCCTCCCTGCTCCCAGCTTCCCCCAGCATCAGCCTCCCTCCTCCCAGCCTCCCCCAGCATCAGCCTCCCTCCTCCCAGCCTCCCCCAGCATCAGCCTCCTCCAGCATTAGCCTCTCTCCTCCCAGCCTCCCCCAGCATGAGCCTCCTCCAGCATCAGCCTCTCTCCTCCCAGCCTCCCCCAGCATCAGCCTCCCTGCTCCCAGTTTCCCCCAGCATCAGCCTCCCTCCTCCCAGCCTCCCCCAGCATCAGTCTCCCTCCTCCCAGCCTCCCCCAGCATCAGCCTCCCTCCTCCCAGCCTCCCAGCCCCCCTCCTCCAAGCCTCCCCCAGCATCAGCCTCCCAGCCTCCCTGAGCATCAGCCTCCCTCCTCCAAGCCTCCCCCTCCCCCTCCCAGCCTCCCCCAGCATCAGCCTCTCTCCTCCCAGCCTCCCTGCTCCCAGCCTCAGCCTCTCAGCCTCTCTCTCTCTCCCCCCAGCCTCCCCCCCAGCCTCCCTCTCCCCCCAGCCTCCCCCAGCATCAGCCTCTCTCCTCTCAGCCTCTCTCTCCCCCCAGCCTCCCCCCCAGCCTCAGCCTCTCTCTCCCCCCAGCCTCCCCCCAGCTTTAGCCTCTCTCTCCCCCCAGCCTCAGCCTCTCTCTCCCCCCAGCCTCCCCCCCAGCCTTAGCCTCTCTCTCCCCCCAGCCTCTCCCCCCAGCCTCAGCCTCTCTCCCCCCAGCCTCAGCCTCTCTCTCCCCCCAGCCTCAGCGTCTCTCTCCCCCCAGCCTCCCTCTCCCCCAGCCTCAGCCTCTCTCCCCCCAGTCTCAGCTAATCACAGTTAGCACAGGCATTTCTGAGTATGCAGTGTGCCCCTCCCCCCATCACATAGAAATGCCTGTGCTTACTGCTAATTGTGAGTATGCATGCAGTGCACCCCTCCCCCCATCACATACAGTTAGCACAGGCATTTCTGAGTATGCAGTGCGCCCCTCCCCCATCACATACAATTAGCAGTAAGCACAGGCATTTCTGAGTATGCAGTGCGCCCTTCCCCCCATCACATACAATTAGCAGTAAGCACAGGCATTTCTGAGTATGCATGCAGACTGCATGCATACTCAGAAATGCCTGTGCTTACTGCTAATTGTATGTGATGGGGGGAGGGGCGCACTGCATACTCAGAAATGCCTGTGCTAACTGTATGTGATGGGGGGAGGGGTGCACTGCATGATGCAGTGCACCCCTCCCTCCATCACATACAGTTAGCACAGGCATTTCTGAGTATGCAGTGCTCCCGTCCCCCCCATCACATACAGTTAGCAGTAAAGCCCCCCCTTCACATATAGACAGCTTATTACCTGCTCCGGACCCGGTGATTATCCTCCAGACGTCACACTGGTGCCTGCTGTGAGCTCTGCACAGGTTTGGATGTCCCAGCTCTTGGCAAGAAGCTGATTGGAGCGCGCGTGTTGTGACCCCGGAAATGCAGCTGTCGGCAGTTCCGGGTTCAATCAGCTCCCTGTGCCCGTTGCCTGCAGTGTATTGGTATCCGCTTTAAAGACGCGGATACATACAAATCAATAGAGGGGCGCCCGTGCGCCCAACACAACACCCCCCTTTACCCCGCCCCCCCCCCCCCCCCCCCCGCGAAAAGACTGCGGATTTAGTGGGATAGGTAAAAAAAAAAAAAAAAATAATAATTTTTTTTTTTTTTTTTGTGCTGCTAGAAGGCGCCGCCCCCCCGCATCGCGCCGCCCTAGGCACCGGACCACAGGTGCCTAGTGGTAAATACAGCCCTGCTTAAGGTAGTTGTAAGCTTCAGCATGGCGTGCAGGCTGTTTAGCTAGTTAGTGTAAAGGCCCCGTCACACACAGAGATAAATCTTTGGCAGATCTGTGGTTGCAGTGAAATCATGGATGTATTGTTCCATTTATACATAGCCACAAACCTGGCACTGATTGTCCACAATTTCACTGCAACCACAGATCTGCCGCACATTTATCTCTGTGTGTGACAGGGCCTTAAGCGGGCTTTACACGCTGCGACATCGCTAGCCAATGCTAGCGATGGCGAGCGTGATAGCACCCGCCCCTATCGTTATGCCGATTTTTGGTGATCGCTGCCGCAGCGAACATTATCACTACGGCAGCGTCACACGCACTTACCTGGTCGGCGGCGTCGCTGCGACTGCCGAGCAATCCCTCCCTCAAGGAGGAGGGACGTTCGGCATCACAGCGACGTCACCGCGATGTCACTAAGCGGCCGGCCAATCAAAGCGGAGGGGCGGAGATGAGCGGGACGAACATCCCGCCCACCTGCTTCCTTCCTCATTGCTGGCGTGTGGCAGGTAAGGAGAGGTTCCTTGTTCCCTCGGCGTCACACGTAGCGATGTGTGCTGCCGCACACAACTTCGCCCATGCAACAGCAGCGATATTTGAGAATGGACCACAAATGTCAACGAGGAGCGATTTTGGACGTTTTTGCAACAATCCAAAATCGCTCCTAGGAGTCACACACAACGAGATTGCTACAGCGGCCGGATGTGCGTCACAAAATCCGTGACCCCAACGAGATCGCTGTAGCGATCTCGTAGCGTGTAAAGCCCGCTTTAAACTGCAAATCTGTGACAGGTATCTAAATGTCAGACTCTCATTCCTCATAAGACCATATATTCAAAAACTGGTTTATCCCTGTCCACATTAAAAGGATAGACATTGTTGGGAATAATGTTTTTTTATCAGATAAACCATCAACATTTGTCAGTTCGTGCCCCCCTTCATTAGGACAGATTATGATATAAAACACACAGAGGCTGATATGTGAAGTGTTTACACCACAAAACTGATGTAAAAACTTTGAAATATTGTACAATTCGGATGTTCTGTCCTCCCAGTCCCTACATGGACCCTGGAGTGTATGCAGTTTGACAGGCAGTTAAACCATATCCACCATAGCTCAATAAGTAGACTGTTACTTGAAGTCTGTTTTTATTAAATGTTAGTAGATGTTTGTAATATTGATTGTTCGCAAATTGTTGTTTTAGTTTCCCCAATCAGCATGTATATAATATAACCAGGTACGTTCATACAGAAATGTGACAATATACATACAAATGTATAAACAGCTTAATTCTATCTTGGTAGATGTGTCGCGAGCGGAGGAGGGGACGCTGCGCTCTCCCACTGCTCTGGTCCGGCTGCTGCTGCTGCTGCGGCCGCTGCTGCTGCTCGGTGGTGGCTCGAGCGGTGGGCTGGATCCCGGGGACTCGAGCGGCGCTCCTCGCCCGTGAGTGAAAAGGGGGATGATTGGTTGTGGGGGTTTTTTATTATGGGTATTGTCCGTGACGCCACCCACGGTTGTGGTGATTTTGGTGACACCACCGCTGCTCTGAACGGGGATCCCGGGAGCGGTGACAGGGAGCAGCTGAGTTGTTATTTCTCCCCTCCGTGGGTAGGGGGTTGGTTGTCCCGGGGCCCGGTGATGGGGTAGGGCTGGATGGCAGGCGGGTTGCGGGGCCTGGTGAGGTGCAGGGTCGCAGTGGCAGCGCTGTGCCGTACGGCACGAGGATACTCACTCAGCCTGAGACGATGACACAGTTCTCGGTAAAAGACACGGCTGGATGGACGGGTCCCCCAGACGGCTGCGGTTGTTTCTTCCCTGTAGGTTAGTGATGACTGTCTCTCCCTGCACCTATGTTCTATGTTGATTCCGATGGGTTCCCACAGGTAACCCGCTCCCCGACTTGGATGTGGGCCGGAGGAGCCCCTTTTGCCCGCAGGCGCTGGCCCTGGGAAACGGTTGCCCTTGGCGGTGGCGGTGTCTCCCCTTCACGGTTGGACGGTTGCCTTCTGTCGGGACTTGACTGTTTGGAAACCCAGGAGGTCCCCTTCACTAACGGATTCGGCAAATTCACGGCGACTCCTAGCCTTGCCGGGGTCCGAAAAGCCCCTGCCAATGGTGCTGGCTTCTCCTCGTGTACCGGTCCGGTACCGCCGGGCCACCGCCCGTTCACGGTCCTTACGGTAAACTCCGATAGGCCTCTCCTGCAGACAGTCACCACCGTCTGCCAACCTTGCTGCTCCGTCCGGGCCACACACCCAGACTCACTTCTGTCTGCTCTCTTGCCACTTCACTACTGCTCACTTTCCCTCCTTCCACTTTCACTGTCAAAACTCAACTCTCTCCTTTTCCCTCCTCCAGGACTGTGAACTCCTTGGTGGGTGGAGACCAACCGCCTGGCTCCACCCCCTGGTGTGGACATCAGCCCCTGGGGAAGGCAACAAGGGTTTTGTGTCTGGCTCAGATGTGCCTAACCAGGGTGTAGGGTGTGGTGGTGTAGTTACCTGTGGCTCCTGGCTTGTCCAGGGCGCCACATTCCCCCTTAGCAAAATGCAGACCGTCCGCGGGCTGCCCGTCCATCACCGGTTTTATTTTCACCAACTAAAAACAGAAAAAACGGTAAACACACATACAATTAAAATAACATCTTCCCACATCGGGAGGTACTCTTACTTAAACGTTACTAACGGTTGCAAATGGTTACGGCTTCCGCTCTCTCCCACCCAAGCAACCTGGCCCTGATGCTGCCCCTAAGCAAATAGGCAGCACCCCTTGACCCCAGTCCTGCACAAGTTGCCCGAGCGGGTTCTGTCCTTTTCAGAGGACCCACGTCCATGGGGAACCCCTGAAACCACCAGAGGATTGCCACCGGTTCCGGTGGTGGCTGGGCTCCAGCCTACTCCACTGCGGGCCCTTCCTCCAATCTGCCTCTCCGGAGGTGGTAACGGTGGAAGCTGTAACAACATAATTATTTACAGGCCACAAGTTTGTGGTTGCCTTACAAGTTCTCAGGCATGTTCATAAGTAGTTTCTTATGTAAAGTGGTGAAGGGGGGGTCCCAACGGGGACCAGCTGCCGGCTACGACCGGTTCCAAATCAAGGCTTGTTAATCAGGTAAATCTTCGGTTTAATCATTTACTTATTCATTCTTTTAAACGGTACTTTCAAACTTTAAAACAGTGGTGGTCCCAACGGGGACGGTGACAACGGTGCTCCGCTGCCATCACTCGGATTCCTCGGTGTCACCTGAGGGAGGGGGTGCGGTGCTCACACGGGCCTCCTGGCTGCCCCTCAGCTTCGCATCCAGCGCAAACCACTCCCTCTCCCCACAGTGCCGGGTGTACTGAACCAAGTCGCCCGGCATCAGGTTACGACCGGGGTGCTCCTCTGGCAGGTGAGCATTAACATCCCGCCGGGCTATGAAAACTTCGGCCTCCAGGCCCAGTTCGTATATGAAACCAAAGCCCCGGCGGACATCAAATCGCCTCACCTGCCCTTCATACAGGGGGCCCCAGACTCGAAAGGTTGCCTGCCTCAGGTTCTCCTTCTCTCTGATTGTGCGGGCCACCAGCTCCGCCTTCTTCTTCTCCCTCTCCGCAATCTCCGAGCCCAACGGTGTAGGCTCCCCCCTGTCCCAATATGGTGCTGCTGCGAGCTCCAGCGCACGGGTCGCACCCCGCGAGACCTTTTGGACGCTGCCCACTGCTGGTGATCTGGGCAGAAGGTCCCGCAGTGACTTGGCCTGGGACGCCGCCTTGCAGCGACAACCCGGCGCAACCTCAGCTGAGGTGTGGGGGATGGGCACAGGGGCTTTCTTCCGCTGGGCCTTCAGCATGGAGCGGCCTGTCGGCTCCAGCTCGGGGGGAGTCTCTGTAGATGCCTCCAGTTCAGGCTTCGGGGCTTTCCACGGCAGCACCTCCGGTCAGCTACGGGCTCCGGCTACAGGTCGGTCCGCCTGGGCGGACATGCTGGGTATCGCTACCGGTTGCGGTGGTAGCGGGCCTAGTGGCGGGGTCATGGCAGCCGCGACGGGTGGCGAGGGAGGCAGTAGGGCAAGGGGGTTCAGACCGGGTCCCGCAGCCGCGATGACCGACCCTTTTGGGGTACCGGGGCGTGGGTCACTCACCATCCCTTCCGCTACTTCCTCCTCGCGTCTCCGCACGGTCGTTATGACCTCCGTCATGTCGGTCTCCCACTCCTCTAAGAGGAGCTGCATCTTAACCTGCAGCCTCTGGTAGAGCTGCGCGTTCCGGATCTCCACCCACGCCGCGGTTCCAGGCGCGGGGGCTACGGTGCTACGGGACGGCATATACATCTTGCTGGTGGCCTCTCCCAAGAACAAGATAGCCGCAGGGTCCTGGCGTCCCCACTTTTATAGCCACGCTCACATGCGGCCAGCCGCCATTCCGTCTCCTTTAGCCTCTTTCCGGCTCCTCCTCTACAGGGGCGGGGTTTTGGCCTTCGCGCCTCCACTACTCGAGGAGACGCTCGAGCGGGAACTTTGCATGCCAAAGATGGCGGCTTCTGAAATTTTTCAACACAAGGCGCACTTCCACCAATCGGTAGAACAGTATGATCCTGTTCGTGACGCCAAGTTGTCGCAGGTGGAGGAGGGGTTGCTGCGCTCTCCCACTGCTCTGGTCCGGCTGCCGCTGCTGCTGCGGCCACTGCTGCTGCTCGGTGGTGGCTCGAGCGGTGGGCTGGATCCCGGGGACTCGAGCGGCGCTCCTCGACCGTGAGTGAAAAGGGGGATGATTGGTTGTGGGGGGTTTTTATTATGGGTATTGTCCGTGACGCCACCCACGGTTGTGGTGATTTTGGTGACACCACCGCTGCTCTGAACGGGGATCCCGGGAGCGGTGACAGGGAGCAGCTGAGTTGTTATTTCTCCCCTCTGTGGGTAGGGGGTTGGTTGTCCCGGGGCCCGGTGATGGGGTAGGGCTGGATGGCAGGCGGGTTGCGGGGCCTGGTGAGGTGCAGGGTCACAGGGGCAGCGCTGTGCCGTACGGCACGGGGGTACTCACTCAGCCTGAGACGATGACACAGTTCTTGGTAAAACACACGGCTGGATGGACGGGTCCCCCAGACGGCTGCGGTTGTTTCTTTCCCGTAGGTTAGTGATGACTGTCTCTCCTTGCACCTATGTTCTATGTTGATTCCGATGGGTTCCCACCGGTAACCCATTCCCCGACTTGGATGTGGGCCGGAGGAGCCCCTTTTGCCTGCAGGCGCTGGCCCTGGGAAACGGTTGCCCTTGGCGGTGGCAGTGTCTCCCCTTCACGGTTGGACGGTTGCCTTCTGTCGGGACTTGACTGTTTGGAAACCCAGGAGGTCCCCTTCACTAACGGATTCGGCAAATTCACGGTGACTCCTAGCCTTGCCGGGGTCCGAAAAGCACCTGCCAATGGTGCTGGCTTCTCCTCGTGTACCGGTCCGGTACCGCCGGGCCACCGCCTGTCCACGGTCCTTACGGTAAACTCCGATAGGCCTCTCCTGCAGACGGTCACCACCGTCTGCCAACCTTGCTGCTCCATCCGGGCCACACACCCGGACTCACTTCTGTCTGCTCTCTTGCCACTTCACTACTGCTCACTTTCCCTCTTTCTACTTTCACTGTCAAAACTCAACTCTCTCCTTTTCCCTCCTCCAGGACTGTGAACTCCTTGGTGGGTGGAGACCAACTGCCTGGCTCCACCCCCTGGTGTGGACATCAGCCCCTGGGGAAGGCAACAAGGGTTTTGTGTCTGGCTCAGATGTGCCTAACCGGGATGTAGGGTGTGGTGGTATAGTTACCTGTGGCCCCTGGCTTGTCCAGGGCGCCACAGATGCAGCTAACTAAACATAGTAAAAGTCCTTAGCTTCAGATGGCAACAAACGTAGATTTCCTTACCAGGTATGCTTTCACAAGGAGGATAAAAATGGAGACTGCCTTCAGCTTGTGAGCCAGAAGAAAATGAGGCTTCCTACCCAGAATGCACCACAAGGAGGAGGAGAAAAGAAACATTAAATACAAAGCTGGTGCTACTAAAGTTTTGTTCACAAGAGGGAGCCAAAGTACAATCCTGTAAAGGAAACACTACATATGCAGCAGAGTAAAACAATGGAAAAACAAACACATTCGATACTGAAGGCAGATCAGCGGAATTGTGTAGAAGAGTGGACTGTGACCAGGAACCACTTTGGAACCACTATATCATTGCTGATATAGGAGTGTATTTATATGTATAGTGGTGTTAAGATGTTTGAATTCCCTGTAAATACCTGTGGGTGAAATACTACCAGCTACCACTAGATCCTAGTGTCCTGGGTCCTGGGTCCTGGGTTCCCTGGCTGGATGGCTGAACCTTACATCTTAGGGATATCTGCAGGGCTTAGAGAGTTAACTAGAAGAAGCTGGCCCACAGTGAAAGGGATATAGTGTTGAGCATTTCCTAATTTTAAATAGAGTTGTAGAGACGCTGGAGAAGAAGAGATGTGTTCCGGTGGAGTTAATGTGGAATCAATTTGAGCAACAGTCCTATTAAGCGAGTGAGTGGGTTAATCAGGGAACAGCCTTGTATAGAAGCTGGATTCTGATCAACTATTGGAACAGTGTGTTTGGCTTGGCAAACAGCCTTGGATAGAAGGTGTATTCAATAAACAAGTGAGTAGCCAGCAAAAATGTAGAGTTACCCCTAAGGCCATGCTGTCCATTAATAATGTTCACAAGAAAAGTGCCATTGCTCGTAATCACAATGTTTGTGCTTCTGTGTTGTGCAGAAGATAAAATTAAATGTACTGCCTGCTTCATTCTTTTTTCAAGTACTGTACCTAGTAAAGAGTGACTTGAGTTTAAGAACATGTCTGTTGTCCTTATATGAAATTCGCCTGGACTTGGTGAGGGGTATAATGGGACTGGCCTGAAAGTACTTCACCCAATGCCTCTAGCATACACAGAACTGTAAATTCCAGAACTTTAATATTCCTGTAGCCTTCCAGGGTGAAGAGAACGCAGAGCTTCTCGCCTATGGATACCACCCCGGGCACGTTTACAACTGGCGTAGTTTGCAGGATTTGAGTATCTCGTGTGGAGAAGGTGACTCCTGGCATGGAAGATCGAGCACCTGTAGTTGAGCAGCCTGAAGTGGTGCTGCAAATGGACCTTGTGTTTGTGAACATTGTGAAAATGGTGGCTGAAATTACTTACTGTAACGTGCACTCTAAGTTGGCGGCAACATGTGGCCTAAGAAGTGACCCTTCCCTTCATGGGCGTAGATGGCACCTGAGTGTGTGAAGATGTACTTGCTCTGACAAAGTTTCAGCCATGAGAGAGGAGGCACTGAAGAGTAAGTCCTTTCTGAGATGGGAATACCACAGTGAGGAAGAGTCAGGTGGAAAAGGAAGGTCCATATATAGAAGAATATAAATAGAAGGCGCCTGCAAGAGGAGGGCGTGGGATCCAGTGAGACATGAACTGGTGAGTGCAGTCCAGCATGTGAGAGAAGCGGGGCTGTGGGCACAGTCAATGAAGAGGACAGGTGATGTGGGTCCTAATGCCCAAAGAGGCAGAGCCAAACTGTCAAATCTCAGGGACCTGGAGCAGTTTGCCAAAGAAGAATGGTCTAAAATTCCAGCAGAGCATTGTAAGAAACTCATTGATGGTTACCGGAAGTGGTTGTTCGCAGTTATTTTGGCTAAAGGTTGTGCAACCAAGTATTAGGCTAAGGGTGCCAATACTTTTGTCTGGCCCATTTTTGGAGTTTTGAGTGAAATGATCAATGATTTGATTTTTGTTTCATTCTCTTTTGTGTTTTTTCATTGCAAGCAAAATAAATGAAGTTAATAATACTAAAGAATTTGTGATTGCAATCATTTTCAAGAAGAAACTGAGTATTATCTGACAGAATTGCAGGGGTGCTAATACTTTTGGCCAGCACTGTATGTGTTCATACACAAGCTTGATGGTAAAGCCAATAGCTATAACCAAGTAGCTACAATATCTTCAGCATTTAATCTATAAGTGAAGGTCTTCTCGTATCAAATTAACAAGACTAGAAATATATCCTAAACTTTCTACAAACAGTTTTTCCAGTTAGATATGTGCAGAATTTCTCTATAATCACCAATGACTACCTGGACTATAAATATTTTTTTACACTTTCCCCCTTGCTTTAATTTTTAGATGGACATGCAAATAACACAGAAGTAGGTTTCTGGTTGAAAAACAGTTGAACAATCAATCATCTAGTGAAAATTGTTTTGTCGGCAAGCCATAAGCATTTTAGTCCATATTAACAGTTAGTCATTTTACTTGGTCATATAGTTGTTTACGGACAAACACCGCTACATGAAAAATGTAACCTTATCTGACTTTTTTTTCCAGGAGTAAACCTTATTTACTTTTTCTTGTGGCTCTTCATAAAAAAATGCAGGTTTTTCTTATGTGCCAGAGATGTATTAAAAAGTGTTTACTGATGAAATACATAACAGTTTTTGAAGACTAAACAAACCTACATACAGGCAGCTTGTAAAGAAGCAGAAAACTTCTATTGTCATAGTAACCAACTTTCCTTTCACGACTGATCATCCACTAAAGCCAGGGGACCACCTACATATATTATAATGAAAGATGACTCATTAATACATGTTACAAATATTAACAGAACCAGGTAGTAATTATTTAATTTCAACTTAACAGCAGAGACTTAAAGGGGTGGTTCACCCATATTTATTATTTGCTAGATCAATATTATGTTGAGAAACAATGTTTGCCACAAATACCTTATGTTGGCAATAGTGCCTAAAAGAGATGCTATTGCGGACCGCTGTTCCCCATCTCCTGATCCCCTTGGCTCCGTGACCTCGGGGATCCGGTGATGTCACGTCAAGTTCCTGATCACGTGACATCACCAAGGCCAGCCACAGTCTCTATGAGTGATTGGCTGTGGGCAGTGTTTCACCACTCAGCACAGCCTATCAGCTCCTTGCTCCCTCCTCCCTCACAGCAAAGCGCTGCAAGCAGGAGACACGCTGGGCTGTGACGAGCGGTGAAACACCTCCCACAGCCCAGTGACTCAGGAAGACTGAGGCCAGCCATGGTGATGTCACATGATCAGGAACTTGACGTGACATCACCGGATCCGCGAGGTCACTGAGCCTGGGGGTCAGGCGATGGGGAACAGTGGTCCACATTAGCGCCGCTCAAAGGCACTATTGCCAACATGAGGTATTTGAGAGAAACATTGTTTCTCAACATAATATCGATCTAGCAAATAATAAATAGTGGTGAACCACTTCTTTAGTTGTATAAATACAGTACTGTGCAAACATTTTACCAGCTGTGAGAAAAATTGCTACAAAGGAGTAGCAAACCAAAATGGAAGCATTAATAGTTCATTTTTATCAAAGTGATTGAATAAAAGGGAAATTAAGGCCAACTCATTATTTGGTTTGACCATCCTTTGTCTTCAAAACAGATTTGGAACTAACTACAGATCTTTTTCTCATCATTCCACACAGATTTGATCATCATGAGATCAGGGTTCTGTTGGGACCAGATTATTTTTTTCCAGGACTTGTTCTTCACAGTCAAGATAGTTCTTAGTGACACTGCCACTTATGACATTGCCATTCAAATCCCAAACTCTATTTGATGAAATGCAGCTCCAAACTTGAAAGGACCTCCACCATGCTTCACTGTTGCCTGCAAACACTTATTATTGCAAAGCTCATCAGACCTTTTGGTGACCAGCTGTTACAGCCAAATATTTTACATTTTGACTTATCAGTCCAAAGTTCCTGCTGCCGCTTATCTGAACACACATTTATATGTTTTCGTGCATAATTGAGTTCCGTGTCCTTGTTTCCATGCCAAAGGTATTGACTAGTGATGAGCGAGCATGCTCACCACTGCTCGAGACTCAATTGAGCATTGTGGGTGATCATGAGCCATGATCGTATCTGTGCACCACATGTGTTGTGGCTATTAGACAGCCAATCAATATGCAGGGGTTGCCTGCCATAAACAATAATGCCATAGCCAGGTTGGCTACTGTATTACTGTAATTAGCTGGCCGCAATGCATCATAGGGTTTTACATAAGACCTGGTGTTGCTATACTCAGCACACTATCCTCTGGAATCAGTTCAGGGAAAAATAATGTAGGAGGGAGAGTTAACTTTAGAGCAGATATATAGGCAGTGTTCAATGTATTTAATTGGTATTGAAGTAATTGTATACCACTGGTGCATCATTAAAACAAAAGTCCTTTTGATTTAGTGTGGGTATAGTTCGTAGTGGAGAGATAGTTTTGGATTAGAGGCATATGGGTTTTTTTTTACCTCATAGTCCTTCTATACTTATACTGCTGCAAAAAAGCAAACAAAGTCCTTTTTAGGGTTCCCTCTTAATATCAGAACATTTGCAGTCATATATAGTATATAATTTAAAATGTGCAAGGCATGCGGTAAGGGACAAGGATGTGGACATGCTGCTGATCATTAATTCAGAGGCCTTGGGCCAGGTGAAACTGTGCCTACTGCGGGAGCAAAACCAACATGCTCATGCATGAGACAGCTTTTTGTTCCACTTTTCCAGGTGCTATGGACACCACTCTTGAAGCCAGAACACTGCAAACAGGTTATCAGTTGGATGGCAGATAATGTTTCCAGTATGTTTCCCAACACCACCTTGTCTTCCACATGTTTCAGTCTCGCTAGCCAAGAGTCTAGATCACATAATAATCAACCTGATCATCTTTCCTCCCACTATGGGGAGTTCCAGAAGACAAGTGATCCTACACTCGATCACTCCGAGAAGTTATTTATATAATCATTTTTTGATTCAGGCCTCTCCCCCTGCATGTTTTAAGAGAGACATGAAGAGATAATTTAGTGACGCCCAAATATTTGCGCAGCCACAGTCAATAGAAGACACATGGGGAATGGCATTTTGTGTCTCAAGAGGAGAATGATGATGATACACAGATGCCAACAAGGGATGTTGCTACATTGATGAGCAAAAGGGTAACAATGTTTTGAGACTTTCACCATCTACAACCCCTGGAAACAAATTATAGACTCACCTGGCTCTGAGGATGTTTATGCAGCTGTTTTCTTTTGTTTAAAAAAAAAAAAGCAGATTACAGACATGGCACTAAACTAAAGTCATTTCAAATGGCAACTTCCTGGCTTTAAGAAAAACTAAAAAAAAAAATCATGAAAACATAAAATGCTAGCCAGTAACGGTTACTTTTTAAAACCAGGGGGAAAAATTGTGGAATCACTCAATTATGAGGTAAAAATAATGGAATCACCCTGTAAATTTTAATTCCCAAAACTAATACCTACATCAAATAAGATCTGCTCGTTAGTCTGCATCTAAAAAGGAGTGATCACACCTTGGAGAGCTGAATGAAATGAATGAACATTCTCAGAGCCAGGTGAGTCCATACTTTTTTGCCAGGGGTTGTACTACAGCTTCAAAGGTTGAGACTACCATCATTTGTAGACAATCATCTTGATAATCTCATACATACAACTGACTTCCAACTATTTAGCATATGATTATTTAAGCAGATTCTTGTCATGCCACTGCATTGTTACTTTTTTGCTCCTGGTGATGGAAAAATCTTTTTTCCAGTACACTACAATTTACAATCTGTTCTCACATTTCATAATAACTCTCTGTGCTATTAGATTAATTTCTAATCAAAAGTCACTGGTTCAAACCAAGAAGCAAAAGCAAAAAATAATTCCTGAATTGCTGTTTCTTAATGACTTTGCCTCACAAAAAAACAAAATAGAAATCAATCCACAAATAATATGTGGCCCAAAATGGTAACAATACAACCTCCAACTCATCCCAGAAAAAGCAAGCCCTCACATGACTCTGTTAGCAGAAAAATAAAAAACCTATAGCCTTCAATATTTGGGGATGCAAAAAAGCACAATCCTACAATCCTATCCTACAATTTACTCTGAGCGCTTACACCAGGTATTATTTGTTAATCTCTGAAAAACGTGATACAGACAAACTTCCCAACAGAAAATTCACTGTAAAGAGACAGATGGAGTCACTTTGACCTTGACCTCAAATCTGGGCAGTGATCCAGCGGTATCTATCTTTTTACTCGTCTTTTTTTATGTTCACAAATTAAGGTAATGAACACTTTTGTTCACCATTGAAAAGGTGGACAATACTGAACAGAGGCCAAACAGAGTCCGGAGTAACTCTGCTACCTCATTATACTTAATAGATCCTGAATCACATATTGCAGAAATGTAGATGGAAACCCTGACGTAAGTGGTCAGCATAGATCACAAGATAAATGTGAACTGATCCAAAATGTTCTGTATTCCAAATTTCCACTAAATAGCATTCAACTCAACCCACAAAATCACAAATCCCCACTCAAGTCTGCCATCTTGTAACAGAAATACTGGGGGCTTCTACGTTACTGGTGATACATAGGCTCTAGAAAAATGCTATGGCTACCCCGTCAAAAAAGAAATTTAGCAAAATCTACGCTTCCAAATCCAAATGCCCCCTTCCTTCTAAGCCCCACAAAGTGCTTAAACCACAATTAGCGTCCACGTTTGGCATTATTGTAGTGAGGGGAGCCTGCTTTCTTTACGGGGTGCAGGTCTCTAGAAGTAAAATCTTAGCTCAATGTATGGGCACTACAATGTACTGGGCTCAGCAAATACTTATTTTCAATTTTTCATTATGCAACAGTAACTGCATTTGACTCTTTGGGTGTTTTCCAGAAGCGAAATCATCCTTACATCCATAGATGAATTCCCAGAAGGGCGTTATTTCCAAAATTAGGTCACTTGAGAGGATTGCAGTGGTTCTGGCACTTAGGGACTTTGCAAATGGAGTACGAAAAGTATTCTTGGAAAATCTGCGCTCAAAAATCAAATGGCACTCCATCCCTCTCAAGCCCTGTGGTGCGGCCAAACAATACTGTACAGTTACATGTGTGGTATTACCAAGTTCAGGAAAAATTGTGTAACACATTATGGAGCCTATTTACCTATTCCAGTTTTGAAAATTGGAAATTTGGGGTTAAAACAACATTTTAGTGGTAAAAATCTAATTATTTTTTCTTCACTATCCAAAAGTATAAAATTTTGTGACACACCTGTAGTGTCAATATGCTGATTGTACCCCTAGATTAATTCATTGAGGAGTGCAGTTTGTAAACCAGGGTCGCTTCTGCAACGTTTCTGCTGTTCTGGCACCGTAAGGGTTCTGTCAATGTGGCATGTCACCCGCAAACCATTCCAACTACATCTGAACTCAAATATGGCGCTCATTCCCTTCTTCACTTTGTGCTGTTCCTCAAAAGTAGTTTTCAACCACAAATGGGGTATTGGCATACTTAGGAGAAATTGCACAACAAATTGCATGGTCCATTTTTGTCTTGTTACCCTCATAAAAAGGGAAAAAGATGAGGTTTCAGCAACATTTTTATTATTAAAATGTATTTTTTTCCTTTTCACAACTCAACATAATAAAATTCTGTGAAGCACCTTGGGGTTCAAGTGCTCACCAAACATCTAGAAAAATTCCTTGAGTGTTCTAGTTTCCAAAATGGTGTCACTTGTGGGGGAGCTCTACTGTTTAGACACATCAGTGGTTTTATCAATGGACATGTCACCCGCAAACCATTCCAATTAAATCTGAACTCAAACATGGCACTCCTTCCGTTCTTCACTGTGCACTGTACCTCAAAAGTAGATTTCAACCACATATGAGGTATTGGTGAATGCAGCAGAAATCGTACAATAAATTCTAAGGTCCATTTTATCCTGTTGCCATTGTGAAAATTAAAAATTTGGAGTTAAAGCAACATTTTTGTGGTTAAAAAAGTATTTTTTAATTTTCATGGCTAAACATTATAAAATTCTAATACACACCTTGGGGTTCAAGTTGCTCACCAGACATCTAGATAAATTCTCTGAGGTGTCTAGTTTCCAAAATGGGGTCATGTGTGAGCAAGCTCCACTGTTTAAGTGTTGCGGGCGGGGGCCAGACCATAGCTAAGGGGCTGCTCAGGGATGCTCGGATCAGGGGCTTTACTGTGGCTCGAGTGGGGACCGGACCTGGGCTCGAGCAGTGGTCCGCCGCCCACAAGTGAAAAGGGGTTATTTAGAAGGGAAATTGTCTGTGATGCCACCCGTGGGTTGCGGTGATGGATGGTGACACCGCCGCTGCCTAGATATGGGGGTGCCCAGGGCTGATGGAGCAGGGCAGCAAGGTGAGATCCCCTCCACGGGTAGGGGAGGTGTAGTCCCGGGGCCCAGGGTAATGTGAGAGGTTGCAGGGAGCAGTCTTTAGTTGGCAGGAAGTAGAGCACTTCCAGTTGGTAGTCGTGGTGCTGGATGAGGCTGTATTGATGTGGAGAGTCAGTAAACACACAGTCTGTTTTGTTAACCAACTTGCCAAATGGCCGGTCACCTTTGACGGGTGTCTCGGGTCCCACACCCAGATGTACAGCCAGGGCCCTTCCTTCCACTCTCTCTGTCTGTCTCCCTCGTGTCTGGATTAGTCCGCTTGAAGGGCCTCCGGACTGGGTCCCCTCTCCCGGCATTGGCGGGCTACAACCCTGTCCTCAAGTTCCCCGGGATTGGATCTCCGTCACCTGTGGCCCTCACTGCCACCTAGTCCGGTAGTCCAGGGCTCCAACCCCCAACTACCACTTTCTCCAGGGAGCTCCAAGCTTCTCCCTGTCAGCTCTTCACTGACTACAGCACAACTGAACTTAACTCCTCTCGTCCCCTCCCTTTTTCCTGGGGAGGGGGTGAGTAGGGCCTAATTGGCTGGTGTACATCTGTGTGGGGATTGTGTAGCTGCAAAGGAGAATTAACTCTTTCTGTGACTACCTGGTTTTGTCAGGGTGTCACATTCCCCCTTGGTTGAATACAGCCCGTCCGTGGGCTGTCCAGCCACTGACGTTTATTTTAACGGGAAAAGAAAAAGTTAACACATTACAACCATACATCTTCCCACATCGGGAGGTACGCTTGTTTAATCTTTAACTGTCCTGCCACCCTCCACCTGCGATGCAGAAGGCCTCCTCCGGGAACATGAGGACATTCAACAGGGGTGACAGTCCATAAAACAGTCATTCTTTAAACTTGTGGGTAACCGTCCATGTTCCGCTACCACTGCTGCTGCTGCCGTTGCGGCCGGGCGGATTGCCGGAGCCGACGTCCTCTCTGTTGTGCCAGGCGGACTGCCGGGGCCGACGTCATCTCTGTTGCGGCCGGGCGGACTGCCAGGGCCGGGGATGGCGTCATTGGGGCTGCGGTCCTGCTCGGGGCCGAAAGAGATGTCATCGGGGTTGCAGCCAGCTGTAACATCTTGCCGCTCTTGTGTCCAGGAACAGAATTTTGCAGAGTCCTGGCATCCTTGCACTTTGCAGTTCTCATTACATGCTGCAGATTCTTCACCCGCCATCCCTTGGTCTTTTGCAAGCAGTCCCTTGTGCGGCAGGTTAGTTTCGTTTTCGGCCTCAGGGTCCTCCTTCCGGTCGTGTTCCCAGGGGACGGGGCTTCAACTTCATGACGTTTTCGGGGAAGAAGAAGATGGTGCCGTTGTTTTGGAGCCAAAAATGGCGGGCAAGATGGCGGCAGGTCAAAATTTTCAAACAGTTCACAGATTACAAGGTGCACGTCATCGAGCTCACGGATGGGGTAAGAATCCGGTTCGTGACACCAAAATGTTGCGGGCGGGGGTCAGACCGTAGCTAAGGGACTGCTCGGGGTTGCTCGGATCCGGGGCTTTACTGTGGCTCGAGTGGGGACCGGACCCAGGCTCGAGCAGCGGTCCGCCGCCCACAAGTAAAAAGGGGTTATTTACAAGGGAAATTGTCTGTGACGCCACCCGTGGGTTGCGGTGATGGATGGTGACACCGCCGCTGCCTAGATATGGGGGTGCCCGGGTCTGATGGAGCGGGGCAGCAAGGTGGGATCCCCTCCACAGGTAGGGGAGGTGTAGTCCCGGGGCCCAGGGTAATGTGAGAGGTTGCAGGGAGCAGTCTTTAGGAGGAAGGAAGTAGAGCACCTACAGTTGGTAGTCGTGGTGCTGGATGAGACTGTATTGATGTGGAGGGTCAGTAAACACACAGTCTGTTTTGTTAACCAACTTGCCAAATGGCCGGTCACCTTTGGCGGGTGTCTTTGGGTCCCACACCCAGATGTACAGCCAGGGCCCTTCCTTCCACTCTCTCTGTCTGTCTCCCTCGTGTCTGGACTAGTCTTCTTGAAGGGCCTCCGGACTGGGTCCCCTCTCCCGGCATCAGCGGGCTACAACCCTGTCCCAGTCTCCTCAGGTTCCTCGCGACCGGATCTCCGTCGCCTGTGGCCCTCACTGCCACCTAGTCCGGTAGTCCAGGGCTCCAACCCCCGACTACCACCTTCTCCAGGGAGATCCAAGCTTCTCCCTGTCAGCGTTTCACTGACTACAGCACAACTGAACTTAACTCCTCTTGCCCCCTCCCTTTTTCCTGGGGAGGGGGTGAGTAGGGCCTGATTGGCTGGTGTACATCTGTGTGGGGATTGTGTAGCTGCAAAGGAGAATTAACTCTTTCTGTGACTACCTGGTTTTGCCAGGGCGTCACATTAGCACATCAGGGGCTCTCTAAACGCAAAATGGCGTCAGCTAATGATTCCAGCTAATTTTGTATTCAAATGATGCTTCTTCCCTTCCAAGCCTTGCCGTGCACCAAAACAGTAGATTTCCACCACACATGGGGCATTAGTGTACTCAGGAGAAATTGCGCAACAAATTGTATGGTACATTTTCTCCTGCTGCCCTTGTGGAAATAAAAGATTTGAGGTTAAAGAAACATTTTTGTGGTAAAAATGTATTTTTTTTATTTTCATGACTCAACCTTATAAAATTCTGTGATGCACTTGGGGGTTCAAGGTGCTCACCAAACAGATTCTTTGAGGTGTCTAGTTTCCAAAAAAGAGTCCCTTGTGGGGGAGCTCTACTGCTTAAGGCCGATTTACATGCTACAATAAATCTTACGATGTGTCGGCGGGGTCACGTCGTAAGTGACAAACATCCGGCATCGTAAGTATGATTGTAGTGTGTAAAATCTCCGTGCAATTGCGATTGAACTAAAATCTGTTCATCGCATGCACGTTATTCATTCCTCAAAGATTGAACGTGCGGTTGTGCAATGTTCCCGAGGCAGCACACATCGCAGTGTGTGACACCCCGGGAACATTGAATGACAGATTACCTCCATCCGCGGCTCCCGCCGACAATGCGGAAGAAGGAGGTGGGCGGGAAATTTACGTCCCGCTCATCTCCGCCCCTCCGCTTCTATTGGCCGGCTGCCGCGTGACGTCGATATGATGCCGAACGTCCCTCCCACTCCAGGAAGTGGACGTTCGCCGCCCACATCGAGGTCGTATGGACGGGTAAGTATGTGTGACGGGGGTTAATTGTTTCTGCGGCACGTTCAACAAATTGAATATGCCACACATACGATGGGGGCGTTGCAAGTCGCATGCGAAATTGCAACGTGTAAAGAAGGCTTTAGACACGTCAGGCACTCTTCAAATACAATAAACACGACATGGCGTCCACTAACGATTCCAGCTAATTTTGCATTCAAAACGTCAAATCGCACCATGTAGCGACCGTTCCCGGTGCACCACTCCCACTCCCAGTGCGGCACCCCTGCACCCAGGCTGCAGCAGGGATGCGGCTCTCCTCACCTGCCTGCTGATTCCATGCGCCCTGTTCCTTGCTCGGAGTCTGCTGCAGCCGCCTCCAGCTTCCAGTGACTATGGAAGGGGAATACATGCAATAGCAGAAACTGCTGTGTGAATACTGACATGAAAAATTCAATAGCTATGTGTAAGAATAAAATGTGAAAAATGGAACCTGCATTACTGCCATGAATATATGAATAAAGAGAAATTTAGCTACTGAATTGATCAATGCAATAGAGCCCCAACACTACGCCAAAGTATTTCTCTACGTTGGGGTCCCTAGCTTGTGTGTGTCCTCTCATGCAGTTAAAAAACTTACCGTGTATGGGAAGCTGAGACCCAGGCTATATATACGATGTGGATTGGCAATAAGTGTGTATGGGGAGGGTTCACAAACGAAAAACTACTAACATTAAGGAATAACGTTTGGAACTCCATTCTATGTCTGAACTGGGTGCAAAAACCTAAAAAACATCACTATGGGGAGATAAGGTATGCACACCAGTGACTATGGAAGGGGAATACATGCAATAGCAGAAACTGCTGTGTGAATACTGACATGAAAAATTCAATAGCTATGTGTAAGAATGAAATGTGAAAAATGGAACCTGCATTACTGCCATGAATATATGAATAAAGAGAAATTTAGCTACTGAATTGATCAATGCAATAGAGCCCCAACACTACGCCAAAGTATTTCTCTACGTTGGGGTCCCTAGCTTGTGTGTGTCCTCTCATGCAGTTAAAAAACTTACCGTGTATGGGAAGCTGAGACCCAGGCTATATATACGATGTGGATTGGCAATAGGTGTGTATGGGGAGGGTTCACAAACGAAAAACTACTAACATTAAGGAATAACGTTTGGAACTCCATTCTATGTCTGAACTGGGTGCAAAAACCTAAAAAACATCACTATGGGGAGATAAGGTATGCACACCAGTGACTATGGAAGGGGAATACATGCAATAGCAGAAACTGCTGTGTGAATACTGACATGAAAAATTCAATAGCTATGTGTAAGAATGAAATGTGAAAAATGGAACCTGCATTACTGCCATGAATATATGAATAAAGAGAAATTTAGCTACTGAATTGATCAATGCAATAGAGCCCCAACACTACGCCAAAGTATTTCTCTACGTTGGGGTCCCTAGCTTGTGTGTGTCCTCTCATGCAGTTAAAAAACTTACCGTGTATGGGAAGCTGAGACCCAGGCTATATATACGATGTGGATTGGCAATAGGTGTGTATGGGGAGGGTTCACAAACGAAAAACTACTAACATTAAGGAATAACGTTTGGAACTCCATTCTATGTCTGAACTGGGTGCAAAAACCTAAAAAACATCACTATGGGGAGATAAGGTATGCACACCAGTGACTATGGAAGGGGAATACATGCAATAGCAGAAACTGCTGTGTGAATACTGACATGAAAAATTCAATAGCTATGTGTAAGAATGAAATGTGAAAAATGGAACCTGCATTACTGCCATGAATATATGAATAAAGAGAAATTTAGCTACTGAATTGATCAATGCAATAGAGCCCCAACACTACGCCAAAGTATTTCTCTACGTTGGGGTCCCTAGCTTGTGTGTGTCCTCTCATGCAGTTAAAAAACTTACCGTGTATGGGAAGCTGAGACCCAGGCTATATATACGATGTGGATTGGCAATAGGTGTGTATGGGGAGGGTTCACAAACGAAAAACTACTAACATTAAGGAATAACGTTTGGAACTCCATTCTATGTCTGAATGTAGTGTTGGGGCTCTATTGCATTGATCAATTCAGTAGCTAAATTTCTCTTTATTCATATATTCATGGCAGTAATGCAGGTTCCATTTTTCACATTTCATTCTTACACATAGCTATTGAATTTTTCATGTCAGTATTCACACAGCAGTTTCTGCTATTCCATGTATTCCCCTTCCATAGTCACTGGTGTGCATACCTTATCTCCCCATAGTGATGTTTTTTAGGTTTTTGCACCCAGTTCAGACATAGAATGGAGTTCCAAACGTTATTCCTTAATGCCTCCAGCTTCCAGGCCACACGCAGGCCTTCTGGGAGTGCCCATAGGGCCGGCGTCCCATTACCCGGAGGTGATCCCTGAGGTCAGCCATTACCCAGAAGGTATTTAAGCCTGCCTCCCCTTAGGGGAGGTGACTGCACAACGCTACCTATCATTAGTGCATTGCTAGTTCTCAGGTCCCATATGTGTTACTGTGTCTGACCCTGTGTCCTTGTGTATTGTACCAGTGACTTGTCCCTAGTAACGTGTGTCTCTTTCCAGAGCTTGTTACCATCTCTACCTCCGTGCTGCCATGTCTGAGCTACTACTTCCATGCTGCCATGTCTGAGCTACTACTTCCGTGTTGCCACATCTGAGTTATTACCTCCATGCTGCCACATCCGAGCCTCCACCTCCATGCTGCCATATCATAGCCTCACCAGTCCATCAGAGCCGACTCCACTGGTCCTGGCTGCAGTGCATTTAGGCCCTCTGGGGCTGTGCCTGACAATCCCTCTACACCATGTTCCAAATTATTATGCAAATTGGATTTAAGTGTCATAGCGATTATTTATTTATTTATTTTTTTCAATGAAACTCATTGATAATATTGTGTCTTAGGGTTCTTTGGATCACTGAAATCAATCTCAGATACCTGTGATAATTAGTTTTCCAGGTGAGCCCAATAAAAGGAAAACTGGATGTTCCTCAATATTAAGTAGGCCATAGTTTTGAAGTAACATGGGAAAGAAAAAGGATTTCTCTGCTGCCGAAAAGCATCAAACATGCAATGCCTTGGACAAGGGATGAAAACATTAGATATTGCACGAAAATTTAAGCGTGATCATCGTACTGTGAAGAGATTTGTGGGTGATTCAGAGCACATACATGTTCGTGCTGATAAAGGCAGAATGAGGAAGGTTTCTGTCAGGAAAGTTCATCGGAATAAGAGAGCAGCTGCTTAAAAAGCCATTACAAACCAGCAAACAGATATTTGAAGCTGTTAGTGCCTCTGGAGCCCCTTGAACCTCAAGGTGTAGGATCCTTCAAATGCTTGCTGTGGTGCATAAACCTACTATTCAGCCACCCCTAACCAGTGATCACAAGCAGAAACAGTTGCAGTGGGCCCAGACATACATGAAGACTAATTCTGAAACAGTCTTGTTTACCGATGAGTGTCCAGCAACCATGGATGGTACAGATGGATGTGTGCCGCTCCAGCTCGGATCCGGGGGTAGTGCCCGTTCGTGGCTCGAGGGTCTCCGGACCCAGGAGCTTAGAGGCCACACTCAAATGTAAAGGGGATACCCCCTGTATTTACAGTGGAATTGATATAGTTTGTGACGCCACCAGTGGTGTGCGGTAATTGGGAGCACCGCCGCTGCCGTGGGAGTACCCGGGGTGATGGATGGTGATGCGGGGACATGGTGCAGGGGTCAGTCGGGTACTCACTCAGCAATGAAGCAGACGCTGACAGCTGGGTAAACCAAGTCTCTGGATACCGCTGCCTCTCAAGGGGAGCTCGTCTGGGTTCCATCCCTGCAGTGTTGCTGGTGGTCTGAAACCTGCCTCCTGGCACTAAATTTTAAAGTGTCCGTTGTGGTCTGGTAGCTTGGAGCTATCCGGGTCCCGCTTTCCACTGTTGCTAAGTGAAGGAGCTTGCTCTCAGGGCTCACGCTTGGGATTTCAGTGGGCAGCTTGTTTGGAAAGCCCTATCCCCCTCATTGCGCTAGTGCCCCGATTCTGGAGCTGATGGGAACAGTCCATAAAGGCTCCGTTCTCCTCAGGTTAATTGCTGGGTTGCATACAGCTTCTCCCCGACCTAGAGTCCATGCACCCCGCCGTGCCTTCGGCCCCAGACCGGTGATTGGACCAGGCTGCTGACCGTCCTCTTTGACAGGTCCAGGCACCTAGCCTCAATCCCCTGCGACCAGGGGTCCGACTCCTTTAGGTCCAAACCACCACTTGCGACCTAGGATTCTCCTCACTGGGGAGCTCTTTCTCCCAGCTCCTCTCTCACTGGGAGCTACTTCTGTTCTGCCTGTCAGCTCTGCTCTGCACTTCCTCCCTCGCTGGCTTCCCCCCTCCAACCACTCTGTCTGACCCTTAGGTGAACTGCCCTATGCCTCCTTAAGCAGCCCACTGGTGTGCCTGACAGGTGTGGTGCAAGGTGTCACTAGGATTTGTGAATGCTGATAGAGGCAACACTGTAGGATAGAGACCCAGAACCAAAACAGGGGTTTGAATACTGCATGGGGAGGGCAGTTTGTGCACTACCCTGTGATGATCTGGGCATCACAGATGGAGTTGTGAATGGTTGATGGATGGCCACCATGTCCCAAGAAGGCTGCGATGTCAGCAAGGAGGTGGAAGAGTCATGTTTTGGGCCTGAATCATGGGGAGACATCTGGTAGGCCCCTTCAGGGTTCCTGAAGGTGTGAAAATGACCTCTGTAAAGTATATAGAGTTTCTGACTGACAACTTTCTTGCATGCTATAAAAAGCAGAAACATGCCTTTAGAAGCAAAATCATCTTCATGCATGACAATGCACCATCTCATGCTGCAAAGAATACTTCTGTGTTATTGGCTGCTATGGGCATAAAAGGAGATAAACTCATGGTGTGGCCACCATCTTCCCCTGACCTCAACCTTATAGAGAACCTTTGGAGTATCATCAAGCAAAATATCTATGAGGGTGGGAGGCATTTTACATCAAAACAGCAGCTCTGGGAGGCCATTCTCATCATGCAAAGAAATTCAAGCAAAAGCTCTCCAAAAACTCACAAGTTCAATGGATGCAAGAACTGTGAAGGTGGTATCAAAGAAGGGTTCCTATGTTAACATGTAACTTGGCCTATTAGGATGTTTTGGATTTAAATAGCTTTTTATTTCAGTGAATGTGACCTCCTAATGCTTCAAATTCCACAAATGAGCATTTTCAGTTCTTTAAAACATATATAATGTTTAGAAATTCTACTGTGACTAATAATTTGGAACAGTACATTTTGAGTTTTTTAAAATTTTGAAGATTATACTGTTATCATTGGGAGATTTCTTCAATAAAATTCAATGTGTACTCTAATGGGTGATGACTTTTATTAGACTGACTGTCATTTCCACCGACCATTTAGGAAAATCAAAGAAAAATATTTGCATAATAATTTGGAACATGGTGTATAGGGGTTAGCTCCATGCTAGCTCCTACCAGGGGAGTCCGGTATATGGCCATGTGGGTCCATTCCTGGACGCTCGTCGCCACTCGGGGACCGTAACACGCTCCTTCCCTTCTGAGCCCTGGCGTGTGCCCAACCAGTGGATTTCCACCACATGTGGGGGATCAGTGTACTCAGGAGAAATTGCACAAAAAATTGTATGGTACATTTTTTTTTGTTACCCTTGAGAAAATGCAAAGTTTGGGGCTAAAGTAACTTTTTTGTGGGAAAATGTAAAATCTTTGTTTTTTCCTTCCGCATTGTTTTTATTCCTGTGAAGCATCTAAGGCTATGTGCCCACGCTAGAATGTCCCTGCGGATTTTTTTGCCTGAAAATCCGCGACTTTCGCGGCAAATCCGCACCCGCGGATTTGCCGCGAATTTACCGCGGATTTACCGCGGATTTGCCGCGGATTTTGATGCGGATTTCATTTTTTTTTTTTTCCCCCATTCAAAACCA
Source organism: Anomaloglossus baeobatrachus (assembly GCF_048569485.1). Lineage (NCBI taxonomy): Eukaryota > Metazoa > Chordata > Amphibia > Anura > Aromobatidae > Anomaloglossus > Anomaloglossus baeobatrachus. The sequence continues at coordinate 291,866,919 of NC_134358.1, read as the reverse complement.
AAAATCCACACAAAATCTGCACCAAACAATTGACATGCTGAAGATTTTTCCGGATCAAAATCCGCGGCAAATCCGCCGCGGAAAAATCCGCAGCATGGGCACAGCATTTCCAAAATGCCATTGAAATGGCTTGGAAGTGCTGCTGCTGCAGATTTTCGGCAAATCCGCGGTAAATCCGCGGCAAAATCCGCGGCAAATCCGCGGTAAATCCTGTAGCGTGGGCACATAGCCTTAAGGGTAAATAAACTTCCTGGAGGTGATTTTGAGCAGAGTGAGGGGTGCACTTTTTAGAATGGTGTCACTTTGGGTATTTTCTTTCACCGAGGCTTCTCAAAGCCACTTCAAATGTGATGTGGTCCCTAAAAAATATGATTTTGTAAATTTTGTTGGAAAAATGTGAAATTGCTGATGATCTTTTAACTCTTCTAACCCTTCTAACTTCCTAACAAAAAAATGATGTTTCAAAAATTGTGCTGATGTAAAGTAGACAAGTGGGAAATGTTATTCATTAACTATTTTGTGTGCTTATCTCTCTGATTTAAGGGCATAAAACTGGTGGGTCCGTTTTCCACGTTATCACACCCCAGTGGGCGTGATAACATGATTTACACTAGCCAACATCCCATGGAAATCATATTATCACGCCCACAGGGGCATGATAACATGGAATAACGTCCGAGAACTCTGGGGAACTAATGCTCCTGGAACTAGTCAAAGCCCTAATTAGTATAGGGAAAGCAGTGTTAATATGTCAGCTTTTTCTCCCCTTCACCTACTTTTCATTTTCGTTTTTTGCTGCCCTTCTTTCAAGAGCCATCCCTTTTTTATTGTTTTTATTTTTCCATCAATATAGCCTTATGAGGGCTTGTTTTTTGAGTGATGAGTTGTACTTTTGAATAATATCATTCATTATTCCCCTTATTAATATTATTACTTATAATATTGTTATTACTTATTGTTAATTGTTTCTGCGGCACGTTCAACAAATTGAACATGCCACACATACGATGGGGGCATTGCAAGTCGCATACGATATCGTATGCGACATTGCAACGTGTAAAGAAGGCTTTAGACACGTCAGGCACTCTTCAAATACAATAAACACGACATGGCGTCCACTAACGATTCCAGCTAATTTTGCATTCAAAAAGTCAAATCGCACCATGTAGCGACCGTTCCCGATGCACCACTCCTACTCCCAGTGCGGCACCCCTGCACCCAGGCTGCAGCAGGGATGCGGCTCTCCTCACCTGCCTGCTGATTCCATGCGCCCTGTTCCTTGCTCGGAGTCTGCTGCAGCCGCCTCCTGCTTCCAGGCCACACGCAGGCCTTCTGGGAGTGCCCATAGGGCCGGCGTCCCATTACCCGATGGTGTTCCCTGAGGTCAGCCATTACCCAGAAGGTATTTAAGCCTGCCTTCCCTTAGGGGAGATCACTGCGCAACGCTACCTATCATTAGTGCATTGCAAGTTCTCAGGTCCCATATGTGTTACTGTGTCTGACCCTGTGTCCTTGTGTATTGTACCAGTGACTTGTCCCTACTAACTTGTGTCTCTTTCCAGAGCTTGTTACCATCTCTACCTCCGTGCTGTCATGTCTGAGCTACTACTTCCATGCTGCCATGTCTGAGCTACTACTTCCGTGTTGCCACATCTGAGTTATTACCTCCATCCTGCCACGTCCGAGCCTCCACCTCCGTGCTGCCATATCATAGCCTCACCAGTCCATCAGAGCCGACTCCACTGGTCCTGGCTGCAGTGCATTTAGGCCCCCTGGGGCTGTGCCTGACAATCCCTCTACACCATGTTCCAAATTATTGTGCAAATTGGATTTAAGTGTCATAGCGATTATTTTTTATTTTTTATTTTTTTTTTTCAATGAAACTCATTGATAGTATTCTGTCTTAGGGTTCTTTGGATCACTGAAATCAATCTCAGATACCTGTGATAATTAGTTTTCCAGGTGAGCCCAATAAAAGGAAAACTGGATGTTCCTCAATATTAAGTAGGCCATAGTTTTGAAGTAACATGGGAAAGAAAAAGGATTTCTCTGCTGCCGAAAAGCATCAAACATGCAATGCCTTGGACAAGGGATAAAAACATTAGATATTTCACGAAAATTTAAGCGTGATCATCGTACTGTGAAGAGATTTGTGGGTGATTCAGAGCACGTACATGTTCGTGCTGACAAAGGCAGAATGAGGAAGGTTTCTGTCAGGCAAGTTCATCGGAATAAGAGAGCAGCTGCTTAAAAAGCCATTACAAACCAGCAAACAGATATTTGAAGCTGCTAGTGCCTCTGGAGCCCCTTGAACCTCAAGGTGTAGGATCCTTCAAATGCTTGCTGTGGTTCATAAACCTACTATTCAGCCACCCCTAACCAGTGATCACAAGCAGAAACAGTTGCAGTGGGCCCAGACATACATGAAGACTAATTCTGAAACAGTCTTGTTTACCGATGAGTGTCCAGCAACCATGGATGGTACAGATGGATGTGTGCCGCCCCAGCTCGGATCCGGGGGTAGTGTCCGTTCGTGGCTCGAGGGTCTCCGGACCCAGGAGCTTAGAGGCCACACTCAAATGTAAAGGGGATACCCCCTGTATTTACAGTGGAATTTATATAGTTTGTGACGCCACCAGTGGTGTGCGGTAATTGGGAGCACCGCCGCTGCCGTGGGAGTACCCGGGGTGATGGATGGTGATACGGGGGACATGGTGCAGGGGTCAGTCGGGTGCTCACTCAGCAATGAAGCAGACGCTGACAACTGGGGAAACCAAGTCTCTGGATACCGCTGCCTCTCAAGGGGAGCTCGTCCGGGCTCCGTCCCTGCAGTGTTGCTGGTGGTCTGAAACCTGCCTCCTGGCACTAAATTTTAAAGTGTCCGTTGTGGTCTGGTAGCTTGGAGCTATCCGGGTCCCGCTTTCCACTGTGGCTAAGTGAAGGAGCTTGCTCTCAGGGCTCGCGCTTGGGATTTCAGTGGGCAGCTTGTTTGGAAAGCCCTATCCCCCTCGTTGCACTAGTGCCCCGATTCTGGAGCTAGTGGGAACAGTCCATAAAGGCTCCGTTTTCCTCAGGTTAATTACTGGGTTGCATACAGCTTCTCCCCGACCTAGAGTCCATGCACCCCGCCGTGCCTTCGGCCCCAGACCGGTGATTGGACCAGGCTGCTGACTGTCCTCTTTGACAGGTCCAGGCACCTAGCCTCAATCCTCAGCGACCGGGGGTCCGACTCCTTTAGGTCCAAACCATCACCTGCGACCTAGGATTCTCCTCACTGGCGAACTCCTTCTCCCAGCTCCTCTCTCACTGGGAGCTACTTCTGTTCTGCCTGTCAGCTCTGCTCTGCACTTCCTCCCTCGCTGGCTTCCCCCCTCCTACCACTCTGTCTGACCCTTAGGTGAACTGCCCTATTCCTCCTTAAGCAGCCCACTGGTGTGCCTGACAGGTGTGGTGCAAGGTGTCACTAGGATTTGTGAATGCTGATAGAGGCAACACTGTAGGATAGAGACCCAGAACCAAAACAGGGGTTTGAATACTGCATGGGGAGGGCAGTTTGTGCACTACCCTGTGATGATCTGGGCATCACAGATGGAGTAGTGGATGGTTGATGGATGGCCACCATGTCCCAAGAAGGCTGCGATGTCAGCAAGGAGGTGGAAGAGTCATGTTTTGGGCCTGAATCATGGGGAGACATCTGGTAGGCCCCTTTAGAGTTCCTGAAGGTGTGAAAATGACCTCTACAAAGTATATAGAGTTTCTGACTAACAACTTTCTTCCATGGTATAAAAAGCAGAAATGTGCCTTTAGAAGCAAAATCATCTTCATGCATGACAATGCACCATCTCATGCTGCAAAGAATACTTCTGTGTTATTGGCTGCTATGGGCATAAAAGGAGATAAACTCATGGTGTGGCCACTGTCTTCCCCTGACCTCAACATTATAGAGAACCCTCGGAGTATCATCAAGCAAAAGATCTATGAGGGTGGGAGGCATTTTACATCAAAACAGCAGCTCTGGGAGGCCATTCTCATCATGCAAAGAAATTCAAGCAAAAGCTCTCCAAAAACTCACAAGTTCAATGGATGCAAGAACTGTGAAGGTGGTATTAAAGAAGGGTTCCTATGTTAACATGTAACTTGGCCTATTAGGATGTTTTGGATTTAAATAGCTTTTTATTTCAGTGAATGTGACCTCCTAATGCTTCAAATTCCACAAATGAGCATTTTCAGTTCTTTAAAACATATATAATGTTTAGAAATTCTACTGTGACTAATAATTTGGAACAGTACATTTTGAGTTTTTTAAAATTTTGAAGATTATACTGTTATCATTGGGAGATTTCTTCAATAAAATTCAATGTGTACTCTAATGGGTGATGACTTTTATTAGACTGACTGTCATTTCCACCGACCATTTAGGAAAATCAAAGAAAAATATAATTTGCATAATAATTTGGAACATGGTGTATAGGGGTTAGCTCCATGTTAGCTCCTACCAGGGGAGTCCGGTATATGGCCATGTGGGTCCATTCCTGGACGCTCGTCGCCACTCGGGAACCGTAACACGCTCCTTCCCTTCTGAGCCCTGGCGTGTGCCCAACCAGTGGATTTCCACCACATGTGGGGGATCAGTGTACTCAGGAGAAATTGCACAAAAAATAGTATAGTACATTTTCTTTTGTTACCCTTGAGAAAATGCAAAGTTTGGGGCTAAAGTAACTTTTTTTGTGGGAAAATGTAAAATCTTTGTTTTTTCCTTCCTCATTGCTTTAATTCCTGTGAAGCATCTAAAGGGTAAATAAACTTCCTGGAGGTGACTGTGAGCAGAGTGAGGGGTGCAGTTTTTAGAATGGTGTCACTTTGGGTATTTTCTTTCACCGAGGCTTCTCAAAGCCACTTCAAATGTGATGTGGTCCCTAAAAAATATGATTTTGTAAATTTTGTTGGAAAAATGTGAAATTGCTGATGATCTTTTAACTCTTCTAACCCTTCTAACTTTCTAACAAAAAAATGATGTTTCAAAAATTGTGCTGATGTAAAGTAGACAAGTGGGAAATGTTATTCATTAACTATTTTGTGTGCTTATCTCTCTGATTTAAGGGCATAAAACTGGTGGGTCCGTTTTCCACGTTATCACACCCCAGTGGGCGTGATAACATGATTTACACTAGCCAACATCACATGGAAATCATATTATCACGCCCACAGGGGCATGATAACATGGAATAACGTCCCACTACTCTGGGGAACTAATGCTCCTGGAACTAGTCAAAGCCCTAATTAGTATAGGGAAAGCAGTGTTAATATGTCAGCTTTTTCTCCCCTTCACCTACTTTTCATTTTCGTTTTTGCTGCCCTTCTTTCAAGAGCAATCACTTTTTTATTTTTCCATCAATATAGCCTTATGAGGGCTTGTTTGTTGAGTGATGAGTTGTACTTTTGAACAATATCATTCATTATTCCCCTTATTGTACTGGAAAACAGGAAAACAAATCCAATGAGGTGGAATTAAAAAAAAAAAAGTACAATTCCATAATTGTTTTTAGGGTTCTTTATTAACCAATATCACTATATGGTAAAATTGACCTGGCAATATGATTCTCCAGGTCAGAATGAGTTTGTAGATACCAAACATGTATAGTTTTACTTTTATCTAAGTGGTGAAAAAAATTTCAGAAGTTTGTAAAAAAAAAAATAATAATTGCGCTTTTGTCACCATTTTCCGACACCCATAGCATTCTCTTTTTTCGGGATCTGGGGATCAGTGAAGGCTTGTTTTTTGCTTCTTGAACTGATTTTTTTAATTATACCATATTTTAGTTCATCGCCTATTATCGCATGTTATGGCGGCGGGGAACAGCACAATCCCCTCCGGAGCGAGTTATATTGACAGCACAATTTTGGAGGTTAACAGGCGTAGATGGATCAGAAATCCACTTATTAGCTGCACATGTCTGCTGATCAGGTCAGCACACTTGGGCGGAGAATAACGCGGGCTCGCCGCTCAAGCCTGCATTAAAGGCATAGACACGGCCAAGAAAGTATATATACGTCCTTGCTTGTGAAGGGGTTAAACATCCATATTAGTGATTAGCATAATACAGGGCTGGTTAGGAAGGGAATTTCTGCATAAAAGTATCAATGCTGCTAACTGATTTGGAGGTCACAGGGGACCTGACCGTTTCCCTATAATGATGTTGCAGCCTCTGTGGCCTTTCAGAAAAGGTGTGTATATACTGACAGACCATGTGACACATAGATTGTACACAGGTGGAATCCCTTTCACTAAGCATGGGACTTATGAAGGTAATTGCTCGCACCAGAACTTTTTAGGGGTTTCAAAACAAAAGGGGTGAATCCATAAGCATATGTCAATTAATTTTATTTTATCACATAGATTTAAATTTTGGCTATACTTTTCTCACTTCACTTTTACAACTTAGACTATTAAATGCTGAAGCATTACACAAAAACCGGATTACAAAATAGGTAAAAAGCCAAGGGGGTGAATACTTTCTCAAGGCACTGTAGTGTAATAATAATAAATCTAAGACATATTACATAAAATAGTATCGGAGGTCTGTTAAGAACATAAAAGGGAAGCAAGACTATTGGGTATTTAGTAGTGATGGGCGAATACTAACTATTCGTGCTAACATAATGCTTACTGAATACCGAGTACTATTCCAGTAATTGTCAAGATTTATGTGCAAGCCAAGTAGTAAAAATATATAATTTTATTACATTAAATATCCAAAATACATAAACAATGGATCAGCCCAGAAGGACGGATGATATAATGGGAGGCATAAGGCACTTGTTATAGAGTACCGGATAATCCAAAAACAGGTAATGCATATTAGATTATGAGCAGTCAATTCGGCTACTGCCCCATAGAGTGACTATAATAATTGTAGATATATCTATATATAATCTACGGGACAGCAACCAAAAGCAGCATAAATGACAAATTGTATAAAAAGCAATTACCAATAAATCCGGGAAAGTAATAGTGTCTCAGCCGCCCACCAACACACTGACGCGCGTTTCGCACCCCCAAGGTGCTTCGTCCAGGAGTGATCAGCAATAGGCATGTTGCCCTCTTTATAGGTATAAGGATCCTCGTAAAGTTGAATCCGGTGTACAGGGTCCTGATGTAATGTCCGGTGGCCGCCCCAGTTACCATAGTAATATATAAACAGACCTTGTTCACCATGGGCTAGTTCCGTGACGTCATTTCCGGATGCGCCCGATCACATGAGTCAAATCACCACAGAAATGGAAGTCACATCCGGACGGGCAAAAAACGTCACCCGCGTCTCCAAAGCATCCATAGCAACGCATGTGTACATCTCGTGGGGGCTTTCAAGGTACATACGTAATATCCGGAATCACCATAGAAACAGAAGTCACATCCGGACAGGCGGAAACACGTCACCCGCGCTTCCAAAGCATCCATAGTAACGCATGTGTACGTCTGGTGAGGGCTTTCTAGGCACATACGTAATATCCGGACTACATCCCGGTCTCCATAGTGATATGTAAACAGACAGATATGTGTATACCGAGAGACACATACATAGCATCATCTCTAGATCTATCAACAAATCAATGCGAATCACCATAAGGACTCAGGATGCATCCGAACAGTACCCCAACCTCTATCCTGACAATTTTCGCACTATACATCACACAGAGGCACATTTAATACTTTAGAATCAGTGAGTAACAGTAAATATAACCTAAAATTAGGGCCAAATACACATATATAGATATGAACAGATATACACAGTTTCCCATATAAAAAAAACACCTGAATATAATTAACCACCATAAAAGCTCATTATATTACATATTGTGTGTAATATATAAATAAATAAATAAATCACTCTACACAATAATAAATATGTGAATAAATAAAAAAAATGAACCTCCAAATCATCAATAGATATACATATTTGTGTGTAACCCTTTATCCTAATTATTATGGTACTCAATATATATATATGTGTAAAATCAACAAAACACAAATCACATATGATGAAAGCCATGTATCAAACAATTCAAAATATAATAGAACATGCCAACGGCACCCGCCCGAAAAAAAAATTTCGGACGGATACCGGGACATGTTGTTAAAAAAAGTGTAAAATATTTAATATATTAATGTCATAATTCAAATATATGTACTGTGTAAAAAAATGCTTTGGAAGCGCGGGTGACGTGTTTCCGCCTGTCCGGATGTGACTTCTGTTTCTATGGTGATTCCGGATATTACGTATGTACCTTGAAAGCCCCCACGAGATGTACACATGCGTTGCTATGGATGCTTTGGAGACGCGGGTGACGTTTTTTGCCCGTCCGGATGTGACTTCCATTTCTGTGGTGATTTGACTCATGTGATCGGGCGCATCCGGAAATGACGTCACGGAACTAGCCCATGGTGAACAAGGTCTGTTTATATATTACTATGGTAACTGGGGCGGCCACCGGACATTACATCAGGACCCTGTACACCGGATTCAACTTTACGAGGATCCTTATACCTATAAAGAGGGCAACATGCCTATTGCTGATCACTCCTGGACGAAGCACCTTGGGGGTGCGAAACGCGCGTCAGTGTGTTGGTGGGCGGCTGAGACACTATTACTTTCCCGGATTTATTGGTAATTGCTTTTTATACAATTTGTCATTTATGCTGCTTTTGGTTGCTGTCCCGTAGATTATATATAGATATATCTACAATTATTATAGTCACTCTATGGGGCAGTAGCCGAATTGACTGCTCATAATCTAATATGCATTACCTGTTTTTGGATTATCCGGTACTCTATAACAAGTGCCTTATGCCTCCCATTATATCATCCGTCCTTCTGGGCTGATCCATTGTTTATGTATTTTGGATATTTAATGTAATAAAATTATATATTTTTACTACTTGGCTTGCACATAAATTTTTGGTGTCATAATCGTTGTTGGTGCAATTAAGCCTCCATATATATATATATACTGTGGTTTGGTTGGTGTTATTGGTTATTTTTCTGTTTTTACAGAATTTCCACATATATAAATGGATTACCGTAGCAGAGAAATTACATGGTCTGCAAAAATTAAAAATGTTTTTTCCAATGGTAACGCCCAGGAACAGGATTCAGTCCAGAAAACCGCACTGAAAAGGAATTTTAAGAAACTACTAAATCGCCGTACTAGGCTTTGGTGGAATAAAGTGTCCCTTGAGAACTATATTAGCCAAGATTTGGTACCACGTGGACTCAGAGTCCAGGTTTTTCCCTCGTTTACAATCAGTGATGATGAGTTCCGTAAAAAGTGGGAGACAGCATGTACCACATGCTCTAAAACATTCATGAACTTACTGGTTGAACTTGATGGAAGGACCTTGGACGGTCTGAGTGTTGAAATTGATGAGATTCATAAAAAATTGCAGCACGAATGTACTACAGAGGAATTAGAATCCTTCAATAAAGAAATGGAGAGCTGCTCAAATGAATGGGAGAAACAAATCTCCACAACTAAAACTAAAAAGTTCCAACGGGACACACAGGACAGAGAACAAGGAAAGATGTTTAGATGGAACCATAAGAATCGGATGGAAACAAATAATACTGCTATGAGCGACACTTCTAGTGTCGCCTCGAGCACTACTTCATTACATACGGAACGTTTCCATTCAGGACCTGCAGATAACACTCGGTTCCAATATGGTCAGAAACGTAAACATTCTATCCATGGAGAATCCACATCAAATAATAATTCCCTGAAGGTAATTAATTTGTCTGATATCTTACTTACAACTCATCAGATTGCTGTGTTACAGAAAGGGCTGTCTTTTTCTCCTTCTTCTGAGTTTAATCATTTTCTGGCTTACAAAGATATTCTATTGTTCGCAAGAAAACTGACTTTTAAAAAGTTTTTTTCTGTTAAGGATAGAAATGATACATTCTCCTCTACTACAGAAAGGGAAGCTTTACAAGTCTTAGAAGAACTGGCAGAGGAATCAGAGACAGGGAGTAAAGGTAATTTTCCTCAACATTTACTTCCCAAATCTAAAAAATTTCCCTCAATCTCTCTGTTCCCCGAAATCGAACTTTTTGTTAAGCTAGTATCCAGAGATTTAGAGAGGATTCCGAGATCTATCAAGAATGATAATTTGAAACAGGAGGAACGGCAGGCCTTAAAAGAACTTTCGCAACTTAAAGGGGTGGTTATTAAACCCTCAGACAAAGGGGGAAATGTCGTTATATGGCCTACGAGCCAGTATGAGAAAGAGATGTTTAAACAACTCAAAGACGATGTTTGCTATAAAAAGTTAACTTTCAACCCTCTATCCAAATATCAACAGGAGCTGGATTCCCTTCTTTTTGAGGCAATGGAGGATGGTGTTCTATCAAACAAACAAAAGGATGGTCTATGGATCAAGGAACCAACTGTGGCAAGTATATATCTATTACCAAAGATTCACAAAGATCCAATTACACCACCAGGGAGGCCTATCGTTGCAGGCATTAATAGCCTTTGTGAACCGTTATGTGGATTTGTGGATTACCATCTTAAGCCCCTGGTGGAAAATCTTCCCTCCTATATTAGGGATACCACCGATGCCCTCCGTAAGTTAGATGGGGTACAGATAGAAGATGATATGTGGCTCGTCACATGCGATGTCGAGTCACTCTATACGTCTATTAGACATAAGGATGGGATTACAGCCACGGAATTTTTTCTTAAGTCAAGTGGACTAGATACCCACCTCTGTAATTTCCTCATAAAGGCATTGGGTTTCATACTAAGTCACAATTTTTTCTTGTTTAAAGGCATGTTTTTCCTACAGCTCCAGGGCACAGCAATGGGGGCGTCTTGTGCGCCCTCGTATGCTAATTTGTTCCTGGGGCTGTGGGAACGACGGATTTTTCAAACAGAGGCCACCATACTGAGTGAAAAAGTGATTTTTTGGTGTAGGTACATCGATGATGTACTGATGATATGGCAGGGGTCTATTGGGGAATTGGAAGCCTTTATACAAGAACTCAACAGTAACAACATTAATATTCGGCTTACATATAGTTATAGCCAAAAAAAGATCGAATTTCTGGATATTTTAATTCAGACTGATGAATTTGGTTATATCCAAACTGACCTCTATAGGAAAAGTACATCAGCTAACGCAGTCCTACATGCCACCTCTCAGCATCCAAAACATCTGATTAGAAATATCCCAAAGGGGCAGTTCTTGCGAGCAAAAAGGATTTGTTCTAGCAATTTTCTTTTTGAAAAACAGGCTGAAGATTTATGCTCTCGTTTTAGAGACCGGGGCTACAACAAGAAAACTATTTGCAAAGCATATGAAGGTGCAAGTGTAAAGAAAAGGACGGATTTACTCCAATACAAGAGAAAGAATGAATACAAGCATGATTCATCAAAGGTACGATGTATAATGGATTTCAGCTCTCGGAGTGATGATTTTAAAAAAATCTTGGACAAACATTGGTCCATTTTATTGTTGGATAAAACCCTTGCGGGCCATATACATCAGTACCCAGCAATCACATACAGAAAATCAAAAAATCTCCGTGATACACTTGTAAGAAGCCACTATGATAACAAATCATCAAACACCATTTTTGGGGTCAAAGGCCCGAAATGGGGTTGTACATCATGTGGCAAATGCGTAGCATGCCCAAATATATGCAATAGCCAAACCTTTGAGGACTCCAATCATGAAAAAACATATAAAATCACACATAGTATCAACTGCACAACAAGAGCAGTTATTTACCAGGCAACATGCCCCTGTGGTCTTACATATGTGGGCATGACATCTCGTGAACTAAGACGTCGTATTCGAGAGCATATGCTCGATATTGATAATGCCAAACAAGAAGAAGACATGAATAAATTAAAAACTATTCCACGCCATTTCAAGCTAAAACATGGATGTGACAGCTCCCTTTTTCAAGCTAAGGGTATAGATAGGATTTTGATTGGTGTGAGGGGTGGTAACTGGAAGAGACTTTTGGCCCAGAGGGAGACTATGTGGATCTACAAATTGAACACTCTCACACCAAATGGTTTGAATGACCATAATAGCTTTGTTTCCTTTCTTCCTAATTAAATATTCAGTGCGGTTTTTCTGGCTTTTTAATTTTGTAAATATATTTCTCTATATATATTTTTTAAATAAGTACTTTTATCATTTTTATCTTGTTTTGGACGTGGTGTCTGATTTTGGTTGTCTCTCTTTTTTTAGGGTCCTCGGAATTAATTGTTATCCGGTTGCGCCTCTCTTTTGTACATATTATGTCCCATATGTCTTGGTACGATGGTTTTTAGGGGTCGCATGTGGCACTTGTTAGGGTATTACTGGTGTTGATTAAAATCCTTTGTAGGGGGGGTTCAGATATTATTATTGTTCTGGATGTCTTTGTGTACATACATTGCCTAAAAAAACAGTACGGCATATTTTTGATGTTATGTACTGTGGGATAATATTGTATTATGTTTTTATGTAGGTTTCTAGATGTATTTTTAGATATGTGCAGATTGTCATATATATATTTTTATATTATTCACAGTGTTATATTTAGTATACACGGATATTTATTCATTTTTTAAAAAAATCACTATATATTGAGTGCACTTATTCTAATATGAGTATGATGTTGGTCTGATATTAATCACATGTAATATTTTTTTCATCTCTTAGGTACTGTCTTGGTCATTCTTCACACGGTTGCACCTTTTCTCTCACATTCTGGGTTTCACTGGGAGTTTTCTTTTCTTTTCCAATTTTCACTTTTTTCCTGTTTATTACAGAATATATAAAAATTAAATAAAAATAATATATATATATATATATATTTTTTACACAGTACATATATTTGAATTATGACATTAATATATTAAATATTTTACACTTTTTTTTAACAACATGTCCCGGTATCCGTCCGAAAAAATTTTTTCGGGCGGGTGCCGTTGGCATGTTCTATTATATTTTGAATTGTTTGATACATGGCTTTCATCATATGTGATTTGTGTTTTGTTGATTTTACACATATATATATATTGAGTACCATAATAATTAGGATAAAGGGTTACACACAAATATGTATATCTATTGATGATTTGGAGGTTCATTTTTTTTATTTATTCACATATTTATTATTGTGTAGAGTGATTTATTTATTTATTTATATATTACACACAATATGTAATATAATGAGCTTTTATGGTGGTTAATTATATTCAGGTGTTTTTTTTATATGGGAAACTGTGTATATCTGTTCATATCTATATATGTGTATTTGGCCCTAATTTTAGGTTATATTTACTGTTACTCACTGATTCTAAAGTATTAAATGTGCCTCTGTGTGATGTATAGTGCGAAAATTGTCAGGATAGAGGTTGGGGTACTGTTCGGATGCATCCTGAGTCCTTATGGTGATTCGCATTGATTTGTTGATAGATCTAGAGATGATGCTATGTATGTGTCTCTCGGTATACACATATCTGTCTGTTTACATATCACTATGGAGACCGGGATGTAGTCCGGATATTACGTATGTGCCTAGAAAGCCCTCACCAGACGTACACATGCGTTACTATGGATGCTTTGGAAGCGCGGGTGACGTGTTTCCGCCTGTCCGGATGTGACTTCTGTTTCTATGGTGATTCCGGATATTACGTATGTACCTTGAAAGCCCCCATGAGATGTACACATGCGTTGCTATGGATGCTTTGGAGACGCGGGTGACGTTTTTTGCCCGTCCGGATGTGACTTCCATTTCTGTGGTGATTTGACTCATGTGATCGGGCGCATCCGGAAATGACGTCACGGAACTAGCCCATGGTGAACAAGGTCTGTTTATATATTACTATGGTAACTGGGGCGGCCACCGGACATTACATCAGGACCCTGTACACCGGATTCAACTTTACGAGGATCCTTATACCTATAAAGAGGGCAACATGCCTATTGCTGATCACTCCTGGACGAAGCACCTTGGGGGTGCGAAACGCGCGTCAGTGTGTTGGTGGGCGGCTGAGACACTATTACTTTCCCGGATTTATTGGTAATTGCTTTTTATACAATTTGTCATTTATGCTGCTTTTGGTTGCTGTCCCGTAGATTATATATAGATATATCTACAATTATTATAGTCACTCTATGGGGCAGTAGCCGAATTGACTGCTCATAATCTAATATGCATTACCTGTTTTTGGATTATCCGGTACTCTATAACAAGTGCCTTATGCCTCCCATTATATCATCCGTCCTTCTGGGCTGATCCATTGTTTATGTATTTTGGATATTTAATGTAATAAAATTATATATTTTTACTACTTGGCTTGCACATAAATTTTTGGTGTCATAATCGTTGTTGGTGCAATTAAGCCTCCATATATATATATATACTGTGGTTTGGTTGGTGTTAGTAATTGTCAAGAGACAAAAATGCTCAGGTTCTTCATTGACTTGCATTAGGTTCGTTATTCATGACGAATACCGGAATAGTATTTTGGGATTTGCCCCTCTCTAGTATATAGAAAGCTCTTCTTGTCCTTAAAGGGAAGGTGTCATGTTTTTTTATTTTTGGAGTAATAATAGTGATTATGAAATCAAGTATTTTTAATGCAAAATTAAACTCACTGTTTATTTAGTTTTTATTTAATCCTAATTTTACTGAAGCACTGGGGGCTGCCATCTTGGATTTGCTGTGTGTAACGACAGTTACACACCTCAAATACGACAGCCCCTTTGTATAAGAGACCATTGTCGGGCTGCGACCCTATTCTCTAACACTGACACTGCTTCTGCTGTCATCTGGACGCGCCCCCAGGGCTGTCCAGATCACAAGACAGGGAGAAGATCGCCTCCATCTTTGTGGAGCTCACTGCGAATGCTATGTGCTGCACTTTCCCCCTGTCACACGTTCGGGATGTGTGAGTACTTGCGTCGGGCCACTACCACTACCTTCCCCCCACCACTCTCCTCTGCAGCTCTCGCTACTCCTCCCACCCCTGCCACTCCCCCCGCCGCTCTTCCCCCCTGCCGCCGCTTTAAACATACATGCCATGCTTTCATATGATATTCTGGTGCCATTTAACTAAAGACACCCAGAGTAACCACAGCCAATAATGGCTTTCATTAGCCACCATATGTTCATTTAATATATTAAAAAATAATATTTGGCAACCGCAGTCTCCATTTTACATCATACATAGAAAACAGAGGGTCTGGTTTTTGTCACCGCATCTCAGAGCAGCGTAATGTAGTAAATGAGACCCTGATTCTTAGGATGTATTACTTAGTTTTATGAGTATAGCAGTTGTGACACAATCGAAATTCTTAAGGGGGATTTACACGCAGCGTCATCACTAGCGATGTCGCTGGTGAAAGCACCCCTCCCCCGTCGGTTGTGCGTCATGGGCGCACAATATCATTAGGAGCCGTCACACGGACTTACCTGACTAGCGATGTCGCTGTGGCCAGCGAACCGCCTCCTTTCTAAGGGGGCGGTTTGTGTGGCGTCACAGCGGCATCACTAAGCCCAATAGAAGCGAAGGGGCGGAGATGAGCGGCCGTAACATCCCGCCCACCTCCTTCCTTCCTCATTGCCGGCGGCCGCAGGTAAGCTGTAGTTCGTCGTTCCTGAGGTGTCACTGCTAGCGATGTGTGCTGCCTCGGGAACGATGAACAACCTGCGTCCTCAACAATCAACGATTTTATGAAATGAACGACGTGTCAACGATGGATGATATGGTGAGTATTTTCCATCGTTAACGTCGCTCGTTGGTGTCACACGCAACGACGTCGCTAACGATGCCGGATGTGCGTCACGGGATCCGTGACCCCGGCAATATAACATTAGATACGTCACTGCGTGTAACGGGGCCTTTCATGTCGCATATAGCAGAGCTCAGAAAGTTAATAACAGCTTACCATGTACATCGTATGTTGATAGTAAGCTGCTAATTAGTATTGGTGGTGTAGTTGGGCCAGATCTCATTTGAGCACCTAGTCCAGGCAGTGATAATATCCTGCTGGTAAAACATCATTGTATTGAAACAACAGCACACAACTTAGTAAGTGACACATCCCTCAGATCAGCATCTCAGCCCCTACTTCATGCCGTCCTCAGCTTACAACTGAATGACCTGCTGACATATTTCCTTTAAGCATCCACATAAGTTTTCAGGTTTTATTGATTATGGAGATGTTGCTAAGAAGCTTTAAATATTCAAAGCTTTGACACTAGCAACTTCAAAAAGATCTCTTGCTTGTTATGTATACAGAAGGCTGTATCGAAGCTCATTGTTTGGAAAACTGTAGACTTTAATGTCAAACTATTTAATCACTTTCTCAACAAAAGACACTTAATTTATCTTAACATTGAGAACAGGGAAAAATGTAATACTATATGCCCTCCTGAGAACAAGATTGTAAGGTAAGCAAGCTGTTGTCCATAGACTGCTAGAATCAAGTTGTTTAATGTATTAATAAATATTTGCACTTCTTGGTGTGACTAATTTGGTTGTTTTTTATCACTTTTTTATCGTATAATTTCCAGTATTAATATTGCTTAAAGATAATTTTTCTACAAATGTATTTGAATGTTTATGAAAATATGAGGGACCCTTTAAAAATGTGAACTGAAGAAAAGTACTACAGGCTGACAAACATTTCTGTTCTTAATGTGTCAACTATACATTGCAGTAAACATTTTCACAAATTGTATACATCCATTTTCTCTGTTGTTAACCGTTGTAAAGCCAGAAACATCTCTTCTTTTGCCATATTTAATTTATGGCATATATTTATGTTTGTCCTGCTAACCCTTATAGAAACAGAGCCATGTCTTCTCCCTTTGTAATATTTAATGTATGGCATATATTAATTTTATTTTGACGGTTTCCAAATGCTTAAAGTTACCTAATTTACCACAATGTTTTATGTTCAAAGTTGGCCTAGATATTTGTTTGTTTTTCTTAGCATTTTATTGCCTCCCCCAGCCTTAAGCCTGTGCTTAAATCTAAGGGGTACTTTGCACGCTGTGACATCGCAAGCCGATAC
The DNA here is from genome assembly GCF_048569485.1 of Anomaloglossus baeobatrachus. NCBI lineage: Eukaryota > Metazoa > Chordata > Amphibia > Anura > Aromobatidae > Anomaloglossus > Anomaloglossus baeobatrachus. The sequence goes on along the minus strand of NC_134358.1, from coordinate 291,849,833 downwards.
TGCGATGCCGAGCGCGATAGTCCCCGCCCCCGTCGCAGCTGCGATATCCTTGTGATAGCTGCCGTAGCAAACATTATCGCTACGGCAGCTTCACATGGACTCACCTGTCCTGGGACGTCGCTCTGGCCGGCGACCCGCCTCCTTATTAAGGGGGCAGGTCGTACGGCGTCACTGCGACGTCACATGGCAGGCGGCCAATAGGAGCGGAGGGGCGGAGATGAGCGGGATGTAAACATCCCGCCCACCTCCTTCCTTCCGCATATCCTACGGGAGCCGCGGTGACGTCGGAAGGAGATGTTCCTCGCTCCTGCAGCTTCACACACAGAGATGTGTGCTGCCGCAGGAACGAGGAACAACATCGGACCGTCGCGTCAGCGTAATTATGGATTATGCCGAAGCTACACCGATGATACGATTACGACGCTTTTGCGCTCGTTAATCGTATCATCTAGGCTTTACACACTACAATGTCGCCTGTGATGCCGGATGTGCGTCACTTTCAATTTGACCCCACCGACATCGCACCTGCGATGTCGTAGTGTGCAAAGTACCCCTAAGTCTTAATTAACTCGTTAAACAAATATTCAACAAAAATTCCAGTAAATGTAATATTTTTCAAGGGGAAGACACTCATGCATATTTTGTTTTGGTGTCACATTTGCCACAGTGCATAGAAGTTAGAAAGAGTAGGTTGTTTTTAGTATGCTTGTGCGGTAATAATGCATTTGCCATATTAATTTGCTTCATCTATGTTCTTGCCACTGCCTTCAGTGTACCCTATCTGCATGAATCCCTCTCTCCTCTCCTATGTACAACTCACATGCTCTTCTCACATTACTACTTAAATCCATCCTACCTCACCTACCTTACAACACAGGAAATGATCTAAAAAAAGAACTGAACCATCTGCTCACTCTTTCTATCCTCTTTGTCCTAGTTGCAAGATATATTTCTCCTAAGGCCTAAGCCACACGGCATGAAAATCAGTGCGAGTGGAGTGCGATAAAAATCGCATTCTACTCGGACCAATATTAGCCTATGTGTCAGCGCTCATGAGCGATTATTTTCTCACCCCTAATAGGACCGAGAAAACAATCGCAGCATGCTGCGACTATAATGCGATCCTGTTTTCTCTCACACTCATTCAAGTTTATGGGGCAAGAGAAAAATCGCACTGCAGAGTGCAGGGCGAGAATGGCAATAGCCGGCTACGGAGGAGAGAGGGAGATAAATCCCTCCCCTCCTCAGCTCTGGCTCTCCCCTCCTCAGTGCCGGCCCGCCCCCTGCAGCTGAGGTCTGATTGCACAATCGGACCTCTGTCGCAGGGACATTCGCATGACACTTGGCTCTGCTGTACTGCCAGCGTGGGCCGAGTGTCATACGAGGGGATCGCAGTAATCCCCGTGGCCCCAGCCTAACTGGTTCTCTCCTTACACTAAAAAATTTAACTACTTTTGTGCTTCACACAGGAAATCTGCTAATCTCATTAACATTCATTGCATGCCTTCTTCTGTACCCTTTAACTGTCCTCTCTGGAACTGTCACAATTATGTCACGGGTGACAGACAGTTCTATGGTGTTCAGCTATAGAAGGTCACAGTGTTTGGCTCCATGACCTTCTATTATTCCTGCTTTTTGTATTTTGTATTCTATGTATCTCCTCTGCTTGGTTTTCATCCCTTTCTCTTTGTGACCCTGCAGAGTTCCTCACCCTTCAGCTGTTTTTCGTCAGCACTTTTATATATATATATATATATATATATACACATACACACACCCTCTTTTCCCCTTACTCTGTGCTGATAATAGGTCTAATACCTTTAACTAGTCTTCAGTGCAAGCAGTCGGTTTGTATTCATCTGGAGAAACTATGTTGTTGTTTGCAGTTCCTCTCCCTGAGTCACATGGAGATAAGTTATTTCTTTCCCCCTGTTTGTTATCCTGTGTCTTTTTTAGAGCTTAGCAGAGTTGACTAAGCACCCGTACCATCTGCTTCTGACCTAAGACCTGTTTCAGGATCAGCCCGGGTCAAGTATTTGGCTTGGTACATAGGTGCAGAAACGATCTAGGATGGTCATGGAAGCCAAGTCCCAGCTGTAGGCTTGGTCAGGGTGCCACCATCTCACCCTTCCCTAAACACAGGGTTTCCCTTTCCTTTTGCCGTTCGCTTGGTACTTCCCAAGTACTTAGAGTGACAGGAACTCCATGTCAACGTGCAATAAACTCCGCTACATCCATTAATTCTTGCTTTCAAATTCTTTAAACCTCTCTGTCTCATACCCCAAGAACCAAAAGCATGCAAGTGTTAGTCTGCCTCTTTGATTAAAATGTTACCAGTTACTCTGAAAATATATGCTTCTTCTTCGCTACCGTACGTGTATACGCAATTTTTACTCTATGTAACAGAACGATTATCATTCAGTGAAATGGTTTTTTATCACACTAGGGTGCTACTAATATGTTTTAATTAAGGGGCCAGTTGGTTACACATCCTCTTGTTTCCCACTCTATTTTTGAGAGCTGTCTGATGAGCCTCAAATGATTTTGAGTTAGGGCTGTCTAATGACCCTCTAAAGATTTTGAGCTGAAGTTTCCTTATGAACATCTAAATAATTTGAGCGAGGGCCACCTGAGGACCCTCAAAAGATTTTGAGTGAGGGCCGCCTAATGACCCTGAAAATATTCTGAGCAAGGGTCGTCTGATGACCCTCAAAACATTTTCACCAAGGGCTGCCTGATGACTCTCTAAAGATCTGGAGCGAGGACTGCCTGGTGGCCATGGTGATATGGTGGATTAGGGGGAGGACAAGAAAAATAAGAAACCATGAACAGTATACCCTTTTTTGGGAAGTATTTTCAGTTGACAGGTGGATGTGTCTATCAGTTTTTATGGCCACAGTGGGACTAAAACCCGCTCCGACAAAATGATAGCAGTAGGGCAGCCCAGCCCCTCCAAGGCATAGATGTACAGCACGGAGGATTCACAGAGGATGCTAGTATGGTCAGCAAGGTACTCATTCAACAGCTTCCAAAACGTTTCCCTCCTTGTCAGAGTACCCTACGCATCAGGGCCTGGGCGCTGGGAGTGTCTAATGAAACTGTCCTAGACCTTTGATAGTGTTCCCCTGCCTCTGTTGGATCTGATGTGTGTCTCCCTCGTTTCTTCTCCTTGGTTGTCCAAGGAACTATGACCTCTGCCACCAGCATTGTCAGATGGGAATTTTAATACTAATTGTTCTACTAGGGCCTCCTGGTATTGCACCATTTTACTAACCTTCTCTCCTGCAGGAAGGAGAGATGGAAAGTTCTCCTTCTAGCATGGATCAAGAAGGGTGAACAACCAATAATTAAAGTTGGCCAAACTGCATATAATACGAGGGTCATGGTAAATGTAGCCAGACATAAAGTCAGCCATGTGTGCCA